>NC_000078.6:10965000-11279166 GCF_000001635.26 Mus musculus
CTGGAATTGAAGACAGTTATGAGCCCTGCAACAAAGATGCTCAGAACCAAACTCAGGTCCTTTGGAAGAGTGGTAAGTCCTTTTAATGACTGACCCATCTCGCCAGCCCCAAGACAGCCTTTTATGTCCACACTATCATTTTGGTTTGGGGTGCTAAAGTGCAGTTTGTAAAAGTCTCTCACAGACAAAAAAATGTTTTAGGTTTTTTTTTTTTATTTTTAAAAGAAAAAAAACAGAAATAGCTTTGACTGAAAATACCTACCATATCTAAGTAGGTCACACTAGAGAGCAACAAGTCTTGTAAGTTTCAACCTTCCTGATTTTGAGTCTAAAAATGTTTGCATATGAGGTGATTGTGAATGGGGCATGTACAGAGGAAATGCCTCCCAGATTGGTGCTTTCAAAGCACACATGTCAACGTGGGAAGGAGTCTCAATCTACATAGTATCTCTCCTGTGGGGCTCGAGAGCCAGTGTTTCTTCCTCAGTCATTCTTACCTAGTATTCTCCCAGTCTCTGCTAGAAGTGACCACTACATCTTTAAGTTGCAATGTCATTGTCTATAATCTATTTCTTCCTCCCAATGCCCCCACCATTGTGAGTCCTGCATCTGCAGACATTAGATCCAGTGGTTTACATTCATTTATTTATCCAACAAGTACATATGGAGTGCCCACTACCTTCCCAACTAATAAGCATGTAAAGAAGACAGAAGTTCCTGTCCAGAGTCTGAATCACCCTAGAGGTACTGTCATCACAAATGCCCAGTGATTGTTGAATGATTGATGGACCCTATGTGAAAATGATCTATAAGACATATGAATGAATTATAGTTACAGAGAGGATGTGGTATGGGAATCTTACATGATCGAATGAAAACAACTTGATCCTCCATGCACTTGATAATTTTTAACTTCAGTAAGTGAACAATTTAAGCTGCTACCTTTTATGGCAATTTGTTAAATATCTATAGTCATTAGAACATTATGCCCTGCCCTGATCAATATGTTGAAGTCTTAAAACTTCAGAATGTATTTGAAGAATGTGTTTTTATTTGTTTTTGTGTGCTATGTATATGTGTGCATTCCATGAATATGTGTGAGTAAACAAATACAACCAAGTATTTGTGAAGGCCATCGGTTGATGTCTGGTATTCTTCACTATCTCTTCCCACTTTATTTTTTTGAGACAGGATCTCTCAAAGAACATTGAGCTTGCTGTTTCAGCCAACAAGTCCTAGGATCCACTTGCCTCCCCCCACCTGCCTCCCACCTGTGATCACAGGTGCCATGCCATATTTCACTTTTATGAGTGTTAAGGATCCAAAAATCATGTCTTCATGGTTATAGAGCAAATACTTTACTCACTCAACAGGATGAGCCTATTCCAATAGCCATACCTACCCTATAGGAAAATGTAAGCACACAAACCCTTAGAGAGGAGACCATGTGGAAACCCAGGAAAAAGCGGCCAGCTAGAGCCAAGAAGAAAGATCTTAGAGAAAACAACCTAGCCAGGACAATAATCTTGGACTCCAGAAATAAAGAGAAATAAATGCCAGTTTTTATGAGCCATATACTCTATAGCACTTTCTTACAGTAGCCTAAGAAGACCAATACAGTCCATAATCAGTTTCTTCTAAAAAAAAGTCTGTCTTTAAACTTACTCCCATAGAAGACATATGTTCACTTCCTTTCTCTTAGAAAAACTCAACATATTTTTTAAGTGTGGGAAATATGTGCATTGTGTAATTTGCACAATGATTGCTCACAAATATGAATCCTAGAAGAAGAAAAAAAAAACCATGGAAGTGAGAACTCAAGACACCAAACTCTGTCATCCCCAGTTAATCCACTAAAGCCTGGACACAGAAGGGCTTTGGACGTCCCTTTGTCCAGTTTACATAAATGATGAAAGAATTGAAAGAGGAGAATGAGGAGAAAGCTTTAGTGGTGGGGGTGGGACTCTGGGTCAAGATGTAAGCCAGAGAAGATTGGGGTTTTATGTAACCCTAGAGATGATGGTGTCCATCATGAATCTTGTGCTGTGCCCAGGCTGATACAGTATCATAGAAGCTAAAAGGGTAGGTTTTCAGAGGGAATGTTAACAGCACTGGGGTGCTTGGCTCCCAGAGAGGAAGAATAGCATGAATCTAGCTGAGGATGAAAGGGTCTCAGAGGCCTGAAAGTGTGGGGGTATCAGACGGGCTAGAATATACCCGTGGGCACATTATTTAACCCAGAGCCTTTGTTTCCTCTCTATGATTCACCTGTCACATGAAGCTTTAGTGACAATTGAAAATAAGAAGAAGAGCTTCTAGACCACTGGAATTTGCACTTTTTTAATAAACTACCTGGGAAAGGCAACTTAAGGAAGGATTTGTTTTGGCTCACAGTTGAAAGGCACCACTATCACAATGAGGTGGTCACAGAGGCATCTACAAGTCAGGAAATGGTGCGATGAATTATAGGTTGGTTCTTTATTTTATTCTGTCCCGAACCCTAACTCAGTGGATGACACCACCCACAGTGGTCATACATTCCATGCTAATTGTCCTAATTATGATAATCCTTTTAAGATGGTTCCAGATCCCATCAAGTTGATCACCAACTTTAATCCTAATCACAGAACGTTGAGCAGGAGTCAATCCCAGCATAGCCACTTTTACCTTTAAATTAAAAAAAAAAAAAGTCTTTAACTTTTAAAAAATTAATGGTACTAATATTTAATTATCTTTAACTTATCAATTGATTTCTAGGAGACTATTTCCCCTCTCTGGACTCAGAGAATAAAGTAAGAAGTAGTAAACATTGATCTGTGGTAGAAGAAGTCTCATGTAGTCCCAAAGCCCAAGATTACCACTCTAGTGAAGCTGCCCCTCGGGACACATACTATCTCTTCTGGAATCCCAGCCCTGGTCACTGCTTAAGAGCCAATCTTGCATGTCCAGCCCATAAACATTATCCATACAAAATGCCATTTCATCTGTTCTTCCATTCTGACATGAGTAATGTCTCTTTGCTTGTCTCTCCCTTGCTGTTCTCAAACCCACTGCCACTCTATAACCTGTCACAGTCCATCTAATTTATTCTCTAATAGTATCTAAAGGGACATCACTAGAACAGAAATTTAATTACACCATTCCTCTGCTTACAAGCACTACATAAATAAATATTAACAATTTGATTGAGACCAGGCACACAACCACAGCCCTCTCCACCTGCAGATACTCTAGCTTGGCCAGGGTTATACTCTGTATTTTCTGCTCTGGCAATCCTCAGCTTTTCATTTTTCAAACGGGAACACATACCTCTTTGATTGGAGCTCTATTAAACATTAGATAGAACTATGTCAACTGCTCTCATTGTGTCCCTTCATCTTAGCAGTCAAATGCTAAAGGTTGTTTTCTTTATGTTAGAGACCTCAGAAGGTTCTAATGTTCCATTCATCAGCACCTACCAATGCACGTTCTTAGTGTCCTCTGATACCTACAGCTAGCATCAGAAGTCTCTCTGAAATATGTCTACAGGGCAACTTAGACTTTAATGTCATTAAAGATCAGGTATTCCTTCATGGTAACCTTCATTAGTGATGAGATAGTGAGAGACAACAGGGTTGGGGTCATCATCATTGATAAAGCAGCTTGGTGCTAGAACAGAAACAGCAGCCATGCTGTTTCATGCACACTGTATCATGCACACTTCAATAGCATTCTTTTTTGATCCATAGCCACCCAGACAAATCCAGAGAAGAAGGAAGAGATACTATGCAAAGTCACATGCCCCTATCCTGTCTCCTAACCCTGAACAACACCTGTGGCACCTTAGTAAAGTTTTCAAGATCTACAATTCTGTTTGAAGTTCCAGAAGAGTCTCTAAAGCTCCTTGTAGACAAAAACTGGCAAAACATTAGCTAAATGCCAATCATAGCCACCCACCCAATGAGCATCTTAAAATAGATTACCTAATGCCTTAGTTAGGGTTTTTATTGTTTCAATGAATCACCGTGACCAAAAAGCAAGTTGGGGAAAAAGGGTTTAAATTTCCATATCACTGTTCATCATTGAAGGCAGACAGGACAGAAACTCAAACAGGTCAGGAACCTGGAGACAAGGGTTGATGCAGATGCTATGGAGGGATGTTGCTTACTGGCTAGCTTCCCAAGGCATTCTCAGGCTTCTTATAAAGCCCAACACTACTCAGAAGTGGCACTACCCATAAAGGGCTGTTTTCCCTCACCCATCAATCACTAATTAAGAAAATGCCTTACAGCTGGATCTTGGAGATATCTCCTCAACTGAGGTTCCCTCTTCTCTGGTGACTCTACTTGTGTCAAGTTGGCATAAAACTAGCCTGTACACCTGATCTTTACATTAGTTTTACCAAATATAAATTCATTGGAGTATTTTACCAAAATTAGAATGTTAAAACTCAGAGACAATGGGCAACTCATTTTAGGCCCTCCTCCAGGACACACTACCTGCCTTACTAGCATACTCTCAAACACACCCCATTAACCAGTCCCCATTCTACTCCTAGTGAATATCTAACTATCAGAAAGCTTGGGGACAGCTTAGGCTCCACCCCCTTCATCTTCTCCAACCTTCATCTTTCAAAGCTCTGAGTTTCAAAGTCAGAAGACAGCATTGAAGTCTCCCTCATTGGAACTATGTGGTATCTCTCCAGCTCTGTGTTTAGGGAACACTCATGTCTGCCTAAAAGATAATTAAAGTTGTGAAATAAGATAAGAAACAGACCAAACGCATTGAAAATTTATCAGATGGAAGCTTTTGTCTAGATTATTGATTTTTCCAAGCACTCCACTCTTGTCTAGATCATGCCAGCTTCTCCAGAGACTCCCAACGAATAACATGATTGAACAAATAACATGATTTGACATGGAGTTCAAACTAGGCCCACACAAGGACTAGCCAGGGAAAGTCCATAGGCCTGAACAAGAAAGTTATCTCTCACTTAAGAATCCTTCCTTGTATATGGAATGAGTCCCCAGGTAGAACATTCTCAGGATAGCCTTTCCTGCTCTACACTTTATCTCCATATTTGCTCCTGTGAATATTTTGTTCCCCTTCTAACAAGGACCAAAGCCACACTTTGGTCTTTCCTTCTTCTTGAGCTTCATGTGGTTTGTGAATTGTATCTTGGGTATTTGGAGCTTTTAGGCGTATATCGACTTATCAGTGAGTGCATACCATGTATACTCCTTTGTGATTGGGTTACCTCACTCAGGATGATATAGTTACCAAACCCAGACACTATTGCAGATGCCAAGAAGTGCGTGCTGAAAGGAGCCTAATATGGCTGTCTCCTAAGAGGCCCTGGCAGAGCCTTACAAATACAGAGGCTGATGCTCTCAGCCAACCATTGCACTGAGCACAGGGTCCCCAACAGAGGAGTTATAGAAATGACTGAAGGAGTTGAATGGATTTGCAAACCAACCAACCCCCCCCCAGCCCCAGAGATTCCAGGGACAAAGACATAAACCAAGGAGCACACATGGCTCCAACTGCATATGTAGAAAATGATGGCCTTGTCAGGCATCAATGAAAGAAGAGATACTTCATCCTATGAAGGTTCAATAAATGCCCTAGTGTAGGAGAATCAAGGGCAGGTAGGTGGGAGTGGGTGGGCAGGAGGAGGAAAATCCCCAAAGAAGCAGGGGGAGGGATGATGGGATAGGGTGTTTCCGGGAGGGAGGGAAACTGGGAAAGGGGACAACATTCAAAATGTAAATAAAGAAAATATCCAATTAAAAAAAGAATCTGGCCTGAGCATCTGCGGGAGATATCTTGGCTCCCGGAATCCAGCGAGATGAGTCTGCACAGGGGAGAGTGTGGACTACAGAAAGCTAACAGCTTCTGGGACAGGTCCTGTTTCAGGCCTTCATCTTCTGCCAAGAGGCAAGTCTGAATGCCAGATATCTGTACTCCTTCCTTGAAAGAGGAGAGCCTGCCTGCAGAGAGTGCTCTGACCACTGAAACTCAGGAGAGAGTTAGTCTCCCTGGTCTGCTGGTAGAGAATAACAGAATCAAAAGAGGAACAAACTCTAATTAGAGACAACCATAATGACTGACTCCAGAGTTTACAAGATGGCGAAAGGCAGACATAAGAATCTTACTGATAAAAACCAAGACTAGGCACAAGTCCCTTCCGCTCGACTCGAGCCCGAGGCTACCTTGCCAGCAGAGTCTTGCCCAACACCCGCAAGGGCCCACACGGGACTCCCCACGGGATCCTAAGACCTCTGGTGAGTGGAACACAGCGCCTGCCCCAATCCAATCGCGCTGAACCTGAGACTGCGGTACATAGGGAAGCAGGCTACCCGGGCCTGATCTGGGGCACAAGTCCCTTCTGCTCGACTCGAGCCTCGAGCCCCGGGCTACCTTGCCAGCAGACTCTTGTCCAACACCCGCAAGGGCCCACACGGGACTCCCCACGGGACCCTAAGACCTCTGGTGAGTGGAACACAGCGCCTGCCTCAATCCAATCGCGCGGAACCTGAGACTGTGGTACATAGGGAAGCAGGCTACCCGGGCCTGATCTGGGGCACAAGTCCCTTCTGCTCGACTCGAGCCCCAGGCTACCTTGCCAGCAGAGTCTTGCCCAACACCCGCAATGGCCCACACGGGACTCCCCACGGGACCCTAAGACCTCTGGTGAGTGGAACACAGCGCCTGCCCCAATCCAATCGCGCGGAACCTGAGACTGTGGTACATGGGGAAGCAGGCTACCCGGGCCTGATCTGGAGCACAAGTCCCTTCTGCTCGACTCGAGCCCCGGGCTACCTTGCCAGCTGAGTCGCCTGACACCCGCAAGGGCCCACACAGGATTCCACACGTGATCCTAAGACCTCTAGTGAGTGGAACACAACTTCTGCCAGGAGTCTGGTTCAAACACCAGATATCTGGGTACCTGCCTTGCAAGAAGAGAGCTTGCCTGCAGAGAATACTCTGCCCACTGAAACTAAGGAGAGTGCTACCCTCCAGGTCTGCTTATAGAGTCTAACAG
The DNA here is from genome assembly GCF_000001635.26 of Mus musculus. Classification (NCBI taxonomy): domain Eukaryota; kingdom Metazoa; phylum Chordata; class Mammalia; order Rodentia; family Muridae; genus Mus; species Mus musculus. Next base: position 10,972,025 of record NC_000078.6, read on the forward strand.
AGTCACCTGAAGAACAAGCTCTTAACAGTGACAACTAAAACAGCTAGCTTCAGAGATTACCAGATGGCGAAAGGCAAACGTAAGAATCCTACTAACAGAAATCAAGACCACTCACCATCATCAGAACGCAGCACTCCCACCCCACCTAGTCCTGGGCACCCCAACACAACCGAAAATCTAGACCCAGATTTAAAAACATTTCTCATGATGATGATAGAGGACATCAAGAAGGACTTTCATAAGTCACTTAAAGAATTACAGGAGAGCACTGCTAAAGAGTTACAGGCCCTTAAAGAAAAGCAGGAAAACACAGCCAAACAGGTAGAAATCATTAAAGAAAAACAGGAAAACACATCCAAACAGGTGATGGAAATGAACAAAACCATACTAGAACTAAAAGGGGAAGTAGACACAATAAAGAAAACCCAAAGCGAGGCAACGCTGGAGATAGAAACCCTAGGAAAGAGATCTGGAACCATAGATGCGAGCATCAGCAACAGAATACAAGAAATGGAAGAGAGAATCTCAGGTGCAGAAGATTCCATAGAGAACATCGACACAACAGTCAAAGAAAATACAAAATGCAAAAGGATCCTAACTCAAAACATCCAGGTAATCCAGGACACAATGAGAAGACCAAACCTACGGATAATAGGAATTGATGAGAATGAAGATTTTCAACTTAAAGGGCCAGCTAATATCTTCAACAAAATAATAGAAGAAAACTTCCCAAACATAAAAAAAGAGATGCCCATGATCATACAAGAAGCCTACAGAACTCCAAATAGACTGGACCAGAAAAGAAATTCCTCCCGACACATAATAATCAGAACAACAAATGCACTAAATAAAGATAGAATACTAAAAGCAGTAAGGGAGAAAGGTCAAGTACCATATAAAGGAAGGCATATCAGAATTACAGCAGACTTTTCACCAGAGACTATGAAAGCCAGAAGAGCCTGGACAGATGTTATACAGACACTAAGAGAACACAAATGCCAGCCCAGGCTACTATACCCGGCCAAACTCTCAATTACCATAAATGGAGAAACCAAAGTATTCCACGACAAAACCAAATTCACACAATATCTTTCCACGAATCCAGCCCTTCAAAGGATAATAACAGAAAAGAAGCAATACAAGGACGGAAATCACGCCCTAGAACAACCAAGAAAGTAATCATTCAACAAACCAAAAAGAAGACAGCCACAAGAACAGAATGCCAACTCTAACAACAAAAATAAAAGGGAACAACAATTACTTTTCCTTAATATCTCTTAATATCAATGGACTCAATTCCCCAATAAAAAGACATAGACTAACAGACTGGCTACACAAACAGGACCCAACATTCTGCTGCTTACAGGAAACCCATCTCAGGGAAAAAGACAGACACTACCTCAGAATGAAAGGCTGGAAAACAATTTTCCAAGCAAATGGACTGAAGAAACAAGCTGGAGTAGCCATTTTAATATCGGATAAAATCGACTTCCAACCCAAAGTTATCAAAAAAGACAAGGAGGGACACTTCATACTCATCAAAGGTAAAATCCTCCAAGAGGAACTCTCAATTCTGAATATCTATGCACCAAATGCAAGGGCAGCCACATTCATTAGAGACACTTTAGTAAAGCTCAAAGCATACATTGCACCTCACACAATAATAGTGGGAGACTTCAACACACCACTTTCTTCAAAGGACAGATCGTGGAAACAGAAACTAAACAGGGACACAGTGAAACTAACAGAAGTTATGAAACAAATGGACTTGACAGATATCTACAGAACATTTTATCCTAAAACAAAAGGATATACCTTCTTCTCAGCACCTCATGGGACCTTCTCCAAAATTGACCATATAATTGGTCACAAAACAGGCCTCAATAGATACAAAAATATAGAAATTGTCCCATGTATCCTATCAGACCACCATGGCCTAAGACTGATCTTCAATAACAACATAAATAATGGAAAGCCAACATTCACGTGGAAACTGAATAACACTCTTCTCAATGATACCTTGGTCAAGGAAGGAATAAAGAAAGAAATTAAAGACTTTTTAGAGTTTAATGAAAATGAAGCCACAACGTACCCAAACCTATGGGACACAATGAAAGCATTTCTAAGAGGGAAACTCATAGCTCTGAGTGCCTCCAAGAAGAAACGGGAGAGAGCACATACTAGCAGCTTGACAACACATCTAAAAGCTCTAGAAAAAAAGGAAGCAAATTCACCCAAGAGGAGTAGACGGCAGGAAATAATCAAACTCAGGGGTGAAATCAACCAAGTGGAAACAAGAAGAACTATTCAAAGAATTAACCAAACGAGGAGTTGGTTCTTTGAGAAAATCAACAAGATTGATAAACCCTTAGCTAGACTTACTAAAGGACACAGGGACAAAATCCTAATTAACAAAATCAGAAATGAAAAGGGAGACATAACAACAGATCCTGAAGAAATCCAAAACACCATCAGATCCTTCTACAAAAGGCTATACTCAACAAAACTGGAAAACCTGGACGAAATGGACAAATTTCTGGACAGATACCAGGTACCAAAGTTGAATCAGGATCAAGTTGACCATCTAAACAGTCCCATATCACCTAAAGAAATAGAAGCAGTTATTAATAGTCTCCCAACCAAAAAAAGCCCAGGACCAGATGGGTTTAGTGCAGAGTTCTATCAGACCTTCAAAGAAGATCTAATTCCAATTCTGCACAAACTATTTCACAAAATAGAAGTGGAAGGTACTCTACCCAACTCATTTTATGAAGCCACTATTACTCTGATACCTAAACCACAGAAAGATCCAACAAAGATAGAGAACTTCAGACCAATTTCTCTTATGAATATCGATGCAAAAATCCTCAATAAAATTCTCGCTAACCGAATCCAAGAACACATTAAAGCAATCATCCATCCTGACCAAGAAGGTTTTATTCCAGGGATGCAGGGATGGTTTAATATACGAAAATCCATCAATGTAATCCATTATATAAACAAACTCAAAGACAAAAACCACATGATCATCTCGTTAGATGCAGAAAAAGCATTTGACAAGATCCAACACCCATTCATGATAAAAGTCTTGGAAAGATCAGGAATTCAAGGCCCATACCTAAACATGATAAAAGCAATCTACAGTAAACCAGTAGCCAACATCAAAGTAAATGGAGAGAAGCTGGAAGCAATCCCACTAAAATCAGGGACTAGACAAGGCTGCCCACTTTCTCCCTACCTTTTCAACATAGTACTTGAAGTATTAGCCAGAGCAATTCGACAACAAAAGGAGATCAAGGGGATACAAATTGGAAAAGAGGAAGTCAAAATATCACTTTTTGCAGATGATATGATAGTATATATAAGTGACCCTAAAAATTCTACCAGAGAACTCCTAAACCTGATAAACAGCTTCGGTGAAGTAGCTGGATATAAAATAAACTCAAACAAGTCAATGGCCTTTCTCTATTCAAAGAATAAACAGGCTGAGAAAGAAATTAGGGAAACAACACCCTTCTCAATAGTCACAAATAATATAAAATATCTTGGCGTGACTCTAACTAAGGAAGTGAAAGATCTGTATGATAAAAACTTCAAATCTCTGAAGAAAGAAATTAAGGAAGATCTCAGAAGATGGAAAGACCTCCCATGCTCATGGATTGGCAGGATCAACATTGTAAAAATGGCTATCTTGCCAAAAGCAATCTACAGATTCAATGCAATCCCCATCAAAATTCCAACTCAATTCTTCAACGAATTGGAAGGAGCAATTTGCAAATTTGTCTGGAATAACAAAAAACCTAGGATAGCAAAAAGTCTTCTCAAGGATAATAGAACTTCTGGCAGAATCACCATGCCAGACCTAAAGCTTTACTACAGAGCAATTGTGATAAAAAACTGCATGGTACTGGTATAGAGACAGACAAGTAGACCAATGGAATAGAATTGAAGACCCAGAAATGAACCCACACACCTATGGTCACTTGATCTTCGACAAGGGAGCTAAAACCATCCAGTGGAAGAAAGACAGCATTTTCAACAATTGGTGCTGGCACAACTGGTTGTTATCGTGTAGAAGAATGTGAATCGATCCATACTTATCTCCTTGTACTAAGGTAAAATCTAAGTGGATCAAGGAACTTCACATAAAACCAGAGACACTGAAACTTATAGAGGAGAAAGTGGGGAAAAGCCTTGAAGATATGGGCACAGGGGAAAAATTCCTGAACAGAACAGCAATGGCTTGTGCTGTAAGATCGAGAATTGACAAATGGGACCTAATGAAACTCCAAAGTTTCTGCAAGGCAAAAGACACCGTCAATAAGACAAAAAGATCACCAACAGATTGGGAAAGGATCTTTACCTATCCTAAATCAGATAGGGGACTAATATCCAACATATATAAAGAACTCAAGAAGGTGGATTTCAGAAAATCAAATAACCCCATTAAAAAATGGGGCTCAGAACTGAACAAATAATTCTCACCTGAGGAATACCGAATGGCAGAGAAGCACCTGAAAAAATGTTCAACATCCTTAATCATCAGGGAAATGCAAATCAAAACAACCCTGAGATTCCACCTCACACCAGTCAGAATGGCTAAGATCAAAAATTCAGGTGACAGCAGATGCTGGCGTGGATGTGGAGAAAGAGGAACACTCCTCCATTGTTGGTGGGAGTGCAGGCTTGTACAACCACTCTGGAAATCAGTCTGGCGGTTCCTCAGAAAACTGGACATAGTACTACCGGAGGATCCAGCAATACCTCTCCTGGGCATATATCCAGAAGATGCCCCAACTGGTAAGAAGGACACATGCTCCACTATGTTCATAGCAGCCTTATTTATAATAGCCAGAAGCTGGAAAGAACCTAGATGCCCCTCAACAGAGGAATGGATACAGAAAATGTGGTACATCTACACAATGGAGTACTACTCAGCTATTAAAAAGAATGAATTTATGAAATTCCTAGCCAAATGGATGGACCTGGAGGGCATCATCCTGAGTGAGGTAACACATTCACAAAGAAACTCACACAATATGTATTCACTGATAAGTGGATATTAGCCCCAAACCTAGGATACCCAAGATATAAGATATAATTTGCTAAACACATGAAACTCAAGAAGAATGAAGACTGAAGTGTGGACACTATGCCCCTCCTTAGATTTGGGAACAAAACACCCATGGAAGGAGTTACAGAGACAAAGTTTGGAGCTGAGATGAAAGGATGGACCATGTAGAGACTGCCATATCCAGGGATCCACCACATAATCAGCATCCAAACGCTGACACCATTGCATACACTAGCAAGATTTTATTGAAAGGACCCAGATGTAGCTGTCTCTTGTGAGACTATGCCGGGGCCTAGCAAACACAGAAGTGGATGCTCACAGTCAGCTAATGGATGGATCATAGGGCTCCCAATGGAGGAGCTAGAGAAAGTAGCCAAGGAGCTAAAGGGATCTGCAACCCTATAGGTGGAACAACATTATGAACTAACCAGTACCCCGGAGCTCTTGACTCTAGCTGCATATATATCAAAAGATGGCCTAGTCGGCCATCACTGGAAAGAGAGGCCCATTGGACTTGCAAACTTTATATGCCCCAGTACAGGGGAACACCAGGGCCAAAAAGGGGGAGTGGGTGGGCAGGGGAGTGGGGGTGGGTGGATATGGGGGACTTTTGGTATAGCATTGGAAATGTAAATGAGTTAAATACCTAATAAAAAATGGAAAAAAAAAAGAAAAAAAAAAAAAAACCAAGACTATTCACCATCATCAGAACCCAGTACTCCCACCTCAGCCAGTCCAGGGCACCACAACACAACTGAAAACCTAGACCGGAATTTAAAGGCATATCTCATGATGACGGTAGAAGACATCAAGAAGGTCTTTAATAACTCACTTAAAGAAATACAGGAGAACACTGCTAAAGAGTTGCAAATCCTTATAGAAAAACAGGAAAACATATCCAAACAGATGATGGAAATACACAAAACCATACTAGACCTAAAAAGGAAAGTAGACACAATAAAGAAAACCCAAAGTGAGGCAACGCTGGAGATAGAAACCCTAGGAAAGAAATCTGGAACCATAAATTCGAGCATCAGCAACAGAATACAAGAGATGGAAGAGAGAATCTCAGGTGTAGAAGATTCCATAGAGAACATCGGCACAACAATCAAAGAAAATACAAAATGCAAAAAGATCCTGACTCAAAACATCCAGGAAATCCAGGACAAAATAAGAAGACCAAACCTACGGATAATAGAAGTAGATGAGAATGAAGATTTTCAACTCAAAGTTCCAGCAAATATCTTCAACAAAATTATAGAAGAAAACTTTCCAAACCTAAAGAAAGAGATGCTCATGAACATACAAGAAGCCTACAGAACCCCAAAAAGACTGGACTAGAAAAGAAATTCCTCACGACACATAATAATCAGAACAACAAATGCACTAAATAAAGATAGAATATTAAAACCAGTAAGGGAAAAAGGTCAAGTAACATATAAAGGCAAGCCTATCAGAATTACACCAGATTTTTCAACAGAGACTATGAAAGCCAGAAGATCCTGGACAGATGTTATACAGACACTAAGAGAACACAAATGCGAGCCCAGGCTACTATACCCAGCCAAACTTTCAATTACTGTATATGGAGAAACCAAAGTATTCCACAACAAAACCAAATTCACACATTATCTTTCCACAAATCCAGCACTTCAAAGGATAATAACATAAAAAAACCAATACAAGGACTGAAACCACGTCCTAGGAAAAGCAAGAAGGTAATCCCTCAACAAACCTAAAAGAAGACAGCCACAAGAACAGAATGCCAACTTTAACAACAAAAATAACAGGAAGCAGCAATTACTTTTCCTTACTATCTCTTAATATCAACAAACTCAACTCCCCAATAAAAAGACGTAGAAAAAAAGACTGGCTACACAAACAGGACTCAAAATTTTGCTGCTTACAGGAAACCCATCTCAGGGAAAAAGACAGACACTACCTCAGAGTGAAAGGCTGGAAAACAATTTTCCAAGCAAATGGTCTGAAGAAACAAGCTGGAGTAGCCATTTTAATATCAAATAAAATCGACTTCCAACCCAAAGGAATCAAAAAAGACAAGGAGGGACACTTCATACTCATCAAACGTAAAAACCTCCAAGAGGAATTCTCAATCCTGAATATCTACGCTCCAAATGCAAGGGCAGCCACATTCATTAAAGACACTTTAGTAAAGCTCAAAGCACACATTGCACCTCACACAATAATAGTGGGAGACTTCAACACACCACTTTCATCAAAGGACAGATCGTGGAAACAGAAACTAAACAGGGACACAGTGAAACTAACAGAAGTTATGAAACAAATGGATCTGACAGATATCTACAGAATATTTTATCCTAAAACAAAAGGATATACCTTCTTCTCAGCACCTCACGGGACCTTCTCCAAAATTGACCATATAATTGGTCACAAAATAGGCCTCAACAGATACAAAAATATTGAAATTGCCCCATGTATCCTATCAGACCACCATGGCCTAAGACTGATCTTCAATAACAACATAAATAATGGAAAGCCAACATTCACATGGAAACTGAACAACACTCTTCTCAATGATACCTTAGTCAAGGGAGGAATAAAGAAAGAAATTAAGGACTTTTTAGAGTTTAATGAAAATGAAGCCACAACATATCCAAACTTATGAGACACAATGAAAGCATTTCTAAGAGGAAAACTCAGCTCTGAGTGCCTCCAAAAAGAAACTAAAGAGAGCACACATTAGCAGCTTGACAACACACCTAAAGGCTCTAGAACAAAAGGAAGCAAATTCACCCAAGAAGAGTAGACAGCAGGAAATAATCAAACTCACGAGCGAAATCAACCAAGTGGAAACAAGAAGAACTCTTCAAACAATCAACCAAACAAGAAGCTGGTTCTTTGAGAGAATCAACAAGATAGATAAACCCTTAGCTAGACTCACTAGAGGGCACAGGGAAAGCATCCTAATTAACACAATCAGAAATGAAAAGGGAGACATAACAACAGATCCTGAAGAAATCCAAAACACCATCAGATCCTTCTACAAAAGGCTATACTCAACAAAACTGGAGAACCTGGATGAAATGGACAAGTTTCTAGACAGATACCAGGTACCAAAGTTAAACCAAGATCAGGTTAATGATATAAACAGTCCTATATCCCCTAAAGAAATAGAAGCAGTCATTAATACTCTCCCAACCAAAAAAAAAAAAAAAGCCCAGGACCAGATGGGTTTAGTGCAGAGTTCTATCAGACCTTCAAAGAAGATCTAATCCCAGTTCTTCACAAACTATTCCACAAAATACAAGCAGAGGGTACTCTACCCAACTCATTCTATGAAGCCACAATTACTCTGATACCTAAATCACAGAAAGATCCAACAAAGATAGAGAACTTCAAACCAATTTCCCTTATGAATATCAATGCAAAAATACTCAATAAAATTCTCGCTAACCAAATCCAAGAACATATTAAAGCAATCATCCATCCTGACCAAGTAGGTTTTGTTCCAGGGATGCAGGGATGGTTTAATATATGGAAATCCATCAACGTAATCCATTATATAAACAAACTCAAAGACAAAAACCACATGATCATCTCCTTAGACGCAGAGAAAGCATTTGACAATATCCAACACCCTTTCATGATAAAAGTCCTAGAAAGATCAGGAATTCAAGGCCCATACCTAAACATGATAAAAGCAATCTACAGCAAACCAGTAGCCAACATCAAAGTAAATGGTGAGAAGCTGGAAGCAATCCCACTAAAATCAGGGACTAGACAAGGCTGCCCACTTTCTCCCTACCTATTCAACATAGTACTTAAAGTCCTAGCCAGAGCAATTTGACAACGAAAGGAGATCAAGGGGATACAAATTGGAAAGGAAGAAGTCAAAATATCACTTTTTGCAGATGATATGATAGTATATATAATTGACCCTAGAAATTCCACCAGAGAACTCCTAAGCCTGATAAACAGTTTCAGGGAAGTAGCTGGATATAAAATTAACTCAAACAAGTCAATGGCCTTTCTGTACACAAAGGATAAACAGGCTGAGAAAGAAATTAGAGAAACGACACCCTTCTCAATAGTCACAAATAATATAAAATACCTTGGCGTGACTCTAACTAAGGAAGTGAAAGATCTGTATGATAAGAACTTCAAGTCTCTGAAGAAAGAAATTAAAGAAGATCTCAGAATATGGAAAGATCTCCCATGCTCATGGATTGGAAGGATCAATATAGTAAAAATGGCTATCTTGCCAAAAGCAATCTACAGATTCAATGTAATCCCCATCAAAATTCCAACTCAATTCTTCAACGAATTAGAAAGGGCAATCGGCATATTCATCTGGAATAAAAAAAAACCTAGGATAGCAAAAACTTTTCTAAAGGATAAAAGAACCTCTGGTGGAATCACCATGCCTGACCTAAAGCTGTACTACAGAGCAATTGTAATAAAAACTGCATGATACTGGTATAGCGACAGACAAGTAGACCAATGGAATAGAATTGAAGACCCAGAAATGAACCCACACACCTATGGTCACTTGATCTTTGACAAGGGAGCAAAAATATTCCAGTGGAAAAAAGACAGCATTTTCAACAAATGGTGCTGGAACAATTGGAGGTTATCATGTAGAAGAATGCGAATTGAACCATTCCTATCTCCTTGTACTAAGGTCAAATCTAAGTGGATTAAGGAACTCCACATAAAACCAGAGACAGTGAAACTTATAGAGGAGAAAGTAGGGAAAAGCCTCAAAGATATGGGTACAGGGGGAAAATTCCTGAATAGAACAGCAATGGCGTGTGTTGTAAGATCGAGAATCGATAAATGGGAACTCATAAAATTGCAAAACTTCTGTAAGGCAAAAGACACCGTCAATAAGACAAAAAGGCCACTAACAGATTGTGAAAGGATCTTTACCTATCCTGAACCAGATAGGGGACTAATATCCAATATATATAAAGAACTCAAGAAGGTGGACTCCAGAAAATCAAATAACCCCATTAAAAATTGGGGCTCAGCAGAGCTGAACAAAGAATTCTCACTTGAGGAATACCGAATGGTAGAGAAGCACCTGAAAAAATGTTCAACATCCTTAATCATCAGGGAAATGCAAATCAAAACAACCCTGAGATTCCATCTCACGCCAGTCAGAATGGCTGAGATAAAAAATTCAGGTGACAGCAGATGCCTGTAAGGATGTGGAGAAAGAGGAACACTCCTCCATTGTTGGTGGGATTGCAAGCTTGTACAACCACTCTGGAAATCAGTCTGGCGGTTCCTCAGAAAATTGGACATAGTACTACCAGAGGATCCCGCAATACCTCTCCTGGGCATATATCCAGAAGATGTCCCAACCGGTAAGAAAGACACATGCTCCACTATGTTCATAGCAGCCTTATTTATAATAGCCAGAAGCTGGAAAGAACCCAGATGCCCCTCAACAGAGGAATGGATACAGAAAATGTGGTACATTTACACAATGGAGTACTACTTTTTAATGGAGTATTAAAAAGAATGAATTTATGAAATTCCTAGGCAAATAGTTGGACCTGGAGGGCATCATCCTGAGTAAGGTAACCCAATCACAAAAGCACTCACACCATATGTACTCACTGATAAATGGATATTAGCCCAGAAACTTAGAATACCCAAGATATAAGATACAATTTGCTAAACACATGAAACTGAAGAAGAATGAAGCCCAAAGTGTGGACACTTTGCCCCTTCTTAGAATTGGGAACAAAACACCCATGGAAGGAGTTACAGAGACACCGTTTAGAGCAGAGACAAAAGGATGGACCATCTAGAGACTGCCATATCCGGGGATCCATCACATAACCAGCCTCCAAACTGCTGACACCATTGCATATACTAGCAAGATTTTGCTGAAAGGATCCAGATATAGCTGTCTCTTGTGAGACTATGCCGGGGCCTAGCAAACACAGAAGTGGATGCCCACTTCTGGATGGATCACAGGGCCCCCAATGGAGGAGCTAGAGAAAGTAACCAAGGAGCTAAAGGGATCTGCAACCCTATAGGTGGAACAACAATATCAACTACCCAGTATCCCCCACCCCATCTCCTGTCTCTAGCTACATATGTATCAGAAGATGGCCTAGTTGGCCATCAGTGGAAAGAGAGGCCCATTGGTCGGGCAAACTTTATCTGCCTCAGTACATGGGAAGGCCAGTCCAAGAAGTGGGAGTGGGTGGGTGGGTGAGTGGGTGGGGCAGCAGGTGGGGGACTTTTGGGACAGCATTGGAAATGTAAATGAAATAAATACCTAATAAAAAATAAAATTAAAAAAAAAAAGAATCCAGCCTGGCTGTGGTGGTGCACGCCTTTAATCCTAGCACTTTTGAGGCAGAGGCAGGCAGATTTCTGAGTTCGAGGCCAGCCTGGTCTACAAAGTGAGTTCCAGGACAGCCAGGGCTATACAGAGAAACCCTGTCTCAAAAAACAAAAACAAAAACAACAACAAAAAAAGAGTCCTTCCTTATGAGTATGTTCCTGCTCAGCTGACAGCAGATGGTATGCAGACTCCTGCAGTAGTACAGAAAGTACACAGAATAGGCTGTGAGATGTTCTTCTAATGCCAAGGATCATTACTGTGATGGCCTTACTGTGTCTCCTCAGATTCCTGGTGGGATAACGCACCTTTCCCAGTCTCTGGATGGCACACAACAGCTAAGTGTGCAGCTCTTGGTTTAGTCCCTTGTGTATCTGCTACTGTGGGATGTCTGAAAGACAGAGGCCAATCTGGGTCAGTTGCTTGTCCACTACAGTACATGACATGCAATCAGAAGTCAATAAACCCATTATCTTGCTCATTAATCATAGAACACGATGCAAATGCAGTTATAGCAAAATCCATTACTTCTGGACCTTTATGTTTTGATGAAATTTTATCTTTGGAGAATGAAGCTACAAGATTCAAAGCCCAGACATTCTTTTAAAAACTCTTCTCTTACTTTAAAGAAAGGTAGGTCAGCCCTTTACAGTGACTTTTTTCAAAGTCTGACTTGACTCATTGTGACTACTACAAATGGCTTCTCTCCTAACCATTGTTTTTAACAGACTTTTTTGAAATATATTATGAAAAAGCTCTCACTGTAGTCTTTGTCGTGTGAGGAGCTGTAAGGAAAACAGAGCCGATTCGGAATTTTCACTTAACCTCCTAGATACTGACCTGTTAGCATGTGACCCAAGGGAAAAAATGTTTGCTATATTTTCAAGGAAAGCATTTCTAATGCACCCCACCCCTACTGCTAACTTTGCTATTTTGTCCAAATTTCCTCATCAACGTGTCAAAGCAGTATGTAGACAAAGCTGTTCTGCCACGCTCTCCTGCAGCCAAATCCTAGTAGCTGGGACATGAGCCACAAAAACAAAAATGGTGGAGGCTGATTCTCATGTAGGCAAGAGGCCAGACACCATGAGCTAAACAACCTGTCTCCAGAAATCCCTGATTGATGCACTGCTGGCCAGATACCAGGCCCGTGTGAACACTGTTTACCTGGTGCATACATCCCCAATATGGCAGAAGTCTTAGGAAGCTGAGAACTTCAAGTTATATTAACACTGTAGACAAAACTGTGAACCCAAATTTACTTTAATTTGGGGCCACTTAATGCCTTTCATCAACTCGTATTCTCTTGGTTTAACAAATGGAATCATAAATTATGCAATCGACAGCAATTGTATTTATTTGCAATTAGAATTTGTCAGCATTCTCCTTATAAATAATTAATATTAGGATAACCTTGATGAAGCAGATATGTTTGGGGGGGTAGTATTGTTGAATATTTAGGAATTCTCCTTTTTGGATGAGAATCACAAGACAGCAAATTGCTTCAAATAACTTTCAACTTAGACTGTCCAGTGTTTTTAGTTAAAATCAAGAAGTAATATACAAAAGTTCACAGAATTTTGTGGCTGGAAGGATTGCCAACAGACATATTCTATTATGGGACTCTGTGGCATGTGAGCTCCTCAGTGACTCTGGACCAGTTTGTGGGAACTGTCTTTGGAATTCTATTCTCTCTTCTATCCAGAGTGAATACAAAGAGAACTGGAACTACCAAGTTTCATTTTCAGTTTTTAAGATGCTGTCCAGAGTTATGACTGCAGTAGTAAGTACCCAAGGAATTTATAGGCAAAACTATATTTCTGTATAATAATTCTCAATTAATGGATTTTTTATGGATTTAAAACATTATTTTCTAAAAGAATCCATCCTTTTCACCAGAATAAGAAAGAGGTTTACATATAAACACACACACACATACAGAGAGAGAAAGAGAGTGAGACAGACAGACAGACAGAGAGACAGAGAGACAGAAACAGAGACAAAGAGATACAGAGAGACAGAGAGACAGAAAAAGGCAGAGACAGAGATAAAGACAAAGAGAGACAAAGGGAGTTGACTCATAGATAGAATAACATTAGCACATATGTAGCAAATACAAAAAATTCTAATCCTGATGTAATTTTTTAAAATATGTGGAAGACAAGAAATCCTAAAAAATCAAAGCTGGGAAGGACATTTTCAATCATCCAGCTCAAGAGCTATTTATTTCCTTGGAGCCCATCAATCCACAGGATAATCCACCATCCTCCCACATCTTCCTCTACAACGTAGAATTTTCTCCTCAGCCCACCTGCAAGTATAAGAAGCCCAAGATAACCACCCCCACTCATCTAACAACATTTGCTAGGAAGTGGAGCACATCCCATCTTAGCCCTAATGGGAAGGGATTCTGACTGATGGTGGGTGACTTGTCCAAAGATATGCTTAGAGCAACCATTTAACACTTTGCTGTGGCAGTCATCAGCTTTGGATAAGACATGAAGGAGATGTTGTCAGTAAAGTCTAGAAATGTGACTTAGCATAGTACAAATCCCAAATTTCCTATAGTGTAAGAGATGCTGAATAACCCTTCTCATGGAAAAATCACCCCAAATGACCCATTTTCTAGGTGGAGGACAGAAATTCCTCCACCTAGAGGAATTTAGGTTACAAAGGTAGTAACCAAGTGCTCTGAGAGCCTGGAGCAACCAAAACACAAGGCAGGTTTATAGTTTCACTTTCTCTATGTCTGTGCTATATTTCTAAAATGAAGTCTTGATCAGAACATTGAGCCTATGAGAAACTCATTTCTTGTTCTCCACTCAAGGAGAGCTGACCCCATGAGACTGGAGAGGAGACCATTAATGCATAGGACAATCCAACTCAAGGCAAAACTGCTTATGCTTGACAAGCAAATGTGTGCCAAGTTCTGAGCTTGGATCCCATAAAGGGCATGAATAAGAGATAAATCCAGGAGATAAACTCATAAAAATAATGAAGGTAATTCAAGATGATATGATGCAAGAAGCAATGAATTAGGAACCTGAGAATATCCCTAAAGCTGATCTCTTTTCTTCTATCTCTACCATCAGGTCAGGGATTGGGGGGGGGCAGGGGGGGCGGTTGTGTGCTTAGGGAGAGGTTGAAACATAATCCAAGTAGTACTGGGGTGTAAAGCAAGGGAAAGAATTGTAAAAGTCCTAAAAAGCCCAAGTTGAGCACAAGGCCCAGCAAATGTCTGTAGCTTGACCTTCCTGAACATGATCTTGGGAGGGGTCTGGTTAGTTCTTAGAAGGGAAGACTTGGAACAACAAGGGAAGAAATTCTTGGCATAAGTCATTGTTAGGAAAAAAGCCAAACCAAACCAAACGGAACAAAACAAACCCACATTTTAAGAAGACGATTCACCAAACTCAATTTCCTTCAGAACTCTTGTGATTAATGAAGGGATTGTGTGGGAACTGAAGAATTAGAAACATAGAGTTGCAAAGCTTCTAGAAGAAGCCATAAACCTGGCATTCAGCAACAGCAGGGAAGCAGTTACAGAATTCTTACATTAAACCAGAGCTGTTTCCTGATAACTTTAAAGAAGGGTTTTGTTCTGTTTTCCAGAAATTTCATTCAATAATCAAAATGCTAAACTAACATATTGTTGGGTTGCACCTAACACTTCCTGGACAGAATGCTTGACACAGAACAAATATATGAACCATGGAAAAGAGACCTAAGTCAGTCACCTGAAAAGTGAGTTTAGCAATGCTACACCTGCATGTCTGCTCCTCAGTGGAACTAACCTGATTCATTGTCCTGTAGAAGTACTGAGAAGTCTTGCTACTTGGCCTTTGATTTGCCAAGACTGGGGATGGAGGAATATTTGAAGGTTATGGGATTTTCAAACATTCATGCATTAACTGCACCCCACTTTGCTCTCAGCTCATCTGAAGAAAGGACATGAGGATGGTCAGAAATGATCGAGTAATTCTACTAAAATATAGATTTTAGTAAGTAATAACTCAGGAATATCTGAAGGGAAGTGTTAGTCACATGGAGGTTTTGGACTGGCCCAGCCATTGAGCTGTTTAAGGCATATTAAAATATAGGGCTGCACATGTGTGTCTTTCATTCAGGAATCCAGAATATCAGGGTGGATAGCAAGGGACATGCCACCTCAAGGATCAATTTGAGCAGGATTAATTGACAACAGCAATAGATGGTGTCCAATGTGTTAGGCTTGAACTATCAAAATTTAGTTGGAAATTTACAAATGGAAAACACTCACCATGATGTAAGATTCAGAGCTAGGGACAATTAGTTTCTTAGCAGAACTGCAGGTTTTACCCAAGCCATGTGGATTTGGGACTAGGATAAAAGACATGCTAAATTGGCTCACGTAACTATGGGGTTTGTGGCATGAGTTGGGACACGGCTATGTCCCCGAAGCTGACCAGGACAAAGCTCCATGGTAAATATTTACCCTGAGACTTTCTCAAAGGCTTCTACACTGCCTCAGAGAATATGAGTTCAGAGGTGCTGAAAGCCCCTGCTGTGCAAAGAGACAAGCTGCTCAAAAAGCAGAGAGAGGCAGATCTTAGAGGCTACTCAACTCCTATAATCAGATAAATAAAAGAGAGATAAATCAATAAGAAATGATTTAATTGTCTTTAAGAATAAAAAGTAGAAATAAAAGAAACTGGTTTAAAGGAAATTTAAAAGGTCTATACGATAGCAAGCAGGTGGATTCTTTGAATGTGAGTCCCATGGGAATTTTGGAATTAGCTTGGTATGACAAATTTATAGACTAGAAATAGGCTTATACAGTAAATAGAAGGAAATTTAATTGAAGTTAAATAAGAAAGCATATTAATTTAATATTAATTTAACTCTTTTTTTTTGAGACAGGGTTTCTCTGTATAGCCCTGGCTGTAGACCAGGCTGGCCTCAAACTCAGAAATCTGTCTGCCTCTGACACCCAAGTGCTGGGATTAAAGGCGTGCACCACCACTGCCCAGCTTTAATTTAACTTTTATAAAGAGGAAGGTGATATATATGCCCATAGAGATATTAATATCTTAAGAAGGGAGAATTTAAGTATGAATAGATGAATAAATAAATTGAGGCCTTTGATCTTGTGTACATCAGGGCAGCAGATAGGGAGAAAAATTTTATCTCAGACAGGTAGTAAAAATGTAGGAGCAGCAGCGGTCGCCACCTGGGTTCCGGGACTCCGCGGGACCTAGGAAATTAGTCTGAACAGGTTAGAGGGTGCGCCAGAGAACCGGACAGCTTCTGGGACGGGCGGAAGCACAGAGCCGCTGAGGCAGCACCCTAGGCGGGCCGCAGACAGCCGGCCACCGTCCGGACCAGAGGACTGGTGTCTGCCTGGCTTGGGAGGCGGCCTCAGCCTCAGCAGCAGCGGTCGCCATCTGGGTTCCGGGACTCCCTGGAACTTAGGAATTTAGTCTGCACAGGTGAGAGTCTGCACCACAGAAACTGACAGCTTCTGGGAACTGCCAAAGCAACACAGCTTCTGAGAGAGGCCCTGTTTTGGGCCTTCATCTTCGACCAGGAGGAGGTCCAAAAACAAGATATCTGCGCACTTTCCCTGTAAGAGAGCTTGCCAGCAGAGAGTGCTCTGAGCACTGAAACTCAGAGGAGAGAATCTGTCTCCCAGGTCTGCTGAGAGACTGTAACAGAATCACCAGAAGAACAATCTCTAAACAGAGTCAACTATAACTACTAACTCCAGAGATTACCAGATGTCGAAAGGTAAATGTAGGAATCCTACTAACAGGAACCAAGACCACTCACCATCATCAGAACCCAGCACTCCCACTTCGCCCAGTCCAGGGCACCCCAACACACCCGAAAACCTAGACCTAGATTTAAAAGCATATCTCATGATGATGGTAGAGGACATCAAGAAGGACTTTAGTAAATCACTTAAAGAAATACAGGAGAACACTGCTAAAGAGTTACAAGTCCTTAAAGAAAAACAGGAAAACACAATCAAACAGGTAGAAGTCCTTACAGAAAAAGAGGAAAAAACATACAAACAGGTGATGGAAATGAACAAAACCATACTAGACCTAAAAAGGGAAGTAGAAACAATAAAGAAAACTCAAAGTGAGGCAACACTGGAGATAGAAACCCTAGGAAAGAAATCTGGAACCATAGATTTGAGCATCAGCAACAGAATACAAGAGATGGAAGAGAGAATCTCAGGTGCAGAAGATTCCATAGAGAACATCGGCACAACAATCAAAGAAAATGGAAAATGCAAAAGGATCCTAACTCAAAATATCCAGGAAATCCAGGACACAATGAGAAGACCAAACCTACGGATAATAGGAGTGGATGAGAATGAAGATTTTCAACTCAAAGGACCAGCAAACATCTTCAACAAAATTATTGAAGAAAACTTCCCAAATATAAAGAAAGAGATACCTATGAACATACAAGAAGCCTACAGAACTCCAAATAGACTGGACCAGAAAAGAAATTCCTCCCGACACATAATAATCAGAAAAACAAATGCACTAAATAAAGATAGAATACTAAAAGCAGTAAGGGAAAAAGGTCAAGTAACATACAAAGGCAAGCCTATCAGAATTACACCAGATTTTTCACCAGAGACTATGAAAGCCAGAAGAGCCTGGACAGATGTTATACAGACACTAAGAGAACACAAATTCCAGCCCAGGCTACTATACCCAGCCAAACTCTCAATTACCATAGATGGAGAAACCAAAGTATTCCACGACAAAACCAAATTCACACATTATCTCTCCATGAATCCAGCCCTTCAAAGGTTAATAACAGAAAAAAACCAATACAAGAACGGGAACAATGCCCTAGAAAAAACAAGAAGGTAATGCCTCAACAAACCTAAAAGAAGACAGCCACAAGAACAGAATGCCAACTTTAACAACAAAAATAACAGGAAGCAACAATTACTTTTCCTTAATATCTCTTAACATCAATGGTCTCAACTCCCCAATAAAAAGACATAGACTAACAAACTGGCTACACAAACAAGACCCAACATTTTGCTGTTTACAGGAGACACATCTCAGAGAAAAAGATAGACACTACCTCAGAATAAAAGGCTGGAAAACAACTTTCCAAGCAAATGGTATGAAGAAACAAGCTGGAGTAGCCATCCTAATATCTGATAAGATTGACTTCCAACCCAAAGTCATCAAAAAAGACAAGGAGGGGCACTTCGTTCTCATCAAAGGTAAAATCCTCCAAGAGGAACTCTCAATTCTGAATATCTATGCTCCAAATACAAGGGCAGCCACATTCATTAAAGAAACTTTAGTAAAGCTCAAAGCACACATTGCACCTCACACAATAATAGTGGGAGACTTCAACACACCACTTTCACCAATGGACAGATCATGGAAACAGAAACTAAACAGGGACACACTGAAACTAACAGAAGTGATGAAACAAATGGATCTGACAGATATCTACAGAACATTTTATCCTAAAACAAAAGGATATACCTTCTTCTCAGCACCTCATGGTACCTTCTCCAAAATTGACCACATAATAGGTCACAAAACAGGCCTCAACAGATTCAAAAATATTGAAATTGTCCCATGTATCCTATCAGATCACCATGCACTAAGACTGATCTTCAATAACAAAAAAAATAACAGAAAGCCAACACTCACGTGGAAACTGAACAACACTCTTCTCAATGATACCTTGGTCAAGGAAGGAATAAAGAAAGAAATTAAAGACTTTTTAGAGTTTAATGAAAATGAAGCCACAACGTACCCAAACCTTTGGGACACAATGAAAGCATTTCTAAGAGGGAAACTCATAGCTATGAGTGCCTCCAAGAAGAAACGGGAGACAGCACATACTAGCAGCTTGACAACACATCTAAAAGCTCTAGAAAAAAAGGAAGCAAATTCACCCAAGAGGAGTAGACGGCAGGAAATAATCAAACTCAGGGGTGAAATCAACCAAGTGGAAACAAGAAGAACTATTCAAAGAATTAACCAAACGAGGAGTTGGTTCTTTGAGAAAATCAACAAGATAGATAAACCCTTAGCTAGACTCACTAGAGGGCACAGAGACAAAATCCTAATTAATAAAATCAGAACTGAAAAGGGAGACATAACAACAGATCCTGAAGAAGTCCAAAACACCATCAGATCCTTCTACAAAAGGCTATACTCAACAAAACTGGAAAACCTGAACGAAATGGACAAATTTCTGGACAGATACCAGGTACCAAAGTTGAATCAGGATCAAGTTGACCTTCTAAACAGTCCCATATCCCCTAAAGAAATAGAAGCAGTTATAAATAGTCTCCCAGCCAAAAAAAGCCCAGGACCAGACGGGTTTAGTGCAGAGTTCTATCAGACCTTCAAAGAAGATCTAATTCCAGTTCTGCACAAACATTTTCACAAGATAGAAGTAGAAGGTACTCTACCCAACTCATTTTATGAAGCCACTATTACTCTGATACCTAAACCACAGAAAGACCCAACAAAGATAGAAAACTTCAGACCAATTTCTCTTATGAATATCGATGCAAAAATCCTCAATAAAATTCTCGCTAACCGAATCCAAGAACATATTAAAGCAATCATCCATCCTGACCAAGTAGGTTTTATTCCAGGGATGCAGGGATGGTTTAATATACGAAAATCCATCAATGTAATCCACTATATAAACAAACTCAAAGACAAAAACCACATGATCATCTCGTTAGATGCAGAAAAAGCATTTGACAAGATCCAACACCCATTCATGATAAAAGTTCTGGAAAGATCAGGAATTCAAGGCCCTTACCTAAACATTATAAAAGCAATCTACAGCCAATCAGGAGCCAACATCAAAGTAAATGGAGAGAAGCTGGAAGCAATCCCACTAAAATCAGGGACTAGACAAGGCTGCCCACTTTCTCCCTACCTATTCAACATAGTACTTGAAGTATTAGCCAGAGCAATTCGACAACAAAAGGAGATCAAGGGGATACAAATTGGAAAGGAGGAAGTCAAAATATCACTTTTTGCAGATGATATGATAGTATATATAAGTGACCCTAAAAATTCCACCAGAGAACTCCTAAACCTGATAAACAGCTTCGGTGAAGTAGCTGGATATAAAATTAACTCAAACAAGTCAATGGCCTTTCTCTACACAAAGAATAAACAGGCTGAGAAAGAAATTAGGGAAACAACACCCTTCTCAATAGTCACAAATAATATAAAATATCTCGGCGTGACTCTAACTAAGGAAGTGAAAGATCTGTATGATAAAAACTTCAAGTCTCTGAAGAAAGAAATTAAAGAAGATCTCAGAAGATGGAAAGATCTCCCATGCTCATGGATTGGCAGGATCAATATTGTAAAAATGGCTATCTTGCCAAAAGCAATCTACAGATTCAATGCAATCCCCATCAAAATTCCAACTCAATTCTTCAATGAATTAGAAGGAGCAATTTGCAAATTCATATGGAATAACAAAAAACCTAGGATAGCAAAAACTCTTCTCAAGGATAAAAGAACCTCTGGTGGAATCACCATGCCTGACCTAAAGCTTTACTACAGAGCAATTGTGGTAAAAACTGCATGGTACTGGTATAGAGACAGACAAGTAGACCAATGGAATAGAATTGAAGACCCAGAAATGAACCCACACACCTATGGTCACTTGATCTTCGACAAGGGAGCTAAAACCATCCAGTGGAAGAAAGACAGCATTTTCAACAATTGGTGCTGGCACAACTGGTTGTTATCATGTAGAAGAATGCAAATCGATCCATACTTATCTCCTTGTACTAAGGTCAAATCTAAATGGATCAACGAACTTCACATAAAACCAGAGACACTGAAACTTATAGAGGAGAAAGTGGGGAAAAGCCTTGAAGATATGGGCACAGGGGAAAAATTCCTGAACAGAACAGCAATGGCTTGTGCTGTAAGATCGAGAATTGACAAATGGGACCTAATGAAACTCCAAAGTTTCTGCAAGGCAAAAGACACCGTCAATAAGACAAAGAGACCACCAACAGATTGGGAAAGGATCTTTACCTATCCTAAATCAGATAGGGGACTAATATCCAACATATATAAAGAACTCAAGAAGGTGGACTTCAGAAAATCAAATAACCCCATTAAAAAATGGGGCTCAGAACTGAACAAATAATTCTCACCTGAGGAATACCGAATGGCAGAGAAGTACCTGAAAAAATGTTCAACATCCTTAATCATCAGGGAAATGCAAATCAAAACAACCCTGAGATTCCACCTCACACCAGTCAGAATGGCTAAGATCAAAAATTCAGGTGACAGCAGATGCTGGCGAGGATGTGGAGACAGAGGAACACTCCTCCATTGTTGGTGGGAATGCAGGCTTGTACAACCACTCTGGAAATCCGTCTGGCGGTTCCTCAGAAAATTGGACATAGTACTACCGGAGGATCCAGCAATACCTCTCCTGGGCATATATCCAGAAGATGCCCCAACTGGTAAGAAGGACACATGCTCCACTATGTTCATAGCAGCCTTATTTATAATAGACAGAAGCTGGAAAGAACCCAGATGCCCCTCAACAGAGGAATGGATACAGAAAATGTGGTACATCTACACAATGGAGTACTACTCAGCTATTAAAAAGAATGAATTTATGAAATTCCTAGCCAAATGGATGGACCTGGAGGGTATCATCCTGAGTGAGGTAACACATTCACAAAGGAACTCACACAATATGTACTCACTGATAATTGGATATTAGCCCAAAACCTAGGATACCCAAGATATAAGATACCATTTCCTAAACACATGAAACTCAAGAAAAATGAAGACTGAAGTGTGGACAGTATACCCCTCCTTAGAAGTGGGAACAAAACACCCTTGGAAGGAGTTACAGAGACAAAGTTTGGAGCTGAGATGAAAGGATGGACCATGTAGAGACTGCCTTATCCAGGGATCCACCCCATAATCAGCATCCAAACGCTGACACCATTGCATACACTAGCAAGATTTTATCGAAAGGACCCAGATGTAGCTGTCTCTTGTGAGTCTATGCCGGGGCCTAGCAAACACAGAAGTGGATGCCCACAGTCAGCTAATGGATGGATCACAGGGCTCCCAATGGAGGAGCTAGAGAAAGTACCCAAGGAGCTAAAGGGATCTGCAACCCTATAGGTGGATCAACATTATGAACTAACCAGTACCCCGGAGCTCTTGACTCTAGCTGCATATGTATCAAAGGATGGCCTAGTCGGCCATCACTGGAAAGAGAGGCCCATTGGACACACAAACTTTATATGCCCCAGAACAGGGGAACGCCAGGGCCAAAAAGGGGGAGTGGGCAGGTAGGGGAGTGGGGGTGGGTGGGTATGGGGGACTTTTGGTATAGCATTGGAAATGTAAATGAGCTAAATACCTAATAAAAAATGGAAAGAAAAAAATTCTTTTAGGGGAAATACTCTGAAAGATAAAAAAACAAAAAACAAAAAACAAAAAACAAAAAAAAAAAAAATGTAGGCATTTAATTCCTGTAAGGACTAGGCAGGGGGTAGGGAAGAAACACTGTCTCAATGGACAATAATAATAGTTTAGATTGCTTGAATTGCTTTGAATTGTTTTAATTATCAAAATGCAGTTATATGTTTGGTGGTTATCATATTAAAAAACCTTTGTGAGAGAGGTCAGAACAGAGTAGGCCTAAAGAGAATGGAGGCTGCTAATTTGAATCATCTATTCCTTTGATGATTTTGAGTTGCTGGGCCAAGGACATGCCATTTTGGAAAGAAGTTCTGTATTGTGTTAATAAGAAAGAAGAAAAGGTTTTGGACCCCGTTCAAAGTGATATGGATCAGACATGATAGGGGAAGACCTCCCTGAAAATCTTGGATACACACAGGAAAATTTGAGAAGATTAAACAAGACAGGTAACATGATTTGTTGATTCCTCTACATGGGAACAGTCCTGTAACTGGCTTAGACATAAAAATGTCTCTAGCCAAAACTTTAGCTAAAATTAGACAGCCTTGCTGCTTACAGAATTCTTAAGCTCCATCATGCCATCCTTCATATTGCATGAATAAAGGTTTATTACAAATTAACTCATAAAAGGATATGTGTCTTTCATCTGCTCAAGCAAGTAGCAAAAATTT
The DNA here is from genome assembly GCF_000001635.26 of Mus musculus. Classification (NCBI taxonomy): domain Eukaryota; kingdom Metazoa; phylum Chordata; class Mammalia; order Rodentia; family Muridae; genus Mus; species Mus musculus. Next base: position 10,995,587 of record NC_000078.6, read on the forward strand.
ATCCTTAACTGATCTGTGCACCTTGCAAAATCCATACAATTTCTTACAAGCACTAAAATTTTGATTGTAAGATTCATACATGGGAGAATTTGCAGTTCTGACAAGATTCATCCTCGTAGATGCTGAAATGACCTGCTGTTCCAGCTCCCTGTCTCCTGATGCTGTTTTCAGAGACTTGCTTCCAGATCAGCTTCAGGAATAGCTGCTAAATCCTGATTAACTCAGCTCATCCAGCCTTTGGACAGATGGAGTCAGAATTTCAGTCAAGCCCTGAAAACTTCTAAGCATACAGAGACTGGATAACAGATACTAGAGCAAACTTTAAGTCTAACCAATTTTTCTAATTTTCCTACCTCTCCTTATCCCTTAAAATTGTGTGTGTGTGTGTGTGTGTGTGTGTGTGTGTATGTGTGTGTGTGTGTATGTGTGTGTGTGTGTGTATGTGTGTGTGTATGTATGTGTGTGTGTGTGTATGTGTGTGTGTGTGTGTGTGTGTATGTGTGTGTGTGTGTGTGTGTGTGTGTGTGTGTGTGTGTGTATTCCTCAAGAAGAGGTTGTAGAAAGCCATCATCCCTGTTCCATGGCTTTGAATGTCTGGTTACCGTTAGAGAGCTTAGACTTGGGATTTCTGCCGTTCCTTTCCTCATCTTCATCCTAAATTTATTCTTTTTTTTATTAGATATTTTCTCTATTTACATTTCAAATGCTATCCTGAAAGCTCCCTATACCCGCCCCCCACCCTGCTCCCCTACCCACTCACTCCCACTTCTTGGCCCTGGCATTCCTCTATACTGAGGCATATAGAGTTTGCAAGATCTAGGGGCCTCTCTTCCCAATGATGGCCAACTAGGCCATCTTCTACTACATATGCATCTAGAGACATGAGCTCCAGGGGTACTGGATAGTTCATATTGTTGTTCCACCTATAGGGTTGCAGACCCCTTCAGCTCCTTGGGTACTTTCTCTAGCTCTTCCATTGGGGGCCCTGTGTTCCATCCAATAGATGACTGTGAGTATCCACTTCTGTATTTGCCAGACACTGGCATAGCCTCACACGAGACAACTATATCAGGGTCTTTTCAGCAAAATCTTGCTGGCATATGCAATAGTGTCTGGATTTGGTGGCTGATTATGGAATGGATCCCCAGGTGAAGTAGTCTCTGGATGGTCCACCCTTTCGTCTTAGCTCCAAACTTTGTCTCTGTAACTCCTTTCATGGGTATTTTGTTCCCTATTCTAAGGAGGAATGAAGTATCCACACTTTGGTCTTCCTTCTTCTTGATTTTCTTGTGTTTTGCAAATTGTATAGTCTAAGTTTCTGGGCTGATATCTACTTATCAGTGAGTGCATATCATGTGTGTTCTTTTGTGATTGGGTTACCTCACACAGGATAATATCCTTCAGATACATCCATTTGCCCAAGAATTTCATAAATTCATTGTTTTTAATAGCTGAGTAGTACTCCATTGTGTAAATGTACCACATTTTCTGTATCCATTCCTCTGTTGAGGGACATCTGGGTTCTTTCCAGCTTCTCGGTATTACAAATAAGGCTGTTATGAACATAGTTGAGCATGTGTCCTTCTTAGCGGTTGGAACATCTTCTGCATATATGCCCAGGAGAGGTATTGCTGGATCTTCCGGTAGTACTATGCCCAACTTTCTGAGGAACCACCAGACTGATTTCCAGAGTGGTTGTAACAGCTTGCAATCTGAACCAACAATGGAGGAGTGTTCCTCTTTCTCCACATCCTTACAGGCATCTGCTGTCACCTGAATTTTTGATCTTAGCCATTCTGACTGGTGTGAGGTGGAATCTCAAGGTTGTTTTGATTTGCATTTCCCTGATGATTAAGGATGTTGGACATTGTTTTCAGGTGCTTCTCAGTCATTCGGTATTCCGCAGTTGAAAATTCTTTGTTTAGCTCTGTACCTATTTTTTAATAGGGTTATTTGATTTTCTGGAGTTCCGCTTCTTGGGTTCTTTGTATATATTGGATATTAGTACCCTATCAGATTTAGGATTGGTAAAAATCTTTTCCCAATCTGTTGGTGTCCTTTTTGTCTTAATGACAGTAACTTTTGCCTTAAAGAAGCTTTACAATTTTATGAGGTCCCATTTAGCAATTCTTGATCTTACAGCACAAGTCATGCTGTTCTGTTTTGTCGCATCCCCTCTCGACCAGCAAGAACAACACGACCACCAGTCCTTCTAACAGCAGTTTATTCAGCAAACTTCCGTCTTCATCTCTCTCGCTTCAACTTTATCTCTCTCAACTTTATCTCTCTCTCTAACCCGGGCATCTCACTCTTATATACTCTCAGCCCTCATCCACTCATGGCAGGCCATGTCACCTCACCAGGCACGCAGCTTCAGCTAATCAGGGCAGCAGGGGCATGTCTCCACCAAAATGGATTCACCAGTATCCTGGTGTACCTACGCAGCTCTCATGATGGTCGTGGCTTATTTTCAGGTGTATGAGGAAGTCAGGTGCAAGTCATAAGACTTAGCTGCAGTCCCGGGTGCCTTCTTGGGACTGCTGCCACACCCGCTCCTCACATCTCCCCCTTTTTTCTTTTTTGGCAGAGAGAATGTCTGTCTTAGATTGTCCCCTGCAGCAATGCCCCTTACCCGTCCTTGGGAGACAGACAGCATTGGTTTGACCCCTGTCTTAGGTTGGTGACATGCCCAGGGGGTATTATCCGTCACTGACTACTTCTCTATTATGCCAAGCCACACTTGGGGAGATTGTCCTGTTTGCATGCGGCAGGTGCATCAGAAGGCCAGGATGCTGATTAATCTATGGCCAGATCTTGATTGCTGCAAGCAAGCCTCATGGGTGAAGGTAGAGGTCTGATCCCCAGTGTGCAAGCATAGGGGCCCTACACAAAACCACCCCTTGGGCTCATCACCCAGAGAGGTCTTGGCCAGCTCCCGTGTCGTTTTTCCAGGGGGAAGGGAACTAGGACACTGAACCTTCATGCAATCAGACGTGCCTTCCACAGGATGCCAACAGCAAGCTATCCTCTGTGCAGTGCTTAGCCTCGTAACCCATGGCATAACGCAGCATTATTTCTTTAGAGCGACAAGCCAAATCTGAGGAGATTGTCCCACCTCCACTGTGGCAAAAGCTGCGCCACCATGGTGGAAGTGCAGGCCTGCATACGCTGCATCCAACACATGCACTAAACACACAACACACACACTATTACAAGCATACATCCCAGGGCTCCTATCAGCCCTGAGGCAAGGGATCTTATAAACAACACAAAAGGAGGTCACATACAAACAGGCATAGCCTGAAAAGAAACATTCCTTCCTCCAGCAAATTGAAATACAGAAGTTTCAAACACATTAGAACCATTCCAATAAAATTTGCATTACCCCAGGCCCCTCCTGCCACCTGGCTTAAGGGGGAAAGATCAGTGCAACTACCATTCACCCCACATAACAACCATACATATAAGGGGCACTGCCCGAGGTGGAAGGGAATCAGGAACACTCCTACAAAAAGGAAAGGGGGGCCCATCTAGGTTGGCAAGGTATAGTGCCAATGCCCTTGGATATACTAGCAGGCCACACCCCTCGAATCCAGGTAGCATTAGTTTTAGTAGATACAGCTGAACACAATCACTCATTTGTGAAATATTTTGAATCATCTGAAAACAACAATCCCTTTAGTTGAAGCAGCATAGAAAAAAGGCAATTGTAGTGAAGCATTAGATGTAAAGAATTGAGGAAACACTTGAATGCATCAGTGATATGGGTTTCAGGAACACAGACATGATTCCCCAACGTAGCTCTTCAGTTCTCACTAGCGGGAGCGTTCCCAGCCACAGGAACATCCACATCCTCATAGCTCAGCTTGTTTTGAATTGCTCTGGTCAGCCGTTCTGGGACCCACAGCTGTTGTAGGTGATCCTGGGGAAACACACAAACAGACCCTCTCTCCCAAACCAACTGAGCGCGCTCCTCTCCCACCTGATTCAGCGCCTCATTATCTCTCTGGAGTTCTGCGCCACATCTTTCCTATCTTCTATGCAATTTCTCACTAACTTCCAGACTGGCAAAACCCCTTTTGGTAAAACCCTCTGTTCCTCTGCAAACCTCAATTCCCCATGGTGCTTGGTGCAACTTGTCCCAAACCTGTGAACCTTTACTTGTCCCAAAACCGTGAACCTTAACTTGTCCCCATGGTTTCACTTTTACTTTGTGCCTGCTTCATGGCAACTTTATATTTGCCTCTGTTTTATCCGAGGTCCTTCTCAATTCACTTTTACTTTGTGCCTGCTTCCTGGCAACTTTATATTCGCCTCTATTTTATCCGAGGTCCTTCCCAAACTCCTGGGGTCGTAAGTTTCACTTACTGTGAACTTACCTTGCCGGCAAACACTGACTGCTGAAAGTTCTGAACTCGTTGGTGGGGGAGTCGGTTCCCCGTACGGGCCACCAATTGTCACGTCCGCTTTCGACCAGCAAGAACAACACGACCACCAGTCCTTCTAACAGCAGTTTATTCAGCAAACTTCCGTCTTCATCTCTCTCGCTTCAACTTTATCTCTCTCAACTTTATCTCTCTCTCTAACCCGGGCATCTCACTCTTATATACTCTCAGCCCTCATCCACTCATGGCAGGCCATGTCACCTCACCAGGCACGCAGCTTCAGCTAATCAGGGCAGCAGGGGCATGTCTCCACCAAAATGGATTCACCAGTATCCTGGTGTACCTGCGCAGCTCTCATGATGGTTGTGGCTTATTTTCAGGTGTATGAGGAAGTCAGGTGCAAGTCATAAGACTTAGCTGCAGTCCCGGGCACCTTCTTGGGACTGCTGCCACACCCACTCCTCACACTGTTTAGGAATTTTTCCCCTTTGCCCAAATCTTGGAGGCTTTTCCCCACTTTCTCCTCTACAAGTTTCAGTGTCTCTGGTTTTATGTGGAGGTCTTTGATCCACTTAGACTTGAGCTAAATTTATTCTTAAACAAAGAATCTTACATTGGTAGAAATCTTTATGTTTGATGCAAAATTGAAGGTATAATTTCTTACATTGGCACAGAATTTATGAATTGATACAGATTTAAGGTTATCATTTGTATAAATCTTTGTATATTGATACAAAATTTAAATTAATATTGTTACTCTCAGATAGGCATTGTGCCTATGCAACTCATTTAAAAATACTAAGCTTAACCACTGAACTGAGTGCAGGGTTCCTAATAGTGGAGTTAGAGAAGAGACTGGAGGAGTTGAAGGGGTTTGCAACCCCATAGGAAGAACAACAATATCAACCAACCAGACCCCTCAGAACTCCCAGGGACCAATTCATCAACAAAGGAGTACACATGGCTCCAGCTGCATATGTAGCAGAGGGTAGCCTTGTCATGCCATCAATGGAAAGACGAGTCCTTGTTCCTATGAAGGCTCAATAGATGCCCCAGTGTAGGGGAATCATGGGCAGGGAGACGGGAGTGGGTGGGCAGGTAGAAAAACACCCTCATAAAGCAGAGGAAGGAACATATGATAGGGTGTTTACCAGAGGGAGGGAAACTGGGATAGGGGATAACATTTGAAATGTAAATAAAGAAAATATCCAATAAAAAAAAAAGAATACTAGGCTTAGACCTAGTCCTAGTTTTGCTATTGCAAACTGTTTAATGTGAGTAAGTAAAGCAAGTTAAGGGCCAGATAGTGAACATATGGTTATATTCGATTCTGATTGAATAACGTGTTTTTAATATTATTCAATTAGAAATGGCTAAGAGTAGTCAAGGTTTAACAGTTTAGATGTACTTTATATAGATATATAGTCTTCAAAAGCATCAGAAATCCACAGGATGTGATATTTAAAATAATTTCCGTATTAATAGGATTTATGACTAGGAGACATGTATGCTCCTGACAGTATCCCCTTCATGGTTCATAGAGGATATTGAGCATCATAACCTCCATATAAAGTTACTCCAGTTAAGACAAGGTAGCTACTGGACAAGAATTGCCCTAATTCATCAACAGACAAAAAATACTGTCAGGGAAAGGACACACAATGTGAGATAGTCGAAAGCTTAGCTCTGCCAAGACAAGATAAGCTATTCTTTCATAATTTCTACTTCAGTTAAGGTCTGTCAGATGGTTCTGGGCCAGAAGACTGAAGACAGATGCTTCAATGTTTTTAGGAATAAGGAACTATCCAGGTAGTCAGCTGTCTCTGCAAATTGTTTAAGTTTTGGAAGCTATATTTTTGTGCTTCCTATATATTCAGGTAATACTAAATTCATTATTGGATCTCTGACAGGGTTGAAGACTAGTTATACCATCATAATCAAACTTAAGTTGTTTAGCATTAAGGAAGATGATCTAAATGTTAAAGGATGGTTTTCAAATGGTAATGCAATTGGAAATCAAAACAAAATCCAGGTGTAGAATTACAAACTCTTTAAGTTAGGATAGATCTTAGAGTAGTGTACCTAAATTGACAAAACTGATGGACTGGATGTTAGAGTATATCATACATTATAGTTTATATAACTGTTAGAACTATGATCATTGTATATCTGAGAGAAAAGGCATTTTTAATGGCCAGAAAGTGGAAAATGTGGATTTGGTCTAATGCTTGTATTATGTCAATTGAGTCCCCAAAATTGCACCATGAATTTACATGTAAGATGATAAGGGTGCCAGCCCCCAGTTGATTTTGATGGGTAAATAAAGTTACCCATGGCCAATGGCTGGGGAAGGATATAGAAGTGGGACTTTAGGATTCATGGGCAAGGGGACCAAGGGAGGAAGAGTGAGATAGAACCACCATAACAGAAAAGGAGTAAGGACCATATAGGAGAGGTGCAAAAGAGTGAGCATAGCAGTTATGTAAGAGCCTGGGAAGAGCAGCCTCAGCTTCCCACCACCTCCCTCCCCATTGGTTTAGGGCACCGAAGTCGAAATATATATTTTAAAAAGTAATAACATAGGAATGTAGGAAGGAAAGTGTTAGCCACATGGAGTTTTCGGAATGGCCCAGGAATTGAGCTGTTTAAGTCATAATAAAATATAAGGCTGCATGTGTGTGTCTTTCATTTCGTAATACAGATCACTGAGACAGGTAGAAAGGAATGTTCACTGCTGCCACCATGTACATTTGAGCAGGATTAATTGGCAACTGCAACACCTTCCCTCCCCATGTTGCTATTGCCACAGTGTTTCACCACAGCAAGAGAAACTCTAAGACAAGGAGTGAATGAAAATCATTCACCTTGCATGCGCAGTAGAGTATGAGTTTAATTTTGATCCCATGGTTATGCTCTTGACCCAAAAACACACCCTGGTATCAAAGGGAATAAAAGATAGTTTATTCTGGGGCCAAATATAAGTGGCCATTGCCCAAAAGACACTGTCAATAAGACAAAAAGGCTACCAACAGATTGGGAAAGGATCTTTACCAATCCTAAGTCAGATAGAGGGCTAATATCCAATACACATAAAGAAGTCAAGAAAATGGACTCCAGAAAATCAAATAACCCTATTAAAAATGAAAAGATCTTTACCAATCCTAAATCAGATAGGGGACTAATATCCAGCATATATAAAGAACTCAAGAAAATGGACTCCAGAAAATCAAATAACCTTATAAAAATGGGGTGTACAGAGCTAAACAAAGAATTCTCAACTGAGGAATACCAAATGGCTGAGAATCACCTGAAAAAAATGTTCAACATCCTTATTCATTAGGGAAATACAAATCAAAACAACCTTGAGATTCCACCTCACACCTGTCAGAATGGCTAAGATCAAAAATTCAGGTGATACCTATCCTAAATCAGATAGGGGACTAATATCCAACATATATAAAGAACTCAAGAAGGTGGACTTCAGAAAATCAAATAACCCCATTAAAAATGGGGCTCAGAACTGAACTAAGAATTCTCACCTGAGGAATACCGAATGGCAGAGAAGTACCTGAAAAAATGTTCAACATCCTTAATCATCAGGGAAATGCAAATCAAAACAACCCTGAGATTCCACCTCACACCAGTCAGAATGGCTAAGATCAAAAATTCAGGTGACAGCAGATGCTGGCATGGATGTGGAGAAAGAGGAACACTTCTCCATTGTTGGTGGGATTGCAGGCTTGTACAACCACTCTGAAAATCAGTCTGGCGGTTCCACAGAAAATTGGAAATAATACTACCGGAGGATCCAGCAATACCTCTCCTGGGCATATATCCAGAAGATGCCCTAACTGGTAAGAAGGACACATGTTCCACTATGTTCATATCAGCCTTATTTATAATAGCCAGAAGCTGGAAAAAACCCAGATGCCCCTCAACAGAGGAATGGATACAGAAAATGTGGTACATTTACACAATGGAGTACTACTCAGCTATTAAAAAGAATGAATTTATGAAATTCCTAGCCAAATGGATGGACCTGGAGGGCATCATCCTGAATGAGGTAACCCATTCACAAAGAAAGTCACACAATATGTACTCACTGATAAGTGGATATTAGCCCAAAACCTAGGATACCCAAGATATAAGATACAATTTGCTAAACACATGAAACTCAAGAAAATGAAGACTGAAGTGTGGACACTATGCCCCTCCTTAGAAGTGGGAACAAAACACCCATAGAAGGAGTTACAGAGACAAAGTTTGGAGCAGAGACGAAAGGATGGACCATGTAGAGACTGCCATATCCAGGGACCCACCCCATAATCAGCTTCCAAACGCTGACACCATTGCATACACTAGCAAGATTTTATTGAAAGGACCCAGATGTAGCTGTCTCTTGTGAGACTATGCCGGGGCCTAGCAAACACAGAAGTGGATGCTCACAGTCAGCTAATGGATGGATCACAGGGCTCCCAATGGAGGAGCTAGAGAAAGTACCCAAGGAGCTAAAGGGATCTGCAACCCTATAGGTGGAACAACATTATGAACTAACCAGTACCCCGGAGCTCTTGACTCTAGCTGCATATGTATCAAAAGATGGCCTAGTCAGCCATCACTGGAAAGAGAGGCCCATTGGACATGCAAACTGTAAATGCCCCAGTACAGGGGAATGCCAGGGCCAAAAAGGGGGAGTGGGTGGGTAGGGGAGTGAGGGTGGGTGGGTATGGGGGACTTTTGGTATAGCATTGGAAATGTAAATGAACTAAATACCTAATAAAAAATGGAAAAAAAATTTAGGTGACAGCAGATGCTGGCAAGGATGTGGAGAAAGAGGAACACACCTCCATTGTTGGTCAGATTTCAAGCTGTTATAACCACTCTGGAAATCAGTCTGGTGGTTCCTCAGAAAACTGGACATAGTTCTACCAGAAGATCCAGCAATACCTCTCCTCGGCTTATAGCCAGAAGATGTTCCAACTGGTTATAAGGACACATGCTCCACTATGTTCATAGCAGCTTTATTTATAATAGGCAGAAGCTGGAAAGAACCCAACTGTCCCTCAACAGATGAATGGATACAGAAAATGTGGTACATTTATACAATGGAGTACTACTCAGCTATTAAAAACAATGAATTTATGAAGTTCTTGGGCAAATGGATGTATCTGGAGGATATCATCCTGAGTGAGGTATCCCAATCATAAAAGAACACACATGATATGGACTCACTGATAAGTAGATATCAGCCCAGAAACTTAGAATACCCAAGATACAATTTGCAAAACACATGAAACTCAAGAAGAAGGAAGACCAAAGTGTGGATACTTCATTCCTTCTTAGACTGGGGAACAAAATGGAGGGAGTTACAGAGACCAAGTTTGGAGCTGAGACAGAAGGAAGGACCATCCAGAGACTGCCCCACCCAGAGATTCATCCCATATACAACCACCAAACGCAGACACTATTGCATACACTAGCAAGATTTTGCTGAAAGGACCCTGATATAGCTGTCTCTTGTGAGACTATGCCAGTGCCAGGCAAATACAGAAGTGGATGCTCACAGTCATCTATTGGATGGAACACAGGGCCCCTAATGAAGGAGCTAGAGAAAGTACCCAAGGAGCTGAAGGGGTCTGCCACCCTATAGGAGGAGTAACAATATGAACCCCCCCAGAGCTATGTCTCTAGTTGCATATGTAGCAGACGATGGCCTAGTGGGCCATCATTAGAAGGAGAGGCCCTTGGTCTTGCAAAGATCATATGTACAGTGGAATGCCACGGCCAGGAAGCAGGAGTGGATGGGTTGGGGAGCAGTGCAGGGTGAGGGAATGAGAGACTTTGGGGATAGCATTTGAAATGTAAATGAAGGAAATACCTAATAAAAAAAAGGGAAAAAAGTGGTCAAGGAACACAGGTTCACTTTACACCCAATTACCATGTTCCAACATGTGGTAGAAAGTTCATAAAGTTGTTGTAAAAACAAAACAAAAAAAGTTTTAAATTGGAATTTTTTTTTTCAAATTCACTCTTGGGCACATCAGGTAGATAGATCAAAAAACAAAAAAAAAATCAAATCAAAACAACGACGACGACGACGACGACAACGACAACGATGAATCAGGTAAAGCTCTGACTCAGGCCTCAAAAACTACCAAATAACATTCCTAGCCTTTGAGTTAATGGGAGCCAGGGGGATGATTGTACATTCCAGAAGGATGTGTAAACACATAGATAATTGATAAGAACTAGTTGGGAGTCTAAAGATGGCCACAATTTGTTTCTAGATTTGCAACATTCCAGCTCTTCACAACCCCAGGAGTTTGAATCAATTGATCAACTTCATAGCATATTTAACATGGCTGAAACTCTTCCCACCCTCCAGGAAGTTCATACTTTATCATAAAAATGGAATAAATCTCCAAAGAACCATAAAGAATAGGAGAATAGAATGATCTCTTGCTGTGAGGCCTTTGAGAAGTAATCGACTACTTCAAAACCTCCAATCCCTCATCTGTGCAATGCAAATAAAAACTTTCCAGTTCACCTCACAAGGTTATTAGGAAGACAAAATACAACAATTATGCACTTGCTAAACACAGCATAGAATATTATAATAAGAGAAACACCTTCTTGTTTAATTTGCTTGTGACCATGAATGTAATTTAAGCTGGAGGCTCACTGTTCACCTTGTATTCTTTGAAGTGTCAGTCAGTTAAATTAATAGTATAAACAGGACAAGGGAGGGGGAGCAGCCACTTAAGCCACTTAATTTTTTCTAACCACAATTGCTGTGCTAATTATGGATCTTATTTGGCTATACACCAAAGCAAGGTCCTTAAGGGCAATGTTATTCATTGTGTTTGAGGGATTTTGCATACTTGAAGGAAATAAAACTGGATTTCTCTTTAAAATAGATTGCCATTTTACTTTCTTCCACTTTAGGTGGCCACATTCACCCAGAAGTCGGTATGCCCTGATTCCACAAGGGTTGACTATCGTGGACTGGCAGATGTGACTTCAGAAATGAAAGCAGATGACAAACAATTTACTGATTTTACAAGGCAAGCTGTTCTGAGCTTGAAGAACCTAAGCAGAGGTTCCAGAGCTATAAATATAATTGAGCAAGTGTCCTTGTAGTATAGTGGGGGCATCTTTCAGGTATATGCCCAGGAGTGGTATAGCTGGGTCTTGGGGTAGAATTATTCCCAATTTTCTGAGAAACTACCAAATTGATTTCCAAAGTGGTTGTACAAGTTTTCACTCACTCATAAGGGGATATTAGCTATAAAGTACAAGATAATCATGCTACAATCCAGAGACCCCCCCCCCAAAAAAATAAAACCTAAGTAATTAGGAAAGGCCCAAGGGAGGATGCATGAATCTCACTCTGAAAGGGAAGCAAGATAGTCATCCGAGGATGGAGTGAGGAAACTAGATGATAGAGGAGATGACAAGGGAGATGGGGATCACAGGTGTGGAGAGATGGGTGGAGGGAGAGGGGTTGGAGAGAGAGCAGATATTGGTGCGTGAGGGTGGGGTATGCCTGAGACTAACATTAAGATGTGAGCCAAGTAAACCCTCTCCTTCCCTTCGTGCTTCTGATTAGAATATTTTATCACAGTCATAGAAAGGAAGCTAGAACAGCCCTCTAATTCTCAGGTTTCTCTATACTTTTAACTCTTCCAAGAATCAATCTCTCTCTCTCTCTCTCTCTCTCTCTCTCTCTCCCTCCCTCCCCCTCCCTCCTCTCCCCTTCCCCCCTTCTCTTCCTCCCTCTTGAGCAAAGATGGAGCTTATTTTACCAAAAAAAAAAAAAGAAAAGAAAAAGTTTTAATAAAGACTTAAAATGAGCTTAGGAAAAAGACACTATACACACAAGATGTGGGAGACAATCACCATGGATCAACTCTGGGCCCTTCTTTCTCATCACTATACCAAATGGCTCAGGCTCCCTCAGCAAGTTGGGAGGAAGAGTCATAACATGTACACATCATGTCAATGGGGATGACCTTAGCTGTGACTCACAGCATTGAGGATATAGAACCTGACAAGGCCACCTCCTATAGCCAGGCAGGAAACCCAGTGGAGTGATAGACACCAACCCATCCACAAAATTTTCAACCCAAAATAGATCCTGTCTCCAAGACATGCAAGAACAGGGGAATGGAGCAGAGACTGAGGAACTGGCCAACAAATTTGAGACCCATCCAATGGGCAAGTACCAGTCCCTAACACTATTAGTGATACTCTGTTATGCTTACAGACAGGAGTCTAGCATGTCAGTCCTCTGAGAGGCTCCACCCAGCAGCTGACTCAGACAAATATAGACTCCCACATCCAAAGAGTGGATGAAGCTTGGGGCCTCTTATGGAAGAAATAGGAGAAAGGATTGAGGGCCCAAATCGGATAGGAACTCTACAGGAAGACCAACAAAGTCAACTAACCTGAGACCTTGGAGCTCTCAGAGACTGAACCACCAACCAAAAAGCATACAGGGCCTGGGCCTGGCCCCCTACACACACACACAAACACACACACACACAAGTGTACCAGATATGCAGCTTGGTCTTCATGTGAGTTCTGAACAATAGGAGCAGGAGCTATCCCAAAAGCTCTTGCCTGTACATGGGATATGTTCTTCTAGCTAGGATGCCTTCTCTGGCCTCAATAGGAGAGGATGAGACTGACTATGCCCACAAGGACTTGATGTGCCAGGGAGAGGGGGATAATTAGAGGGCCCCCACCTACTCAGAAGAGACTGAGAGGGGGAGAAGGAAGAATTGTGGGAGCAGGTGACTGAGAGGGACACAGTGAGTTGGATATAAAGTGAATAAGTAAATAGTATAGTAGTAGTAGTATAACGATAGTAATAATGCAAAAATAATACAGATCATATTGCTGGACCTTTTTGCCTTTACTTTATTCCTAGGTGGATAAACAGGTTTTATGTTTCAGGTCATGGAGTTGGGATGGAGTCTGTAACTTCCCAGTGTGGCTGCAAATCAGCCAGTGGTTCAACCACTTAGATCCTTTCCCTTCTGCAGCGTGTGAAGTTTCAGTAAGCCAGCTAGAAAGATCATTTCCATGTGCAGCACAATCAGTTAGTTATAGCTGAAGAACCCTAAACACAGGCCAGACAATACTGTTCATTTCCAGAACCATGCCTGCCCCATTTGTGGAAGAAAAGCCTTACCACGTGGCCTGTTCCTAAGGAGATGAGTTTCTTCAGAAGGCATCCTTCTGTGCAACATCTTAGAGCCTCACAGATCTCCCTTCCCCTTTATCTCATGCATAGCTCTCATGTACTGCCTGATGCCCAGTGTCTGATCACTGTTCCTTGCGTATTACCGGGTTCCGTTTTGTCTGTTGCTTCAAATGGAAAGGGAAATCCTATCGCATCACTCTAGTTTGACCAGAAGCATAAGTGTGTATTGATTTTCTTAGGTACATGTCTTTTTGATTTATTTTTCTAGTTGCCTGAGATATTACAACATAGATCTTCAAGTTGTTGCTGCTAACTCTCAAGAAAAATTATACTTTTAAATGAATGTTAAAGAGCCTTACAACTATATATTTTATTTCATTCTTCTGCTTCTTAGTATTCTTATTATATGTGTATATATATATACACATATATATCATATATATATATATATATATATATATATATATACACATATATATCTTCTCTCTATATCGTATGCCACAATACATTACTACGAATATTTTTAACTGCTGAGACTAAAGTATTTTAAGATAGTTTTTACAAAGAACTTTTGTAGTTGCTTAGATAGTTCGGGAACTCTTTATTCTTTTTAAAGGTTTATTTAAATTTATGTGTATGTGTACATGCCTGAATTTATGCATATGCATTACCTGCATGTAGGAGCCCAAGGAAGAGATGTGTGATCCCTTGGAACTAGGCTTACAGATGCTTGTGAGCCACATGTGGGTGCTAGGAATGAGCCTGGGTCCTCTGCAAAGAGCAGTAAGTGCGCTTAACCACCACATTGTCACTCCAGCCCAAGCTTTTATTCTTAGCTTTAGTTCTAGAGTTTCATCTGGATTAATTTTTTTCATTTTGAGGCAATTTTACCTGTTTTTTTATTTGAGATTGTTTTAGACATATGAATTTTGGAAGTCTTTTGGTCTCCATTTCAAAGAACACTATCATTGGACATAGGCTGACGCTTTTTCTCTCGTTCAGGGTTACACCAGGTGCTTTGGGTGGAAAATCTTCCTGGTGAGAACACAGTCCCATGCCTATCAATGTTCTTTGTTGCTTTAATTACATTTGACATTATTTATTTTCCTTGTGATTTTCCCATATTTTCATCCTGTGCCCAGAGACAGCTTTTTTTGTATTTCACTAGCTTAGGTTTGACTTTTTGAATCTAAAGAAAATGTCCTTTATAATTTTTTTAAAGTTCTAGATCATTTGTTTGGCTTTACAATATTTCTCCTGCATTATTCTTTATCTTCTGCTCCTGCAATTCCAACACTATATGCAGTAAAACATACCCTATTGTCCAATAAACTTCAATAAGCTATTTTTTATTTTAAATATTTTAATAATTACTTGAGAACTTGACATATGTATGCCATCTATTTTGATCATATTCATCCTAATTTTGAATCTTGCCTTTGAATCTCATTCTGGCTACTTTCAATTTGTCTCCCTTCAAAAAGGTTCCATGGTCCTTTTTACTGTTTGGCTTTTGTTCCTACAGATGTCTAGCAGATCCTTTATGTTTTCACATTGTTTATTTTGTTTCTGGCAACCCCAGTTGGCTTTAAAACTCTTCTTTACAACGATTTTATGTTGTTGTAGTCACATAAAGGCAGTTGCGCGCTACTACTACTGGACTCTTCAGTCTTTTCATCATCAATATCTTTGAGAGTCCGTGTGACATTTAATCATCTGGGCTATTACCATTTCTGCCTTTGCTGACTGTGGTATTTTTCTGCTTCATTGCGTACCTTGTAATCTTTTCGTCATTTCTTCGTTTTACATGAAGCCATCAGTACTGACCTCTACGGGAGAACATACCTTTTCTTCTATGTGTTTTACAGTGAAGACCTTAGTCAGTGTCATTTAATTTATGAGCTGAGCTTCTGCTTTGTCCCGGCCTCGGTATGACCGGCCTTATTCCCTATGGCATTGGTTATTCTGAGAGTGGCTTCTGGTTCTCAGCAGCTTTGGAGCTGCCATAATTCTGGAAGGTTTCTTACAATTTACAGTTGAGTAGACAGATTCCAAACAGTGTGGAAACTCTTTGTTTTATAGAATGTCTGCTGGATTTATGAGGTCTGAGGGGGTTCTCTCTGCTCCTCCACCACTGTTTCCCTTGGCTTAACAGTTTGTTTCTCCCCACTGACCCTGCTCAAGCCTTCAGAAAACAACTTCACTATACACTGTAGAGTTCAGTAATGCCTCTGTTTGGCCTCTTTCCCCAGCACATGCTGTCACTCATTACTTCCTTTGAGCTCTGCTCTCATGCTCCCTCCCAGTGGCTCACATCCCTTTCTTCCCTACTGATATACTTTGTGCCTCCCGGCACTCCTGGTGCTCTTAACCTGCCCAGGACTGTTGGTTCACTCTCTAAGCACTCAGTGAAGACCAGTTGCCAACATCTGTCACAGCTTATGACTAATCATGTCTGTCCCAATATTAAAATTCTGTTCCAACCTCAACTGGGTTGTCTTTTTTTGGGGGGGCGGGGTTTGAGACAGGGTTTCTCTGTATAGCCCTGGCTGTCCTGGAACTCACTCTGTAGACCAGGCTGGCCTGGAACTCAGAAATCCACTGCCACTGCCTCCTGAGTGCTGGGATTAAAGGTGTGCACCACCATACCCGGCTGGGTTGTCTTTTTTGTAAAAACTTTTAAACAGTTTTATTGTTTGAGATTTTCATTCATATGTGATTTTAATCAAGTACATATACTATTCATTCCCTTTCAGTTATGCCTCTAACTCCCATCTTTACATATTTCTCCCAACTCCCTATGCTCTCTCTTGCAAAACAAACAAAACTACAAAACTATAAAAAAAAAAAAAAACCCTACTGAGTCTTTTCAGTGCTTCCTGCCCATACATGGCTGTAGGGTCATGCACCAAAGCATGGACCACATCCCCAAAGAACACTTACTCTTCCTCCTACAGCAACCGTCACTTGCCAGCAGCTTCTCAACTAGCAATACAGCTTCATCACCTCTTCCTCCATCCATGCAGGGATTTGGGTTGGCTTGATCTTGTGATGGATTTGTGCATACGGTCACAGCCACTGTGAGTTTACTTGTGAAACAGATCTGCCACGTCTAGAAATTACTGTTTCACAATTCACATCCTCAACTTCTGACCTTTATCCTCCTAGACCTCAGTCAGGGGTGTGGACAGCTAAGGGTCTTCTACTTTTTCTACAGAATTGGTCTTATCTGGACATTAATCAATTTAGCTGATCGTATGCATGTATATCCATATTTAAGCTGTTATGGCTTTTTTCAGTCTTTGCTTTGTAAAGTATGGGCATTTTTTGTGGGTTATACAGTAAAGGGGGAGTAGAAATCCTACATGTGCTTTTTTTTTTAATTTCCTAGTTTACCTGGCAATTTCAGAGGGTAGAGCATTGGGGAGAAATTTTTGAAAATTATTCACAATAACATTTACATGATTAAGCAAGGAAAAACTGCTCCCATAAGATCATCCCCAGGGAGTAAGACTGTTTCTGTGTAGTGCAGAGGGAGAGTGCTTGCCTGGGATGTGCTGAGTCCCAGAAGGAAACAGACAGAAAGACAGAAAGAGATGTGTCCCCCGGTTTCATTTTAGACTTTCTTTCAATGCCAATATTAACCAGTTCTTGAACAGGCAAAGTCACATAGTGTTGGTTTCAGTATAGATTCTCTCACTTACATAACACTCATGTGCTACCTTCCAGCTATATTTACTATAATATATCAACTTCTGGTCAGTGTGTGGCAGATAGCAAGCATGGAACAATCACTAGCTAAATGCTGTTTGATCACTGAACTCCTAAAGACAGATAGGAAAGGGAAAGAGTAGAATTTATTAAGCATCTCAGTCTTCAAAATGGTTTCACACACTTTATCTACATTGTTTTATTTAATCCTTAAGATGGTTCTGCCAGGCATTCTTAGACTGCTTTGATGAATAAGGATCTAATGCTTCAACCCTGTCAGCAGGCACTCAGCTCCACAAAAGCCCACCTGGATCCCAGTTTTTGGTCCTTTTCCAGTTCTACCACACTGCCTTTCATTAGATACAACCTCTACCAACACAGGAATGTAAAGAGCAGCACATCTGGAACCTTGCTCCTAAAACAGTCACGCAGCTTTGACCAACTGTCATCCAAGTCTGCATCAGAGAGAACAAAAAGACAAGTATACACATTTGAATTCTATTTATACATTGTCATCCTAAATAATAATAGAATTCAAAATCGCATCAATGCATATGGGTGAGTCAAAGCACCAAGGCCATTTTAATGTCTTACAGTTGTAAAAATATACAAACGAAAGCTGAGACTCCAGCAGTTCAGAACACTTTCTACTTTTGTTTTAAAAAAAAAGTGGGTATTAGTGTCCAGCACCCACATGATGACTTGCACCTATCCCTAATTCCAGTTCCAGGAGATTTCATATTGTCTTCTAGCCTACTCAGTCACTGCATAGACATGGTGCATTTGTACACAAGCAGACAAAAAACTCATGCGTAAAACTAAAACTAAATAAGTCTTTTAGAAAGAGAAAATAGGAGAAGCAACACAGCTTCTGGGACAGACCACGTTTCAGGCTCCAGACATCCAGGCACCTTCCCCGCCAGAGGAGAGGTGTCTGCCCTGGAGGACTCTGACTGCCAGAGCAGGTAAGAGAGCCATCTTGTGTCCCGTGTCCCTCGGAGAACAGTCTGTGCGGGTAAGCCTGCAGACTGCAGAGGCAACACATCTTCTGGGACAGGCCCTGTTTCGGGCCTTCATCTTTGGCCAGGAGGCCCTACAAGAGGAGAGCTTGCCTGCAGAGAGTACTCTGACCACTGAGACTCAGGAGAGAGCTAGACACCAAAGTCAGCTGACAGAGGCTAACAGAATCACAGAAGGAACAAGCTCCAACCAGAGACAACTAAAACAACTAACTCCAGAGATTACCAGATGGCGAAAGGCAAACATAAGAATCTCGCTAACAGAAAGAAAGACCACTCACCATCATCAGAACCCAACACTCCCACCTCAGTCAGTCCTAGATACTCCAACACACCCAAAAAGCAAGACTTGGATTTAAAATCATATCTCATAATGCTGGTAGAGGACTTCAAGAAGGGCATTAATAGCTCACTTAAAGAAATACAGGAGAACACTGCTAAACAGGTAGAAGTCCTTAAAGAATTACAGGAAAACACAATGAAACAGGTGATGGAACTGAACAAAACCATACAAGACCTAAAAAGGGAAGTATAAACAATAAAGAAAACCCAAAGTGAGACAAGGCTGGAGATAGAAACCCTAGGAAAGAAATCTGAAACCACAGATGCGAGCATCAGCAACAGAATACAAGAGATGGAAGAGGGAATCTCAGGTGCAGAAGATTCCATAGAGAACATGGGCACAACAATCAAAGAAAATGGAAAATGCAAAAAGATCCTAACTCAAAATATCCAGGAAATCCAGGACACAATAAGAAGACCAAACCTACGGATAATAGGAGTAGATGAGAATGAAGATTTTCAATTCAAAGGGCCAGCAAATATCTTCAACAAAATTATTGAAGAAAACTTCCCAACCCTAAAGAAAGAGATGCCCATGAACATGCAAGAAGCCTACAAAACTCCAAATAGACTGGACCAGAAAAGAAATTCTTCCTGACACATAATAATCAGAACAACAAATGCACTAAATAAAAACAGAATATTAAAAGCAGTAAGGGAAAAATGTCAAGTAACATATAAAGGTAGGCCTATTAGAATTACACCAGATATTTCACCAGAGACTATGAAAGCCAGAAGATCCTGAGCAGATATTATGCAGAACCTAAGAGAACACAAATGCCAGCTCAGGCTACTATACCCAGCCAAACTCTCAATTACCATATATGGAGAAACCAAAGTATTCCATGATAAAACCAAATTCAGACAATATCTTTCCACGAATCCAGTCCTTCAAAGGATCATAAAGGGAAAACACCAACACAAGGATGGAAATTATGCCCTAGAAAAAGCAAGAAAGTAATCCTCCAATAAACCTAAAAGAAGACAGCCACAAGAACAGAATCCCAACTTTAACAACAAAAATAACAGGAAGCAACAATTACTTTTCTTTAATTTCTCTTAAAATCAATAGACTCAATTCCCCAATAAAAAGACCTAGACTAATAGGCTGGCTAAACAAACAGGACTTAACATTTTATTGCTTACAGGAAACCCATCTCAGGGAAAAGGACAGACAGTACCTCAGAGTGAAAGGCTGGAAAACAATTTTCCAAGCAAATGGTCCGAAGAAACAAGCTAGAGTATCCATTATAATATTGAGTAAAATTGACTTCCAACCCAAAGTTATCAAAAAAAGACAAGGAGGGACACTTCATATTCATCAAAGGTAAAATCTACCAAGATGAACTCTCAATTCTGAATATCTATGCTCCAAATGCAAGGGCAGCCACATTCATTAAAGAAACTTTAGTAAAACTCAAGGCATACATTGCACCTCACACAAAAATAGTGGGAGACTTCAATACCCCACTCTCACAAATGGACAGATCCTGGAAACAGAAACTAAACAGAGACACATGAACACTAACCGAAGTTATGAAACAAATGGACTTAATAGATATCTACAGAACATTTTATCCTAAAACAAAAGGATACACCTTCTTCTCAGAGCCACATGGCACCTCTTCCAAAATTGACCATATAATTGGTCACAAAACAGGCCTCCACAAATACAAAAATATTGAAATTATCCCATGCATCCTATCTGATCACCATGGACTAAGGCTGATCTTCAATAACAACATAAATAATAGAAAGCAAACATTCACATGGAAACTGTACAACACTCTACTCAATGCAAAAATACTCAATAAAATTCTCAGTAACCGAATCCAAGAACACATCAAAACGATCATCCATCATAACCAAGTAGGCTTCGTCCCAGGGATGCAGGGATGGTTTAATATACGGAAATCCATCAATGTAATCCACTATATAAACAAACTCAAAGACAAAAACCACCTAATCATCTCATTAGATGCTGAGAAAGCATTTGACAAAATTCAACACCCCTTCATGATAAAAGTCTTGGAAAGATCGGGAATTCAAGGCCTAAACAAAATTAAAACAATATACAGCAAACCAGTAGCCAAAATCAAACTAAATTCTTGGGCAAATGGATGTATCTGGAGGATATCATCCTTAGTGAGGTAACCCAATCACAAAAGAAGTCATTAGATATGCACTCACTGATAAGTGAATATTAGCCCAGAAACTTAAAATACCCAAGATATAATTTGCAAAACACAAGAAAATCAAGAAGAGGGAAGACCAACGGGTGGATACTTCATTCCTTCTTAGAATAGGGAACAAAATACCCATGAAAGGATTTACAGAGACAATGTTTGGAGCTAAGATGAAAGGATGGACTATCCAGAGACTACCCCACCCAGGGATCCATCCCATAATCAGCCACCAAACCCAGACACTATTACACAATGCCAGAAAGATTTTGCTGAAGGGACCCTGGTATAGCTGTCTCATATGAGGCTATGCCAGTGTCTGGCAAATACGGAAGGGGATGCTCACAGTCATCTATTGGATGGAACACAGGGCCCCCATTGGAGAAGCTAGAAAAAGCACACAAGGAGCTGAAGGGGTTTGCAACCCCATAGGTGGAACAACAATATGAACTAACCAGTACCCCCAGAGCTCATGTCTCTAGCTGCATATGTAGCAGAAGATGACCTAGTCAGCCATCACTGGAAAGAGAGGCCCTTGGTATTGCAAACTTTATATTCCCCAGTACAGGGGAACACCAGGGCCAAGAAGTGGGAGTGGGTGGGTAGAGGAGCAGGGCGGGGGAAGGGTATAGGGAACCTTCAGGATAGCATTTGAAATGTATATAAAGAAAATATCTAAGAAAAAAGAAAAAAGAGAAAAAGAAAATAGAAGAGCACATTTTTAAATGAAATGAAATATGAAATAAAATAAAAAAGCTAAAAAGATGGGTCAAAAATAAAATTGAGTGCCACCAGGTCTGATGACCTGATTTCCATCTCCAAGACCCACATGGTGGAAGGAGAGAACTTACAAATGAGACACAGTATACATGTGCAGAGATGATGATGATAATGATAATAATAATAATAATGATGATGATGATGATGATGATGAATGTATAAATAAGCATAATTTCTTAAATACTTTGATTAAACAAAAATCCCACATGCCCAGTTGTAGTTCTGTTATATATGTTTTAAAGGTGTTTTTAATTATTAAATTGATGTGTATAGGTGTTTTGTCTGTATATATGCCTGTGAGTCATATTTGTGTCTAGCTCCTAGAGGCCCGAGAGGACATTAGATCCCTGGGATAAGAATTAAAGATGGCTATTTGTGTTCTGGAAATCCAACCTGGTTCTTCTGGGACAGCAGCCAGTTCTCTTAACCACTGAGCTGTCTCTCCAGCCCCAGTTTTGTTACATTGACAGAAGCTTCTAATTTTACTAAGCCAACCGAACGGTGTGCTTTACACTAGAAAGTGACTAAAACTAGCAGTTCCAAAATCTTATAACTTTACACAACTCTTACCTAGATAGATGATGTCATTTGTATTAATGAGATGCTGAAAAGTGGTTTAACTTATGGAAATGTGATATCTAATAATTTCAAATACAATAAAACAGTTTCTTTTCTTCAAATAAATGCATTTATACCTACCATGCTATCTTTTCTTGAGTTTTTTGTTTTGTTTTGTTTTGTTTTGTTTGCTTTGATCTTATAATGATCTTTTTTTATTACTTTTATTCTTTTCAGTCCAGTCATTGCCCCCCTCCAGTCCCCCTCCCACAGTTCTTCATCCCAGTCTTCCTCTCCCCCCAACATCTCCACGAGGATTTCCCACCACCACCAGGCCTTCCTGAGACCTCTAGGGTTAGGCACGTCTCCCACTGAGGCCTGACCAAGCAGCCCTGTGCTATATATTTGTCAGGGGTCTCAGATCAGCTCATGTTTGTTGCCTGGTTGGTGGCTCAGTGTCTGAGAGATCTCAGGGGTTCACCTTAATTGAGACTGCTGGTCTTCCTATGGGGTCTCCCTCCTTCTCAGCTTCTTTCAACCTTTCCCTAATTCAACCACAGAGGTCCCTGACTTCAGTCCATTATTTGGGTGTAAATGTCTGTGTCTGTCTCAGTCAGCTGCCTGTTGGGCCTCTTAGAGGACAGCCATGCTAGGCTCCTATCTGTAAGTACACCATAGCATCAGTGATAGTGTCAGGTCTTGGAGTCTCCCTCTTAAGATGGATTCTAAGTTGGGTTTTTCACTGGACCACCTCTCCCTCATTATGTACTTTTATTTTGTGTGTGTGTGTGTGTGTGTGTGTGTGTGTGTGTGTGTGTGTGTGTGTGTGCGAATGTAATGTGTCAAATCGATCATCAGACTTTTTATACCAAGAAAATAGGGAAGTTAGGTGACACACCGGCAAGGTACAATGAGGTTACTGGATGCTTACACAAAACAGTCAGTTTTTCTATCAAACATTTGAACTTGACTAAATTTATTTCCATTAGAGAATTGCCATTCTGACTGAATATTCACCCCATTGTTTTCAGGAGTATCATAAATATGTGATCGAGATGTAATTTGAGAATCTAAATGTCTCAGAGAGGAAAGAGTGAAAGGGGCTGTGGTGATTTGAAAGAAAGTGGTTCCCATAGGACTATAAGGAGTGGCACTATTAAGAGGTGTGGCCTTGTTGAAGTAGGTGTGGCCTTGTTGGACGAAGTGCATCACTCTAGTCAGGCATGGATGTCTCAGAAGCTCAAACCAGGCCTAAAGACTCTTTTTTCCTACTGCCAACTCCCAGCTTCTATTCCAGCACCATGTCTGTTGTACACTGTCGTGCTGCCAAACGTGACAATAATGAATTAAACCTCTGAACTGCAAGCCAGCCCCAACTGAAGGCTTTCCTTTCTAAAAGCTGATGTTGTCATGGTGTCTAGCAATAAAACCCCGACTAAGACTTCAGGGTTATGTAAAACTCTCAATGTATAACTTATTCTAAAAAAGATATGCTATGGGAGTTAGAGAGATGGCTCAGCAGTTAAGAGTGCTGATGGCTTATGGAGAGGACCCAGGTTCAATTCACAGCTCACAGATCCCTGTAACTCTAGCTCTAGTGGGCCTGGTACCATCTTCCAGACTCTATGGGTACCCACAGTCATGTGTATCAAGGAAATACACACACATCTACGTAAGCAGTCACATCCATTTGAGAAACCACACAAAGGAGGCTTAACAATAAATGGCCAAAAGTCTCTTGTCACTTAACTAAGAGCACCTGAGAGAAGCAATATCCATAACATCCTGTGTGAGATAGCTGAGAGAACTTACTGTTTGGAAATACTTTCTTTCTACCCAATTGCTAGTCAGCTTTCTCTACTTCTACAATCATGTCAGTTCATTTTCACTTTGACATGCAAGAAACTCAGTGTACAGAGATCTCATGAGCATGGTAAACTATGTCCTGCATACACATGGGCACATGGACATTCAGGACATATGGAAATCTATGCAAACCTATGCACTAAATATGCACGAATATACAACTGACCAGTAAGCCTATCAAAACACCTAATGCCATTAATCTTTAGGGAACTGCAGATCAAAAAACACAAAGAGAACTATTTCAAACTGAGTAAGATCTTCATAATCTTGGAAAATAGAAAAGTTGTAAAAACTTAAGGAATTCAAATTTTTCTACAATTGGTAGAGAAGAAAATTATGCAGCCACTTGAGAAAGTGGTGTAGTGTTCCTTGGTAAGTTGTCACATAATTCAGCATGCTATATTTAAACACATGGCTTCAAGAGAATTAAAAGCATATGTCCACACAAAATAGAATATATGAATATTCATAGCATCCTTATCATAACATCCGAAAGATGGAAACAACTGATTATCAATCGATGATGGATTTTTAAAAAATGTGTATATGTATACCATAGAGTATGAGTAGCTACAGAAGTGTAGATTATACCACGAATGAACTTTAGCACATAATGCTGGGTAAAAGCAACAACATACAAAAGGTCACATGCACATATTGCATGGCTCCAGCTGTCTGAAATGCCTGGAAGAGACACACGTGGTGAGACAGAACATAGACTAGTAATAGTAGGTTGTTAGAAGTAGGGTGGTTACAAAACTTAGGGGTAAATAGGTAGTGGTAGTGGTTTTGAAAGCTTATGAATATGATTAAAAAAAAACACTGGGTAAGAGGGATTCATTTTAAAACTGGATGAATTCTTTCAAATCTTGACTTTTCACTTATTTATTTATTTATTTATTTATTCATATCCTACTCACTACCCCCTCCGAATTACCCTCTCCCATAATCCTCCCTTCCTCCTTCTCCTCTAAGAGGGTGGGGGCCCTCCTGAGTAGCTCCCCATCCTGGAATATCAAGTCTCTACAAGGCTAGTTGCAGCCTCTCCCACTGAGACCAGACAACACAGCCCAGCTAGAAGAACATGCCCCATAAACAGGCAACAGCTTTTGGGATAGCCCTGGCTCCAGTTCAGGAATTTTAATTTAATCTAGGGCACATGCGCGCGCGCACACACACACACACACACACACACACACATCCAGTGTGAGTTCCTGAAAAATCTGATACAGTTTATTTCAGCCTCATACTTGTGTGATTTATCCCTAGTACTTGGTTTACTTTGTCAGTTATTGATGCTAAATTATATTTTATCACATGAATAAACCACATTTATGTATTTTTCTACAGTCAGTATGCATCATGGCTGGTTTCCAACTTGGCAGTCTTACAGATAATGTGGCTCTACACATTTTTGTATGTGTCCTTGATTGAATACATGTCAGCATTTCTACACATGCTGCACCTAGGAATGGCGTCTGGGAATTTGCTGTTTAGATTCAGTTGACTCTATGCTCATCCTCATAACAGATGCTCTGCACGTGGTCAAAGAACGGAAGTAATAATGAATGTGCACTGAGAGGCCTGAAAAGCAGTGATGGGAAGCCAAGGAGAAATGATTGGATCCAGAGGTCTGATCTAGAAAAGGATCTAGGCTGGATGGGAAGGTGACAGAGGGGGCTAAAGGGTACAATGGGATCCCCAAGAATAGTGTGAGGTGTGCGACGAGAAACAGGGGACCAGAAACAGGGCCTGGTAATCAAGGGGAAGGTGGAGACTGGGCATCGAGGCAGGACAGAGTTACGTTCTTGCTGGCAGACAGCAGGGTGTGAGAAAGTTGGGCTCACATTAAACTCTTTGGAAACTGACAGAGTATTTAAAGAGACTAATTTTATTACAGTCCCTGAAATATACTTTGAGCAAAACTTTCTCTAGATTGAGCACTCACATTGGCTTCATTACGAATTTCCATGGTCTTCCCCCACCCCCACACCCCTACACACACTTGGTACAAGAAAGGACTAACTACAGAGAGGATATGGCTTCTGCTACTATTTCTTTTAAAAATAACTCAAACATCTCATTACAAGAGTTGACTTTGGCATGATCTCGACAACAGCTTGACTCGCCGAGATAGGGTTCAGCTTCTTTGTGACGCAGGCAACAAAGTACCCAGCACTTTTGAAATCTAGTACCCAGCACTTTTCACCAGTTCCTATCTAACCTGGTGAATTTTTCTATAACTGACTTGTAAAATCCATTAGTTCTGGCATTTAAGAAGCACAAAAGCAAAGGCAGATGATCCCCATACGACTGGTATCTCCTCTGGGGGGTTGCAATATTAAGACCAAATAGATAAATGGATGTGTAGTAACTGGGGCTACCTTCATCACACCACAGGGAGATTCAACCATTGTCAAGATCTGAAGATTGCTGAATTATGCTTCTTTTTATCCCTCAAGGGCCTGACATTTAAATAAGGGAGGAGGCTAACACTCAGTGAGCTCCAGGATGATGTGAAATGGCATAAATACGAATGTAGAAGACAGCAGGCTGTGGCAATAAACATGAGCGAGCTTCCTCACTCTGAATGACAAATGCAAGCTTCCTAAGAAAGGAAAATTATCTCGAATAATGAATGGAACACTACAAATAGAAGGACTCTAAATACAGAGCATGAGACAAATCCAGGATGTCAAAGTATGTACCAAGTATGTGTCCCTATGTAGCTTGGGCATACAGCAATGGTACATGTGTATGTGCCCACCCAGGTATGTGTACACATGTGCACAAGTGCACATGTGGAGGTCAGAGGTCAACATCAGGTTTTGTTCCTTGAGACTCATCTACCTTTTCTTTTGAGATATGATTATTCACTTGGACCTATGGTTCACCAATTTGACTGGTCCCCAGAACTCTCCTGTCTCAACCCCTTCCCTCACTGGAATCACAGACAGCTATCACCACTGCCAGTTTCTTTGTGGGCGTTGAGAATGGAACTCAACCCTCATGCTTATATATCATGATACTTTGATGACTGAACAATCTCCCAAGCCCTACAGCAATAATTTTTAAAACATTATCTCAGAGCAGTAGCATATATAGCACTAGAGCCTTTGTTAAAATTGTGAAGTTTCCAGGCCCCATCACTGACTCGGAAACCCTAGGTATTAGGGTAGGAAAATTGACCTTCCCAAGTGCTCAGGGTGCCTCTACACTTTGGTTTTTTGAGAACCACTGCATGAAGCCCAACATGAGACTAGAAAAACATGTTGAGTCTGGATCATGGGATATATTATACAATGCAAACTCAAAGACTGAGGTTTTATGGTATAGGCATTAAAAAGCCATTGTGCAGTTTTGAGCTAAGTAGAAGAATGATCAGGTCCACACACTTCAAAAGGAACAAACTGAAGAAGCATTACCAACGGGAATAAAAAGGTGCAGAGAGAAAATATCTGAAAAGCCTATACTTGCAAATCTCTGCACAAGAATATATGCTTCAGTCCAGGAACATGAACATAAAAGTCACCATTATCCTTATGAGAAAATAACTATAAATGAGCAAGCATTCAGTTTGGCCCTCCAATAGAAAATCCCAGAGCATGGCATCATTATCTTAGCAAGAAAACAAAGGTATTCTAGAATGTACTCAGTACCCTGAATCACCTTAAGCACCTTACATATATTATTTTATACAATCTATGCTCAACATTACATGGAAACTTCCCAGTGTTGTGCATAGAAAAAAAAACAAAAAACAAAAAACAAAAAACAAAAGTCAAGACCGTAGACAGCTGAAGTTCAGGGGACAGGAAAACACCAAGCCTGGAACTAGAAGAAAACTTTTATCTGGTGTACTGTGCCGCAGATCTTTGACCACACTTCTTCTTACTGCTTACTTCCATGGCAGCCCACCCTTAGGGTGGTACAACTGCATTCATCCTCCACCCAATGCATCCTTCAAAAGGAATTATGAGCTCACCTTCTCCATTATCCCAGCCACACAATCACCTGTCTCAAACTGTTGCAGTATTGAGCTTTAACCTCTTCCTCCATTACCATCAGCTACACAACACTTCCTTCTTCAGTGACCTGGTGGACACTTATGACACAGATATGTAGGACCTTCGAGACCATTGATTTAATGAAATCTCCATTTTCTAAACATAGACAAGAAACCAGAAAGGACAAATTTTACTCACTGTAATCTGCTTTGTAATATCATTTTGCATCATTAGTTAGCACAGCAAATTTCTAAAGGAGTAGCTGACACACAGTAAGTATGCAGTAAATATTTATGACTAAGTAAATAAGGTTTTTATCAGTGAATCCTACTCAATTCTCTCTGGCTAAGTCGCTCATCCATCCTTTTCTTGTGTCTTAGCCTTCACAACTTGAAGGGTCTCTGTTCTTTTCAGTTACAAAGAGGCGAGTGCATAGCCAATTCTTTCATTTCTTCTTTAAGTTAAAAATAACTCCGTTTATTTCTACATATAAAAGAAAACTCTCAGGGATGGAGAATTGGCTCAGTGGTGAAAAGCAACTGTTGTTCTTGCCAAGTACCTAGGATTTGGTTCCTAGCACCCTAATGGCTACTCATAACCACCTACAACTCCAAGCGCACTGACTGGCACCCTCTTCTGTCCTCTGCAGGCACTGTAAGACTATGGTTCACATCGTGCATGCAAACCATGCATATACATGCTATAAAAATGAATTTTAAGAAGTCTCTCCTTTGAGTAACTTTGGAGACTATGTAATGATTTATATTATTCTTTTAAAGAAAAGCAATGTTATTTACAAGCGCCTACAGCAAAATGTAGCACAATGTGATTAACAAGTGCCATGGGATCTACACCAAGAAATGCCATGTTTATCAACTTGATTATTTGCAAATGGATGCTTTCAAAGGGCCTAAAACCTAAGTTCCCTTCAGGGACAGCCAACATCTTTACTGGCAGCAACTTAAACCCTTGTTTACACAGCTACAGTATTTGACCTGTATCCATTATATTAACCTATTAACTGCAAGGCTGAGAAAAAATAGTATTACTTATGTGGTTTTTTTATAGAAAAAAAAAGTTCTTCTCTACTTTTTCTACTTAGAAAGCCTGGGAGCGGGTTTGAATATTACAGGATGATTAGAATCTAATAATTAATGCATTAATTCTGCAGTGTTCTATGGTTTAATGAGTCTTAGGAATCCTCATCCTGAATATTTATTGGGAGTTTCATCTTTTCTCTTCTTTGCTTTCCTTATGGGCATTCAACTGAACAATATTCCTGAGCTGAACAATATTATCTGGCAGATCCAGGCTACAAATTTGTCTCTCCATGTCTGCCTTTTCCTTCATTTCCTTGCTACCCCAATCAGGACTAAATCCTTGGAGCCATTCTGGGCATGGTATGGCACCCGTAAGAATGTGGAAGAGGAGGATGCTCCCATTGAAGATTACTCATATATATCCATTCAGCTCATGTTTACTGAGAGTCTAGCTGTCCTAGTTTGCTTTCTATTGCTATGGGTAAGACTGTAAGTAAAGACCACTTGGGGGAAAGGGTTTCTTTGACTTATATGTTCAATCACAGTCCCATCATTGATACAAGTCAAGATAGGAACAGTGCAGGAACCTGAAAGCAAGAACTGAAGCAGAAACCATAGAAGAATATTGCTTACTGCCTTACTCCCTATGGCTTACTCAGCCTGCTTTATTATACAACCCAGGGCCACCTGTTCAGGGCTATCACTGCTCACAGTGGTCTGGGATCTCCTATATCAATAACTCATTAAGGAACGGTCCTGAAGACTTTACTCCATGCCAACGTGATGGAGGTACATTCTCAACTGAGGTTCCCTCTTCCCAGTTGACTCTAGCTGTCAACAAGTTAACCAAAACAGTATATTTAAGAGAAAGCCTAAAGATAGAGACTAGACTTGAGCTAGAAATTGTTCAGCAGTTCAGAGCATGTGCTGTTCTTATATAGGGCACAAGTTCAGCTCCCAAGACCCATGGCGGTTCCCATCCGTCCATAACTCCAGTCCTAGATCTGACACCCTCTTCTGACCTGCCCAGGAACAAGGCACGCACATGATGAGCATATACATGCAGGCGAAATACCCATGCATGTGAAATAATTAAATAAATGAACATTCATATTTTTTTAAGATTAGACTTAGCCTCAAGTGGCTCTGCAGAAGAGCATAGGGAAGTAGACGCTTAGCCCTGAGAGGGATGTGTAGAGAAGCCAGGAGGTCCTGAGAAAGGTGCCTAAGCTAGACAGGAAAGACTGGAGATTTCTTCCCACTGGGAGAAAGACTGGAAAGACTTCTTGGATGAAATGGCAATAATGAGGAAGTTATTTAAGTACAAATGGGATGGGGTAGAGGGTGGCGAAGAAACCTGAAATCTCTTAAGCAGTTCTCCTTGGCCAGGAAAGGCAATAGTATTGCAGGAGCCCCCAGAATTACAGCCTTGCACTGTGCTGTGCCCTGTCGCGCAGGCACCCACGGTGCTTAGGTGCTTTCAGTCTTGAAAACCACACATCTTGGACCAGAGCAGAATCTAACCAGTTATTTTATGAATGGCCAAAGCAGGTTTTCTCAAATGTAGCCTAAGGGCCACTTGCCTCAGAGCCACATTATTTACTTTTTTTTAATTGTCCCCACAGAGCACTATGTGTCGTGTGTGTGTGTGTGTGTGTGTGTGTGTGTCTGTGTGTCTGTGTGTCTGTGTGTCTGTGTGTCTGTGTCTGTGCATGTACACACACACACACACACACACACTACCTAAACATTGTGGGTGACTGTGTATGGCACAGGGCAAGTCTATGATGCTGGGAGCTTCTGATTGGACTTTAGTTCTCATGCTTGCACAGCAAGTACATTACCAACTGGGTCATCTCCCTAGCCCCATTTATGCCCTTTTAACACTTGATGAATGTGGTTGTTTATGTCTGTTTTGCCCTGTTTTGATAGTAACACAGGTGCACACATTTGTCAAACTTACAGAACCATACATTACTAAAGAACAGGGTTCTAATGTATTAAATTATATCTTAATTCAAATTTTTATTAGACATTTTCTTTATATACATTTCAAATGTTATCCCTATACCTTTCCCCCGGCCTGCTCCCCTACCCACCCACTCCTGCTTCTTGGCCCTGGCATTCCCCTGTACTGGGGCATATAAAGTTTGCAATACCAAGGGGCCTCTCTTCCCAGTGATGGCTGACTAGGCCATTTTCTGCTACATATGCAGCTAGAGACATGAGCTCTGGGGGTACTGGTTAGTTCATATTGTTGTTCCACCTATAGGGTTGCAGACCCCTTCAGCTCCTTGGGTGCTTTCTCTAGCTTCTCCATTGGGGGTTCTGTGTTCCATCTTATAGATGACTGTGAGCATCCACTTCTGTATTTGCCAGGCACTGGCATAGCCTCATACGAGACAGCTAGGGAACCAAATACCCATGAAAGGAGTTACAGAGACAAAGTTTGGAGCTAAGAGAAAATGATGGACTATCCAGAGACTACCCCACCAGGGGATCCATCCCATAATCAGCCACCAAACCCAGACACTATTGCATATGCCAAAAAGATTTTGCTGAAAAGATCTTAATTCAAATTAAAATAAGAACTTTGAAATGCCAGTAAACTTACACAGATTAATGCTTTGATGTGCAGACAAGTAGAAGAGAACCTATGGTAGGTTCTCAACTGCTGGGTCTGATGCAGGCACAGACAAGGGGATGAACTTAGCACAGTTTTAACAATCACTTCAAGTACAGGAAAACAGATATGTCTCCTTTTATTTCTTTTTAATAACATTTTATTTACTTATGTAATAATAAAAGTAAATTCATTTGTAAAAAGATACTGTTATGTTGTGTATGCATGTTATGGACTTTGTAAATAGCTCCATGTGTCTGATACATTTGTCAGATGTTTAGAAAGCAGTACAAACTCTACACATAGACAACATCATTCAGGAATGACATCAGCTGAAAAAGCTTTCAGGGAACTGTGAAAATGCTCTTGCCCCTCGCCCCTCGCCCCTCGCCCCTCACCCCTCGCCCCTCGCCTCTGTGCCTGACATTCAGTGATCCTCTGTGTGCTGACGAGGATTATAGAGTGGGCTTCACTTGAAGCACTTAGAACGCCTGCCTGTCTCAGGGTTTTGACTTCGGACCCACAGAGAACTGTTGTGTCCTCATATACAGATTATAAAATCATGGAAAACTGACTCAAAATCAATCTCTCTCACACGGGGGGGGGGGAGGTGCATTAGATGACTATGGATTTATATTTCTCCCCCTGGAATCAATATTTACTAATATATTTTTATATCTAACTTTGAAGTGATCTCTCTGTCTCTGTCTCTCTCTCTCTGTCTCTCTGTCTCTCTCTCTGTGTCTCTCTCTCTCTCTCTCTCTCTCTCTCTCTCTCTCTCTCTCTCTCTCCCTCTCTGTGGTGTATGTATATGGATGGGTGGATATATGGATGGATGTTAGATGTAAGTTAAATGTAAATGTTAGATGTAAGTTATTCTTACCACCCTCACATGTATTGTTAGGATAGGATACCTATTTCCAGAAACATATTTCCTGATACAGCATCTCCCAGGATACTGTTTGCTTTACTCTTCTTTACATAACCAGAATATATATGCTGACTATCTAGCGTCTAAAGAATTATGCTCAGTCCTAAAGAGGCCACATGAACAAAAGGGTGCTATCCAGGGAATATGTGCCCACAGAGAGCAACACAGGCATAGGCACTCTCTTTCTCTCAGGTTCTTAGTCTCTCTCTCTCTCTCTCTCTCTCTCTCTCTCTCTCACACACACACACACACACACACACACACACACACACACACACACAAAGAGAGAGGGGGGAAGGAAATGGAAAAAGAGAGAGAAAGAAAGCAATAGAATGTTACAACAGATATGGTCTAAAGAAAGCTAATGAGGTGGGGCCTCTGTTAGGCCATCAAGAGGTCTCAGTGGTAAGAAGAAAAGATTTTTTTTTTCCAGAGGACTTGAATTGGGTTCCCAGCACGTATGTGAGGTTACTCCTAATCTCTATGGACATTTGTACTTATGTATATAAACCCACACTCAAACATAGACATGAGCATAATTTAAAACTAAACTCTTGAAAAGAAATTTTATTCCAGCAGGTGGATCCATTGGATAGATGATATTAATTAACATACTAAAGGAAGGGTAGGAAGATTAAATTGCGAAAGATTTTCTAAACATATTTATTTTAGGGTTTGTGAGTGGTGTTTGTTTTTAATTTAAGCCAAGTAGGAGACTGAGCTGAAGCCATACAAGGAGAACTGCATAACAAAGGCAGGATACAAACCTGTCATTTATGAGAACTGCACGCATTTTAGATGAGTACACGGGGCTTATAGGACATAAGGGCTGCTAGTATTTGGGAGTTCACTACAGAGGAATTTCTGTGCCATAAAAAGACACTTGGACAATTTGGTAAGTAATGGAACGTTTTAGAGACTTCAGCCAAGTGGAGGGTAAGCATCCTTGCAACTGAGGAAACTTCTATTTGAGGCAGATGCAATATGAACAGGGATGTGACCATGAACTTCTCACGACCTTGTGGGTATCAGAAGAGCCCACAAAAAGTGCTTGACCCTCTCTGCACTTTCCCCCTGAACTGCAGCCTTCCTACAGCCACTCGTAAGTCATGCTTTACTTACATAGTCAGCTCTCTTCCCACACATGAAATCTGGCTCTGTTTCAGAGGAGAGTCACTTCTAAAAGCCATCACTCTGGTGATGGTTTACAGGCCCAGCAAAGCCTAGATCTTAGTCAAGTGACCAACTCTAACCTTCCTCTTCCCAGAAGCTGATGGCCTAACCCCAGAAACTGGGTTTGAAGAACACAAGTTATTTGCCTTCAGTGAACTGAAGCAAATCTCCAAAAACAAACCAACAAATAACTGGTATCCTTTCTATCTTGTAGTCTGTGGGCTTGGGGAAAGTCGCTTACACATTCGACTTCTCTGAATCCCAGCAGGACTTACTTGTTAGGAGTGTGGGAGCCCACTCTCTGGGTAGCAATACATCCTCTCCCATGAGGGAGGTGGGAGTATGTAAGAAGCCTTTTGTTGAATCCATCTGGAAGCCAACAATTCTCTCACGATTTATTGCAAAAGTTTGAGTTCTTATGTATCAGGAATTTTTTTAAGTGACAAAAGATAGACAAGTGCTGTCTACTGTCAACACAAAGCATTGTTAAGAGCAAAAGATGACCTGAATAAGGGAACACAGCCCTCATGTTCTTGGGTCAGAAGTATTAATATTGTGAGGATGTCAGGGCTTCATGAACTCATCGATATACTAAATATAATCCTAATCAGAAGCAAGAGGAGAAGCCAAATGTGGCAGCACAAATCAGCAATCTTAGCACTTGGGGGAAAAAAGCAAGAAAATCAGAAGTTTGTGGTCATCCTAGGCTACATACCAATTTCAAGGCCAGCCTGAGCTACATGAGACCCTGGCTTGAAACAAAGCAAAACAGAATCACAAAAGAGCTTTTGTTTGTCTAAAATCAAAAAGCTAGTTTTAATGAGAGAGTGACATAAAAGTTATATACATACTCATAATAGCTTTGAAGAAAAGACCCAGGTTACAACACTTACCTAAACTGATCTGGAGACATATTATAATGCCATGATTATTAGGAGAATGTGATATTAGCACAGACATAGCCATGCACAGCAACGGAATATATAATAAAAGGTCCATGAACAGCCACACATGTTAAAGTCAAAGTTACATAAGGTACAGTGTCTGTTTCCAAGAGGCTCTAAGTCTCCTGGAGATTATGTGTAAGCTACAAATGTATAACGTAGTGTAGTAAATGCTACCAGAACCCAAATAAGAGACCTCTTACTTACCAGAGAGAACCTGAAAATTTCACTAGCGTAACTGAATAAAGATCAGTTGAATTTGCAAAAAGACGGGGTGAAACAGCAGCATTCTGGGAAGCAGCATATGGGCAAGAAGAGAAGCACAAATGAGCACAAAACCGTTGAGTAAATCACAGGGTGCCCTACAAGGTGTGGCAACAGTATTTGCTGGGAGTGGAAAAAGAACACATAGGAACATTCAAGCTAAAACACAGCACACCTTGCATAGCTAATGGGGCACTGGGATTTATTCTACAGGTGATCAAATCCAAAGGAAAATTTTACACCCTGGCATTACATGTGGTCATATTTGAGTGCGGAAATATCCCTCCATTAGAAGGATTTAAAGGTGAATCTGGTAAATTTAGAACTGGAGGTGCCAGGATCCGAAAGGATGCTACTGTTACTCTTCTTGGTGGGACTCACTGGAGGTTCCCCCCAAGGCAAAGGCTATAGGTGAGAATGAGGTGCTCAAAAGCTATAATCAGGGAAAGACTTTGGGGGCTACCCATTGCCTGCAGAGAAGGAAATGGGAATAAGTGAGAAATGTTCCTCTCACCTCTCCTTTTTGTCAGGTATAGCCTCCAGTCTCTGGTTTCACTTAAAGATAAAAGCTTTCGAAGAGCTCTCTCAATAAACAATGGAGCTAGGGGAGGAGGTGGGGTGCTACTGAGTAAGGCATTGTAAACCACGTTTGTCATTTTGGTGCCACCTACCATGTCGAATTAATGTTCACTTTCCTACTGGCATCCTTAGGCTGTTCCCACCAAGTACCTGGGAAAATACATGCAAATAGAAGGTGGAGAGTGTGATTCTGGCCTTGTGTCTTATCTAGGATTAAAAGAAAAGCACTCTCGAGACAGCCGGCCACCTTCCTGGTGAGAGCACGGGGGTCTGCCAGGCCTGAGAGGTTTGTGGCACAGGCGCCGGCGGGAGCCTTCTTGGCTCCGGGACTCCGCGGAGGGCAGGCTGCACGGGTGACCGTGTGGAATACAGAGTGCCAGCCGTTTCTGGGACGGGCGAGAGTCGCAGAGCTTCTGGGCGGCGCCATCTTCAGCTCCAGACAGCCGGCCACCTTCCTGGTGAGAGCACGGGGGTCTGCCAGGCCTGAGAGGTTTGTGGCACAGGCGCCGGCGGGAGCCTTCTTGGCTCCGGGACTCCGCGGAGGGCAGGCTGCACGGGTGACCGTGTGGAATACAGAGTGCCAGCCGTTTCTGGGACGGGCGAGAGTCGCAGAGCTTCTGGGCGGCGACATCTTCAGCTCCAGACAACCAGCCACCTTCCCGGCAAGAGCCACAGAGCTTCTGAGGCAGCGCCATCCTCAGCTCCAGACGGCCGGCCTCCTTCCGGACAAGAGCCACAGAGCTTCTCAGGCGGCGACATCTTCGACTCCAGACAACTGGCCACCTTCCTGACCAAAGCAACACAGCTTCTGGGAAAGATCCTGTTTTGGCCTTCACCTTCAGCCAGGAGGAGGTCCAAACACCAGATAACTGTACACCTTCCCTGAAAGAGGAGAGCTTGCCTACAGAGACTGCTCTGACCACTGAAACTCAGAGAAGAGAGCTTGTCTCCCACGCCTGCTGATAGAGGGTAACAAAATCAACAGAGGAACAATCTCTTAACAAAGACAACCATAACAACTAACTCCAGAGATTGCCAGATGGCGAAAGGTAAACGTAAGAATCCTACTAACAGAAGCCAGGACCACTCACCATCATCAGAACCCAGAACGCCCACTTCGCCCAATCCAGGACACCCTAACACACCTGAAAAGGTAGACCTGGATTTAAAAGCATATCTCATGATGATGGTAGAGGACATAAAGAAGGAATTCAATAACTCACTTAAAGAAATACAGGAGAACACTGCTAAAGAGTTACAAGTCCTTAAAGAAAAACAGGAAAACACTGCTAAAGAGTTACAAGTCCTTAAAGAAAAACAGGAAAACACAACCAAACAGGTAGAAGTCCTTATAGAAAAACAGGAAAACACATCCAAACAGGTGATGGAAATGAACAAAACCATACTAGACCTAAAAAGGGAAGTAGACACAATAAAGAAAACCCAAAGTGAGGCGACGCTGGAGATAGAAACCCTAGGAAAGAAATCTGGAACCATAGATGCCAGCATCAGCAACAGAATACAAGAGATGGAAGAGAGAATCTCAGGTGCAGAAGACTCCATAGAGAACATCGGCACAACAATCAAAGAAAATGGAAAATGCAAAAAGATCCTAACTCAAAACATCCAGGAAATCCAGGACACAATGAGAAGACCAAACCTACGGATAATAGGAGTGGATGAGAATGAAGATTTTCAACTCAAAGGACCAGCAAACATCTTCAACAAAATTATTGAAGAAAACTTCCCAAATCTAAAGAAAGAGATGCCCATGAACATACAAGAAGCCTACAGAACTCCAAATAGACTGGACCAGAAAAGAAATTCCTCCCGACACATAATAATCAGAACACCAAATGCACTAAATAAAGATAGAATACTAAAAGCAGTAAGGGAAAAAGGTCAAGTAACATATAAAGGCAAGCCTATCAGAATTACACCAGATTTTTCACCAGAGACTATGAAAGCCAGAAGAGCCTGGACAGATGTTATACAGACACTAAGAGAACACAAATGCCAGCCCAGGCTACTATATCCAGCCAAACTCTCAATTACCATAGATGGAGAAACCAAAGTATTCCACGACAAAACTAAATTCACCCATTATCTCTCCACGAATCCAGCCCTTCAAAGGATAATAACAGAAAAAAACCAATACAAGGACGGGAACCACGCCCTAGAAAAAACAAGAAGATAATCCCTCAACAAACCTAAAAGAAGACAGCCACAAGAACAGAATGCCAACTTTAACAACAAAAATAACAGGAAGCAACAATTACCTTTCCTTAATATCTCTTAATATCAATGGACTCAATTCCCCAATAAAAAGACATAGACTAACAGACTGGCTACACAAACAGGACCCAACATTCTGCTGCTTACAGGAAACCCATCTCAGGGAAAAAGACAGACACTACCTCAGAGTGAAAGGCTGGAAAACAATTTTCCAAGCAAATGGTCTGAAGAAACAGGCTGGAGTAGCCATTCTAATATCGGATAAAATCGACTTCCAACCCAAAGTTATCAAAAAAGACAAGGAGGGACACTTCATACTCATCAAAGGTAAAATCCTCCAAGAGGAACTCTCAATTCTGAATATCTACGCTCCAAATGCAAGGGCAGCCACATTCATTAAAGACACTTTAGTAAAGCTCAAAGCACACATTGCACCTCACACAATAATAGTGGGAGACCTCAACACACCACTTTCATCAATGGACAGATCGTGGAAACAGAAACTAAACAGGGACACAGTGAAACTAACAGAAGTTATGAAACAAATGGACCTGACAGATATCTACAGAATATTTAATCCTAAAACAAAAGGATATACCTTCTTCTCAGCACCTCACGGGACCTTCTCCAAAATTGACCATATAATTGGTCACAAAATAGGCCTCAACAGATACAAAAATATTGAAATTGTCCCATGTATCCTATCAGACCACCATGGCCTAAGACTGATCTTCAATAACAACATTAAGAATGGAAAGCCAACATTCACGTGGAAACTGAACAACACTCTTCTCAATGATACCTTGGTCAAGGAAGGAATAAAGAAAGAAATTAAAGACTTTTTAGAGTTTAATGAAAATGAAGCCACAACGTACCCAAACCTTTGGGACACAATGAAAGCATTTCTAAGAGGGAAACTCATAGCTCTGAGTACCTCCAAGAAGAAACGGGAAAGAGCACATACTAGCAGCTTGACAACACATCTAAAAGCTCTAGAAAAAAAGGAAGCAAATTCACCCAAGAGGAGTAGACGGCAGGAAATAATCAAACTCAGGGGTGAAATTAACCAAGTGGAAACAAGAAGAACTATTCAAAGAATTAACCAAACGAGGAGTTGGTTCTTTGAGAAAATCAACAAGATAGATAAGCCCTTAGCTAGACTCACTAGAGGGCAAAGGGACAAAATCCTAATCAACAAAATCAGAAATGAAAAGGGAGACATAACAACAGATCCTGAAGAAATCCAAAACACCATCAGATCCTTCTACAAAAGCTTATACTCAACAAAACTGGAAAACCTGGACGAAATGGACAAATTTCTGGACAGATACCAGGTACCAAAGTTGAATCAGGATCAAGTTGACCTTCTAAACAGTCCCATATCCCCTAAAGAAATAGAAGCAGTTATTAATAGTCTCCCAGCCAAAAAAACCCCAGGACCAGACGGGTTTAGTGCAGAGTTCTATCAGACCTTCAAAGAAGATCTAATCCCAGTTCTGCACAAACTTTTTCACAAGATAGAAGTAGAAGGTACTCTACCCAACTCATTTTATGAAGCCACTATTACTCTGATACCTAAACCACAGAAAGATCCAACAAAGATAGAGAACTTCAGACCAATTTCTCTTATGAATATCGATGCAAAAATCCTTAATAAAATTCTCGCTAACCGAATCCAAGAACACATTAAAGAAATCATCCATCCTGACCAAGTAGGTTTTATTCCAGGGATGCAGGGATGGTTTAATATACGAAAATCCATCAATGTAATCCATTATATAAACAAACTCAAAGACAAAAACCACATGATCATCTCGTTAGATGCAGAAAAAGCATTTGACAAGATCCAACACCCATTCATGATAAAAGTTTTGGAAAGAATAGGAATTCAAGGCCCATACCTAAACATAATAAAAGCAATCTACAGCAAACCAGTAGCCATCATCAAAGTAAATGGAGAGAAGCTGGAAGCAATCCCACTAAAATCAGGGACTAGACAAGGTTGCCCACTTTCTCCCTACCTTTTCAACATAGTACTTGAAGTATTAGCCAGAGCAATTCGACAACAAAAGGAGATCAAGGGGATACAAATTGGAAAAGAGGAAGTCAAAATATCACTTTTTGCAGATGATATGATAGTATATATAAGTGACCCTAAAAATTCCACCAGAGAACTCCTAAACCTGATAAACAGCTTTGGTGAAGTAGCTGGATATAAAATTAACTCAAACAAGTCAATGGCCTTTCTCTACACAAAGAATAAACAGGCTGAGAAAGAAATTAGGGAAACAACACCCTTCTCAATAGTCACAAATAATATAAAATATCTCGGCGTGACTCTAACTAAGGAAGTAAAAGATCTGTATGATAAAAACTTCAAGTCTCTGAAGAAAGAAATTAAAGAAGATCTCAGAAGATAGAAAGATCTCCCATGCTCATGGATTGGCAGGATCAACATTGTAAAAATGGCTATCTTGCCAAAAGCAATCTACAGATTCAATGCAATCCCCATCAAAATTCCAACTCAATTCTTCAACGAATTAGAAGGAGCAATTTGCAAATTCATCTGGAATAACAAAAAACCTAGGATAGCAAAAACTCTTCTCAAGGATAAAAGAACCTCTGGTGGAATCACCATGCCTGACCTAAAGCTTTACTACAGGGCAATTGTGATAAAAACTGCATGGTACTGGTATAGAGACAGACAAGTAGACCAATGGAATAGAATTGAAGACCCAGAAATGAACCCACACACCTATGGTCACTTGATCTTCGACAAGGGAGCTAAAACCATCCAGTGGAAGAAAGACAGCATTTTCAACAATTGGTGCTGGCACAACTGGTTGTTATCATGTAGAAGAATGCGAATCGATCCATACTTATCTCCTTGTACTAAGGTCAAATCTAAGTGGATCAAGGAACTTCACATAAAACCAGAGACACTGAAACTTATAGAGGAGAAAGTGGGGAAAAGCCTTGAAGATATGGGTACAGGGGAAAAATTCCTGAACAGAACAGCAATGGCTTGCTCTGTAAGATCGAGAATTGACAAATGGGACCTAATGAAACTCCAAAGTTTCTGCAAGGCAAAAGACACCGTCAATAAGACAAAAAGACCACCAACAGATTGGGAAAGGATCTTTACCTATCCTAAATCAGATAGGGGACTAATATCCAACATATATAAAGAACTCAAGAAGGTGGACTTCAGAAAATCAAATAACCCCATTAAAAAATGGGGCTCAGAACTGAACAAAGAATTCTCACCTGAGGAATACCGAATGGCAGAGAAGCACCTGAAAAAATGCTCAACATCCTTAATCATCAGGGAAATGCAAATCAAAACAACCCTGAGATTCCACCTCACACCAGTCAGAATGGCTAAGATCAAAAATTCAGGTGACAGCAGATGCTGGCGTGGATGTGGAGAAAGAGGAACACTCCTCCATTGTTGGTGGGATTGCAGGCTTGTACAACCACTATGGAAATCAGTCTGGCGGTTCCTCAGAAAACTGGATATAGTACTACCGGAGGATCCAGCAATACCTCTCCTGGGCATATATCCAGAAGATGCCCCAACTGGTAAGAAGGACACATGCTCCACTATGTTCATAGCAGCCTTATTTATAATAGCCAGAAGCTGGAAGGAACCCAGATGCCCCTCAACAGAGGAATGGATACAGAAAATGTGGTACATCTACACAATGGAGTACTACTCAGCTATTAAAAAGAATGAATTTATGAAATTCCTAGCCAAATGGATGGACCTGGAGGGCATCATCCTGAGTGAGGTAACACATTCACAAAGGAACTCACACAATATGTACTCACTGATAAGTGGATATTAGCCCCAAACCTAGGATACCCAAGATATAAGATACAATTTGCTAAACACATGAAACTCAAGAAGAATGAAGACTGAAGTGTGGACACTATGCCCCTCCTTAGAAGTGGGAACAAAACACCCTTGGAAGGAGTTACAGAGACAAAGTTTGGAGCTGAGATAAAAGGATGGACCATGTAGTCACTAGCATATCCGGGGATCCATCCCATAATCAGCTTCCAAATGCTGACACCATTGCATACACTAGCAAGATTATGCTGAAAGGACCCTGATATAGCTGTCTCTTGTCAGAGTATGCCTGGGCCTAGCAAACATAGAAGTGGATGCTCACAGTCGGCTATTGGATGGATCACATGGCCCCCAATGAAGGAGCTAGAGAAAGTACCAAAGAAGCTAAAGGGATCTGCAACCCTATAGGTGGAACAACATTATGAACTAACCAGTACCCCGGAGCTCTTGACTCTAGCTGCATATGCATCAAAAGATGGCCTAGTCGGCCATCACTGGAAAGAGAGGCCCATTGGACACGCAAACTTTATATGCCCCAGTACAGGGGAATGCCAGGGCCATAAAAGGGGAGTGGGTGGGTAGGGGAGAGGGGGTGGGTGGCTATGGGGGACTTTTGGTATAGCATTGCAAATGTAAATGAGCGAAATACCTAATAAAAAATGGAAAAAAAAAAAAAAAAAAAAAGAAAAGCACTCTCAACCAGTAAATGACACGTGAGTCCACCCGAGTCCATACTCCCTTTCCTGGTCATGCTTTGAGACTCGCTCTCTGCAAATGATTTATCAGCTTCAAGTCCTGCCAAGCTTGGACCTAGTGCTTTCCAGACACTAGACTATAAATGGCTGAAGAAATAATGGAAAAGGAGCAGAGTTGAAAGGCCAGTGGACAACTGTTTTTCTTTAGCTTTGTCTGGACTGAGTAACCAGGCAGTTGGGGTCAGGCCACCCTGCTTTCTATTACTCAGTGAGACAACTTATGTGATCTCATTTCTGAGTGGTCACCGGGACTAGCAAAGTCCTCAAGAGTCCACAACCCCAATGTAGATAATCTCAAACCCCCCACAAAATCACTTACATCTTGCTAAATCACCAGGTTGAAAGGAATGACTGGATATTCCAGTGAGGGTCCCATGATTGTCTCCACCAATGAGGGAAAGTCCACAGTCAACAAGCCAGGCTGTGCTGATACTTTATAAGTAGGAACACCTGAGCTCCTGAAGATGGCTTCAAGAACAGCACGATACAACTCTGTGTCAGTTATACCATGCTTTACAAACAAAATAATCATCTATGCTAATTTCTTCCCCAAATATCTCACTCATTTCTTGCTTCCTGATAATACTCGGGTACATATTTTCATGATCAAATGATGATAGTGTTTTTGGAAACAGTTATATACACTTATATATAATATATTATATATATATGTATATATGTAAAGCAAAGAATCACTATATAGACTAGGCTGGCCCCAAAATCACAGTGATCCACCACCCGAGTGCTGAGATTAAAGATGTGCATCACCACACAAACTTGGAAATAATTATTAACCTACAGGCTTGGGACTAGTTATCAACGGAGACTCAACACATTCAAGTGGAAAACTTGTTCGAGCTTATTCCTCAATTCTCAATAAAAAGGACTGTGATTACAGGTTTTACTTGTTTGGGGGAATCACTGATATATAAGCCACTAATATATGTTGGTTTAATATTTATTTATGTACATTGGGAAGGGCCAAGGGAAGAATATAAATAATATTCATTGGCAAGAGACATGATTGGCTGAGACTAATCCTGGAAGGGTAAAGTGTCTGTAAGTGTTGTGTGGTTTTTCACAAAGAAAAAGAAAAATCAAGTCAGAGTCCAATATAGACTGCAAATGGGAACTCCAACCAAACAAAACTAAGCAAGAATCAGTCACAAAGCGTTGTATACGTGTCTTAGTTTGGGTTGCTATAGCAAAAATACACATACTAAGTAGTCCAAACAGCAGGAAGTTATGTCTCTACAGTTCTAGAGAGCTGAAAGACCAAGACCAGGGAGGAAACTTGGTGGTAGATCCTGATGAAAGTCCTCTTGTGGGTATGTGTAGTGAGTAATGTCCTTTCTGTGTTCTCCTGGTGTAGATCAGAGAATGAGAAAGCAGGTATTGTCCTGTCCCATCTTATAAAGACTCACAGGCACTGAGAGGGCTCTCCCTTCATGATGGACTCACCTCCCAAAGCCTCCACCTCTTGTCATCTTCACCTTATCTTTGTTGCTGGTTGAGTGTTTTGTGTTTTCTGTTGCTGGTGTTCATTTTGTTTTGTTATTGTTGTTGGTGATGGTGAGATTTGGGGGTATTGTTTTGTAAATTTTGGGTTTTGGAGAAAGGTTTGCCAGGGTGAACTCAAGTGTTTGGCAATCCTCCTACCTCTAGCTCCCTAGTGCTAGAATAACAGGCATGAGTCAGCAGACCCGGCTACAATAAGCTCTTAAATTAATGGATGAGTCTGTTAATTCGCTGACTTACAAAACTCTCTCTCTGTCTCTCTCTGCCTCTCTCTCTGTCTCTCTCTGTCTGTCTCTGTCTCTGTCTCTCTCTCTCTCTCTCTCTCTCTCTCTCTCTCTCTCTCTCTTGCTCTCGCGCTCTCTTTCTCTGTAATATTAGGAGGGAATTTGGCAGATTGGATTACACCATTTGGTTTGTGTAGTCTGACGGATGGCTTTTTTTTCCAGTAGTTGCCACACCAGGAGGCTCTTGCCCTAACAGTCCCAGTCTGGTACTGAAGCACTACAAGATTCCTGGAGTGTCACTCACCTTCAGTTTACATTGGAAGCCTGAAGAAGATGGATTCTGGTATCAAGGGGGGTGGATATTCAAAAGCAGCAGCAATGGGGCAAATGAACACATCAGAGAGACATGAAGGCAATAAGCCAAAAAAAAAAAAAAAAAAAAAAAGGCAAAACATTCATTTTTAAAAGCCATACTTAGGTGTGTTTTGGTTTGATTTGGATTGGGTTGTTGTTTGTTTGTTTTGTTTTGGTCTTGTCTGCGACAAAATTTTAGTGCTATACAGTGTTGCCCTGGCTGGT
This sequence comes from Mus musculus, assembly GCF_000001635.26. Classification (NCBI taxonomy): domain Eukaryota; kingdom Metazoa; phylum Chordata; class Mammalia; order Rodentia; family Muridae; genus Mus; species Mus musculus. Next base: position 11,040,364 of record NC_000078.6, read on the forward strand.
ATGAAAATCATTAGCATCTTCCTCAGTGCTGAGATTACAGATACGAACTGTCACACCTTATCTGGGATTTCAACATGTAGATTTATAGAACACATGTGTGCCATCTTTATTAATTGTATACTATACCACATAACTTTGCTGCTAATTTATTCATGTTTATAAATTCTCCAATATTCTTACAGTTAATAGAAACTACATATATATACATCCTGACCAGTGAGTCTTAAGAAGAAGTAATACATGTTATCTCTAAAGCATTTAAGAGATGGTACTCAACACTCCAGCTCATTGTCCTCTTTGTGAAGACCTGGACATCAGATATTCCAAATGGCAAAGATACAGGAGGCAAAAGAATGAGATCATTAAGTCATGGCTTGACAGGGAACTGACCTCACTTGCTGCCAAAATAGTGAATGAGAAATAGATATTTATGCATTAGGCTACTGAGAATTGGGGATTTGCTTGTTATCATGCTAAAGCCTAGATTAGCCTGACTAGCAGAGATAACAAGCAAGAAATCAAATCAGAGATTTGGGCCTCTGTGCTTACAAAATAGATTTATTCATTAAGTCAATGTTGAACAAGAACTGAGTAAGAATTAAAGCCAGGACAGAACAGGACCAAAGCCAGCTGCCTACATGCAGAGCTTCCAAAAGTTTCATCTTACTACCTCCTTGGAACAGCCTTTCTTCCATGCTATACTAACATACAGGTTGGAGATGGAGCTGAGCGGCCCATAGACTTTTAGTGTGGTGGAACTGGAGCAGGAGGAAACAATACTACAGCAACCTAAGGCTTTTCTCTGTGGCCCTTGGTACCCCAAGTGCTAAAACACTGTCTCCTCTACTGCCAACCACTTTGAGTACCACATACTTCTAGGCCTTCTAGGAAATGTAAGAGTGACTAAGATAAACCTCAACTGTGTCCATTATTTTTCTCACTACTCTGACCAAGTACCCCACAAGAAGTGACAGAAGACAAGCTGGATTTATTTGGCTCATGGTCTGAAATAGGACCATAACAGGGAAGACACATCAGTGGCAGTGACAATGTGAAGGTCTGAAAATCACTGAAGGAAGACCCCAGATGCAGATAATATGCAAAGACAAAGAGTGTTTATTCTACAAAAACATCTAGCATACAAGGGTTACCATTGTTCCCAAATGGCAACCCCCACAGAGACATTCAAGTTCCTTTTATAACAGGACTGATTAATTGCTTCAGAAATAGCAGCAGACTTCTAAAACTTAGGGCACATTGCAAGGGGTTACAGAAACCATTACCTGAAGGTCATGAAGAAGATATACACCACAGGACCCCACGTGCAAAACCAGGAAATAAGATACTCTCTGAGTTTGTCAATACTTCAAGGACAGCTTAGTTATCCCCTTAAACTTTTCCATGACCCTTCAAGCTAGTAATAAATGGTGAAAGGTAAGCCAGATAATAACTCCTAGTATATATGTACATAGGCATTCTCTGTTATAACCTCTTATTCAATTAAAGACTGAATTTAGGTGCAGACCTGCAGTGAGTGAGCATGTGAAGCTCTGAGAGTCTTACAAGTACAGAGACTAAAGGGCAGAGATAAGTACCCCTCCCCTTTTCTCAATTTAGAGATGCACAATTCCCTGGGAGGTTTTACCCAGCCTCCCACTGGGCCACTTTTGAGGTGTTAATCTGAAGCTGCAACTGTCAGCCTTAAATGAGTCAGTCAGGCAGATCAGCTGAAGAAGCAGAACACCTTATACTCAGGATAGATAGCAAATGGTCCATTGTCTACCTTCTGAGTGGAGAAAAAATGAAAAATGAACTCCTCAACTAGAAGTTTGGGAGACAGGTGTGTCTGTTCATATCTCTTTTTTTAAATTCGTTATTTTATTTACATTTCAAATGTTATTCCCCTTCTCAGTTTCCCCTCCACAAACTCCCTATCCCCGCCAATATGAGGGTGCTCCTCTCCCACCCACTCCTGTCTCAGCACCCTAACTTTCCCCTATATTGGGTCATTGAGCCTCCACTAGAACAAGGGGCTCCACACCCATTGATGCCAGATAAGGCAGTCCTCTGCTACATATGCAGCTGGAGCCATGAAGCCCTCCATGTGTGCTCTTTGGTTGGTGGTTTAGTCCCTGGGAGCTTTGAGGGTGTCGGTTGGTTGATATTGTTGTTCTTCCTATGGGGTTGCAAACCCCTCCAACTCCTTCAGTTCTTGTCTTATTGTGCTTTCTATGGGGTTGCAATCCCCTTCAGTTCCTTCAGTCCTTCCCCTAATTCCTCGGTTGGGGCCCCGTGCTCAGTCTGATAGTCAGCTGCATGCATTCATCTTCATCTGTATTGGTCAGGCTCCAGAGGAGCCTCTCCTGGGACAGCTCTACCAGGCTCCTGTCAGCAAGGGCTTCTTGACATCAGCAATAATGTCTGGGTTTGGTGTCTGCAGATGACATAAATCCCTAGGTGGGGCAGTCTCTGGATAACCTCTCCTTCAGTTTATGCTCCACTGCATTTCCTGCATTTCCTTTTGACAGGAGGAATTCTGAATTCATATTTTTGAGGTGGATTGGTGGCCCTATCCCTCAACCAGGGGCCATGCCTATCCACTGGAAATGGTCTCTACAGGTTCTATCTCCCCTCTATTGGATATTTTGCTTAATGTCCTCCCTATTGAGTCCTGGGAACTTCTTGGTTGCCGGGCCCTGCTCACATCTTATCAAATCAGGAAACAGAGGGCAGGAAGTTGAGCAGGGCTGTAAAACTCAAAGGCCTGCTCTCTAGAGACCTACTTCCTCTAGGTAGACTCCACCTGACCTTCCAAAACAGAGCCACCAACTGCGTACTAAGTGTTCAGACAAATGGACCTGTGGGGGACATTTTCTATACAAACCATAACTAATCCTCTTTGCCTTGAGCTTATGTCCCAGGCACACTGTACACTGAGGAGGCTATGCTCCTGCTTGTGTCCCACTTCATTAATTATCAAATGGAATATCTGAGTTTGATGATATCAAAACACTTAACAAACTAGATTTCCTTTGAGAAGACTATTTGGGAACACAAAAATAATTCAATTAAAAGACTGGGGCTCGGGAGATTCCTTAATATATAATAAGCATGAGGAGCCGAGTTTGATATCCAGGCCACACAGAAAATGTTGGGCGCAGGCAGCTATGTTGGTGAGACTTTTTTGGAGGGAGGGAAGGGTAAACTGATGTGATTATATGATAATCTCAAAAACTGATTTTTATTGGACATTTTATGTATTTACATTTCAAATGTTATCCCATTTCACAGTTTCCCCTCCAGAACCCACCATCCCATTCCCCCTCCATCTGCTTCTGTGAAGATGCTCACCCTCTCTCCCACCCACTCCCACCTCACCACCTTGGCATTCCCCTACACTGGGGATTCAAGCCTTCACAGGACCAAGGGCTTCTTCTATTGATACCAGACAATGCCATCCTCTGCTACATATGTGGCTGGAGTCATGGGTCCCTCCATGTGTACTCTTTGAATGGTGGTTTAGTCCCTGGGAGCTCTGGGGCGTCTGGTTGGTTGATATTGTTGTTCTTCCTATGGGGTTGCAAACCCCTTCAGCTTCTTCAGTCCTTTCACTAACTCCTCCATTGGGCTCCCTATGCTCAGTCCAATGGTTGGTTGTGAGCATCTACTTCTGTATTTGTCAGGCTCTGGCAGAATCTTTCAAGAGACTTCGATAACAGGTTCCTGTCAGCAAGAGCTTCTTGACATCCGCAACAGTGTCTGGGTTTGGTGTCTGAATATGGGATGGATCCCGAGGTGGGGAAGTAAAGCTGAGCATATAGCTATGTATACCTGTAACCCAAGCTTCAGGGTGGGGCCAAGGGCAGAGACAGGTGGATCTGATAGGTCCCTAGGTAGCTAGCCTAGTTGAAATACTGAATGATGTCATGAGAGACTGTCTCAAGCCAATAAGGAGGAAAGTGATGGAGGAAACACCCAAAATCATACGCTGCTCTTCATATGTACATATATGGGCACATACATATTCACATGCATGTGCTATACCACATAAGCACACATAAACACACATGCACACATGTACCCATACACATACACACACAAAGAAATTTAAATTGCAGGACTGTTGAACAAAATGTGCACATGCTAAGACTATGCAGAAAATTTTTAATATCTCTAAAGCCAAATTACATCAGTGGTTCTTTTTTAATGTTAGCTACAGAAAATTCTCTCCCTATGATAAAAAGAAAATAGCCCCCTCCAATAAACTAGCCAACTTTGAAAACATTTATTCCTGCCATACACCCAAAAAGGACACCTTGAGGAAACACGGCTCCCTCTTGTTATATCAGATAATTGGCTGCAGAGATTGGCTTATCTGTACTAAATGAGAACTACATGCCCCGGAGTTCCTTTACCTATCGACTGCTACACTCATCTTCAGAGACATTTAACAGAAAAATGTATTGCCTCCATAAACTGTTATGCTAGTATTGATTTTTTTTCTGTATGTATAGGAGTTCTATATTTCTCTATCACTAACTGATCAACCTGTTCTTTTTTTTTTTTTTATGTACCACATATAAGAGAAGATCAAGGACTTCACACTGAATTTTGTTTATGTTCCTCTAAAGGAACATTCTGCTATTTATTAAGGGAGATTGCCTATGAACATACAGCAAGGATGGCTCTTATAAGTGATCTACTACTAAAATTCAATTCACACTGGCCTGAAACTATCCCTCCTTAAAAGCATTGCATGGCATAGAATAAGAAAAAGAGCGTGGGCTTTGTTGTAAGGCAAACCTAGTTTTTAATTCGCAGTTCAGAAACCCATTGGCTGTATGGATCTGAACTTAGCATGTCATGTAAGGACTCTCAGCCTCGGGGGGGGGGGGGGGGAAGCAGGCTATCAGTACCCTATGGGATTTTTTTGAGAATGGCGGGCCCATCCCACATTCAGTGACATCTTATTATTAGATGGTTAGAAACAAAAGAGCTGTAATGACCTAGGTCCGATGTCTTGCAGAGAGAGAACTACCAAGAGAAGAAAGGGACTTGACCGGCTCGGTGGTTGGCCTGAGAAGCTTTTGAATCTCTCTTCTGTGGTGCAGCGGCCCCCACTATTCTCTTCTTTGTCCCAGACTTTAGCAAAGACATCCTAATTAATAACTCCAGTGGAGGCATTTGATTAGTGTCTTCCTGGTCCTCCTACAGATTTTGTATGCTCAATATTTCTAAGACGCCCTGCCCTCTGCATGCCCGGGATACTTTGCTGCCTCACGGTGCCAGAACCAGCTAATGAGATCTTGTTTATCCTCTTAATGTTAGTGTCCCCAGAGTATTTCCCTAGGACACCTTCCTTTTCATGGTATAGTTAGTTATATTCTTCTTGTCCTTCCTACATAATCATTCCCGAATTTGGACCTTCCACTATAGACAGACAGACCAAGCCTGTCTACCTGTAGTCCACTCTGTTGATTTATCTTCCATCTCCAGCATCAAAACTTATTTCCTTGAACTTTACACTAAGTATACCTATTGCTCCTTCAGCGGGCTCTTCTTCAGTCAGCAAAACTACCATTTATGGAGACACTCAGCAAATAAGCAGGATTTACATTCTAACTCTGATTTTTCTTGTACTCTCCTCCTGCGCTTAATACATCTAGCATCATTTTTGCTGCTCATCAGGATAATACCACCACATTCGATCTTAGGTCTTATTCACATGCCCTGAGAATTACTCCACCACTCGCATTATGGAGTCTCCCAGCCTCTGAATATAAGGCCTTCACACAAGCAGATTAAACTGTCAGCAAGAAGGCTACTTTAAGAGTAGCCCCCAAACGACCTGTTTTCCAAACATGACAAAACAAGGAGACTGGTCCAAAATGTGACTCAACCATATTGCTAAGCTCCCTTCTCATTCAGCTGACCTTTTAAAAAGCAACATCTACTTGACAAAAGAAGCAGAGAGCTGATTTAGATTCTACCATTGGCTTCCTGCAGCACTGCAGATCAACTCTAGGATAGGGTCCATCTTCAAAAGTCTAGAGTCCAAGTACACACTGTAAGACACCCTGGTCCGAGGCCCTCTTCCCTCTCCAGTCCCATCTGCCATTGAGGCCAACTCCATCTCTGCCCCATCAGCTCAGATCTGTGTTGGATCCTTTCTGTCCACACAGCACATTTATAGGAAGTACATAAGAATGTATGTCATCATTCCAGTTGTCACCATCACCATTATCTCCATTCTATACCTGCTCTTCACTGCAAGTTTGACACTCTTCTAATCATGTTTTATAATCATTTAATTACACATCTCTATGTAAAATGTTAACTCCTGGAACAGAGAGTATCTGCACTGTGCTGGTCTCATTTCTGTGGCTTTGATAGGATACTCCAAGAAAAAACAACTGATAGAAGAAAGGGGTTCTTTGTTTTGTTTTCTTACCTTACAGTTACAGGTCGTAGTCCATCATGGTGGCAAAGTCAAGGCAGGAATTTCCAACAGCTAATCACACCACATCCACAGTCAACTGCAGAGAGCAATGAATGCATTTATGCTCACTTACTTGTGATCAGATTGGTTCTTACTCTTAGCAGTCTGGAAGCCCTGCTTAGAGAACAGTGCTGCCCACTGTGGATCAGGTTTTCCCACATCAATTAACTTATTAGCTTCCCCCACAGTCACAAACATAGGTCAACCCAATACAAACAACTCCTCACTGAGACTCTTTCCTGATGACTCTAGATTGTGTCAACTTGATAATGCTGACCATCTCATGTATAAAATAGCTGTTCCAGGAACAAATAAACTCTCAGATCTCAATAAATTAACACCATTGAAGCTCGTTTCCTGATTATTCAAAGCCCATGCACAATGAGTAAGCTATCTCCAATGGCTCTATCGAATGAACCAGATTCCCTAATTTAAAGATGAGACCAGCACCTAGGGCCTGGGATTCCTCTTCTGGGTCTTTGGTTTTCATCTAATGATGATGAAAGAAGGAGAAAATACGAGCTCGTTTTAGGAGACAGGAGCGCAAGTGGCTACATCACTCTTCTCAAACCTAATAACTAGAATCCTCTCATGCAATTTCACCTGACCTCTAATAGATTGAGAAATATGACTCAGTTATGTGCCTGAAGTGGAGGGAGGAAACCCCATCATGAGTACCATGCAGAGCCCTCACCATCGGAGCTCTGGACTTGTAGCAGTTATACGTGCTTCTTGAGAAATACTTTCTCCGTGAATAATTTACAGCTCAGTGGTTCTTCAGAAATATTTTCTTCACAAATAAATTACAGCTGATCTCTCGTGTTTAAGCAAGTTATTACTTTACTGCATCATGTGGCAGGCCTGAAACAGAGCAAGGAGACTAATGGTATGAAGATATGGAGGAGAGCTGCTGCAGCTGGGCACAATCAAGTGCTATCAATAGCCATGAAGGGCACAGGAGGATGGAGGGTAAACACTGAAGAGGAAGAGCAGGAAGTGAGACTCCTCATTTTCAGGAGGTAAGCCCATCTCAAGTTTCTTCGTGGGCCCTCCATCTAACCTCCTCTGGGATTTGAAACAAGTCAACTCCCTGATAAGGTACTTCTAAAGTTCCCCTTCACTCAGCCTTCAGTTTAGAGGTTTCATTTCTAGAAGCTTAAAAATGAGCAATAGAGTCTTACATTCCGTTCCTAATGCCTTCACGTGTTTCCCATATATCTCAGATCCCTAGAAAAATCTTTAAATGTTCTTGTTAAAGCTAAATAACTTTCTCATTTCTTAGCTGAAACCATTCCCCCATAATCCCTTGATTTCAACTTTTTATGGCATCCTTTAAACAAATTTAAATTTAGAGCTCAGACAGCTTAACAAACGACCCTTTAAAGGAATAGTATTTAATAGTGTTACCAATTACATAATCAAAGTTCAGAATGATATTAATAGAAGGTGGTAGGAGACCCAAAACACATCACATTGCTGGGATATGCTACAACTAACTTTAAATGTTTGCATGGAACAAACACTTTGGAATTGGATTGAAGCATTTTTTATATATATTTCCTGGTTGAAAATAACTATTAAGATCTTGTTTTGCATTTCAGGTCGGCACCAGGACTGGGTTACCTTGGACGCAGAGTCGGCAGACACCCCCACGGTCCCTAGAGGACTCTCCACACGATCTTTAAACCAATGGTGAGTGGAACACAACTTCTGTTCCAATCCAATCACACAGGACCTGAGAGAGCATTAGGGAAGCAGAAAACCGGCCTAACCAGGGGCACAAGTCCCTTCCAGTTAGTGCCAGCACAAGGACAGAAACTATGCCCTAGTTCTAGAGCTTTTAGGAGTGTTGTCAAGCTGCTAGTGTGTGCACTCTCTAGTTTCTTTTTGGAAGCACTCAGAGCTATGAGCTTTCCTTTTAGAAATGCTTTCATTATGTCCCATAAATTTAGAAATGTTGTGGCTTCATGTTCATTAAACTCTAAAAAGTCTTTAATTTCTTTCTTTATTCCTTCCTTGACCAAGATATCATTGAGAAGAGTATTGTTCAGTTTCCTCGTGAATGTTGGCTTTATATCATTTATGTTGTTATTGAAGATCAGCCTTAGTCCATGGTGATCTAATAGGATGCATGGGACAATTTCAATATTTTTGTATCTGTTGAGGCCTGTTTTGTGACCAATTATATGGTCAATTTTGGAGAAGGTGCCATAAGATGCTGAGAAGAAAGTATATGCTTTTGTTTTAGGACAAAATGTTCTGTAGATATCTGTTGAATCAATTTGTTTCATAACTTCTGTTAATTTCACTGTGTCCCTGCTTAGTTTCTGTTTCCATGATCTGTCCATTGATGAAAGTGGTGTGTTGAAGTCTCACACTATTATTGTGTGAGCTGCAATGTGTGCTTTCACCTTTACTAAACTTTCTTTAATGAATGTGGCTGCCTTTGCATTTGGAGCATAGATATTCAAATTGAGAGTTCCTCTTGGAAGATTTTACCTTTGATCAGTATGAAGTGTCCCTCCTTGTCTTTTTTGATAGCTTTGGGTTGGAAGTCGATTTTATTAGATATTAGAATGGCTACTCCAGCTTGTTTCTTCAGACCATTTGCTTGGAAAATTGTTTTCCAGCCTTTCATTCTGAGGTAGTGTCTGTCTTTTTCCCTGAGATGGGTTTCCTGTAAGCAGCAAAATGTTGGGTCCTATTTGTGTAACCAGTGTGTTAGTCTATGTCTTTTTAATGGGGAATTGAATCCATTGATATTAAGAGATATTAAGGAAAAGTAATTGTTGCTTCCTTTTATTTTTGTTGTTAGACTTGGCATTCTGTTATTCTGGCTGTCTTCTTTTAGGTTTGTTGAAAGATTACTTTCTTGCAAAAATGCTCAATAAAATTCTCACAAACAAAATCCAACAACACATCAAAACAATCATCCATCCTGACCAAGTAGGTTTCATTCCAGGGATGGTTTAATATACAGAAATCCATCAACATAATCCATTATACAAACAAACTCAAAGACAAAAACCACATGATCATCTACTTAGATGCTGAGAAAGCATTTGAAAAAATCCAACACCCATTCATGATAAAAGTCCTAGAAAGATCAGGAATTCAAGGCCCATACCTAAACATGATAAAAGCAATCTACAGCAAACCAGTAGCCAACATCAAAGTAAATGGTGAGAAGCTGGAAGCAATCCCACTAAAATCAGTGACTAGACAAGGCTGCTCACTTTCTCCCTACCTATTCAACATTGTACTTGAAATCCTAGCCAGGGCAATTCGACTACAAAAGGAGATCAAGGGAATACAAATTGGAAAGGAAGAAGTCAAAATATCACTTTTTGCAGATGATATGATAGTATATATAAGTGACCCTAAAAATTCCACCACAGGACTCCTAAACCTGATAAACAGGTTCAATGAAGTAGGTGGATATAAAATTAACTCAAACAAGTCTTCTCTACACAAAGGATAAACAGGCTGAGAAAGAAATTAGGGGAACAACACCCTTCTCAATAGTCACAAATAATATAAAATACATTGGCATGACTCTAAGGAAGTGAAAGATCTGTGTGATAAGAATTTCAAGTCTCTGAAGAAAGAAATTAAAGAAGCTCTCAGAAGATGGAAAGATCTCCCATGCTCATGGATTGGCAGCATTAATATAATAAAAATGGCTATCTTATCAAAAGCTATCTACAGATTCAATGCAATCCCCATCAAAATTCCAACTCAATTCTTCAACGAATTAGAAAGAGCAATCTGCAAATTCATCTGGAATAACAAAAAACCTAGGATAGCAAAAACTCTTCTCTAGGATAAAAGAACCTCTGGTGGAATCGCCATGCCTGACCTAAAGCAATTGTGATAAAAACTGCATGGTACTGGTATAGTGACAGACAAGTAGAGCAATGGAATAGAATTGAAGACCCAGAAATGAACCTACACACCTATTGTTGCTTGATCTTTGACAAGAGAGCTAAAACCATCCAGTGGAAAAAGGACAGCATTTTCAACAAATGGTGCTGGCACAACTGGTGGTTAGCATGTAGATGAATGCGAATTGATCCATTTCTATCTCCTTGTACTAAGGTCAAATCTAAGTGGGAAAAAGAACTCCACATAAAACCAGAGATACTGAAACTTATAAAGGAGAAAGTAGGGTAAAGCTTTGAAGATATGGGCACAGGGGGAAAATTCCTGAATAGAACAGCAATGGCTTGTGATGTAAAATCAAGAATCAACAAATGGGACCTTATAAAATTACAAAGCTTCTGTAAGACAAAAGACACCGTCAATAAGACACAAAGGCCAACAACAGATTGGGAAAGGATCTTTACCTATTCTAAATCAGATAGGGGACTAATATCCAATATATATAAAGAACTCAAGAAGGTGGACTCCAGAAAATCAAATAACCCCATTAAATAATGGGGCTCAGAGCTAAACAAAGAATTCTCACCTGAGGAATACCGAATGGCTGAGGAGCACCTGAAAAAATGTTCAGCATCCTTAATCATCAGGGAAATGAAAATCAAAACAACCCTGAGATTCCACCTCACACCAATCAGAATGGCTAAGATCAAAATTTCAGGTGACAGCAGATGCTGGCGAGGATGTGGGGAAAGAGGAACACTCCTCCATTGTTGGTGGGATTGCAAGCTTGTACAACCCCTCTGGAAATCCGTCTGGCGGTTCCTCAGAAAATTGGACATACTACTACCAGAGGATTCCACGATACCTCTCCTGGGCATATATCCAGAAGATGTTCCAACCAGTAAGAAGGACACATGCTCCACTATGTTCATAGCAGCCTTATTTATAATAGCCAGAAGCTGGAAAGAACCCAGATGCCCCTCAACAGAGGAATGGATACAGAAAATGTGGTACATTTACACAATGGAGTACTAATCAGCTATTAAAAAGAATGAATTTATGAAATTCCTAGGCAAATGGTTGGACCTGGAGGGCATCACCCTGAGTGAGGTAACCCAATCACAAAAGAACTCACATGATATGTACTCACTGATAAGTGGATTTTAGCCCAGAAACTTAGGATACCCAAGATACAATTTGCAAAACACATGAAACTCAAGAATGAAGACCAAAGTGTGGGCTCTTTGCCCCTTCTTAGAATTGGTAACAAAACACCCATGAAAGGAGTTACAGAGACAAAGTTTGGAGCTGAGATGAAAGGATGGATCATCCAGAGACTGCCGCACCCGGGGATCCATCCCATAATCAGCCACCAAACACAGACACGATTGCATACACCAGCAAGATTTTGCTGAAAGGACCCTGATATAGCTGTCTCTTGTGAGGCTATGCCAGGGCCTAGCAAACACAGAAGTGGATGCTCACAGTCAGCTATTGGATGGAACACAGGGCCCCCAATGGAGAAGCTAGAGAAAGTACCCACAGAGCTAAAGGGGTCTGCAACCCTATAGGTGGAACAACAATTTGATCTAACCAGTACCTCCCCCAGAGCTCGTGTCTCTAGCTGCATATGTAGCAGAAGATGGCCTAGTCGGCCGTCATTGGGAAGTGAGGCCCCTGGGTCTTGCAAACTTTATATGCTCCAGTACAGGGGAGCACCAGGGCCAAGAAGTGGGAGTGGGTGGGTAGGGGAGTAGGGTGGGGAGGGTAAGGGGAACTTTTGGGATAGCATTTGAAATGTAAATGAAGAAAATACCTAATAAAAAAAATAGAAAAAAAAAGGATCTTTGTTTTCTAATAAGTGTAATGTACTAAAACATCTAATCAAATGATCCACAATAGATGATGTGCTGAAGTATAGAATTACCACCTATGAGCTCTCAGCTTTACGGAATGTGGACTCCAACCTAGAGGACAGAACATTCTAGTCCTGAGTTGTAGCCTCCCTCAGCCCTGAAGCAGGCTGATCCAGACTTTGACCTTGCTGCCACTAAGAAGGAGATTACCTAGGGTGGAGCCTTTTGTTGGATGGCTCTTTTGTTCTGCCACCTGCCACTGCTCTCTCCAAGACACTGCTACCCACTGAGAAGCCCTGAGATATTCCAGAGGAACATCCTATTCTGCACATCGCCTACAGGCTGGCTCCAGACACCAAGAATGAACTGGCGGGGGATGGGCCTTCCCCTTTTATAAGTAGACTCTCTTAGTAAACTGGCAGGCCTTGAACAGAATCATGTCTTGGTCTCCATTAATCTCTCGCCATCTAAGTCTCTTTCAGTCCCAGCCTGCCTCCCTGGTGTACCAGGTTCAAGTAGGCTGCAGGCCGGCATACAACACTGAGTCACAGGGGATGTGAGCTAAACATCCTACTGTAACTTCTCCCAACAAAGCACTCCTCTTCCCTTTACCATGCCCTCAGTCCACATGCAAGTGTAAGGCTCAGGAGTCAGGCTCACCATACTACATCTGCTTTTTAATTACAACAGAGAGACAGAGCTGTGAAGCAAAGGATCATACCAGTGTTTGCCTTCAGGCCTCTAACCTGGTACTGATGGCATGCAGGTAACAGGTCCTTCATTACACCTGTGGTCTTCACTATCAGCCAACATTCAAATAGTCTTTTCTGCAAACTTGTCATTGATTCATTGTGACACTGGCCATGCTCAGGGAGCTGGCTGGTCTCCTTGCTAGCTGCTGTAAAGCACAAAACACTCTTCAAGAAACTGATAAGCTGATTAAAAGAAAAAAGCTTATAGAAACCAATAAATATATTTTAATAAACATTTACTAAATGCATGTTGATGCTAAATATTGCACATAGTCTGAGGATTAAGGTGTATAAAATAGGATGTCTTATGGTTGCTTTTGCTGGGATGGAACACCACAACCAAATCAACATGGGGAAAAGGGAGTTAAATTGATTTCATAGCGTTGTTCATCATTGAAGGAAATCAGAGCAGGAACTTGGAGGCAGGAACTGATGCAGTAGCCATGGAGGGGTGCTGCTTATTGGCTCACTCCTCATGGTTTGTACATCCTGCTTTCTTAAAGAACCCAGGATCACCAGCCTAAGGGACTTATTTTTTTATTAGATATTTTCTTTATTTACATTTCAAATTTTATCTCATGTCCCCTCTAAAAGCCCCCCTATCCCATCCCCCCACCCTGCTACTAACCCACCCACTCCTGCTTTCCTGTCCTGGCATTCCCCTACACTGGGGCCCTTCACAGGACCAAGGTCCTCTCCTCTACACTGATATCCCACAAGAACATCCTCTGCTACATATGCAGCTGGAGCCATGAGTCCCTCCATGTGTGCTCTTTGGTTGGTGGTTTAGTCTCTAGGAGCTCTATGGGTACTGGTTGGTTCATATTGTCGTTCCTTCTATGGAGCTGCAAACCCCTTCAGCTCCTTGAGTCCTTTCTTTAGCTCCTCCATTGGGGACCCTGTGCTCAGTCCCATGGATGGCTGTGTACATTCACCTCTGTATTTGTCAGGCACTGGCAGAGCCTCTCAGGAGACAGTTTTATCAGGGTCAGCAAGCACTTATTGGCATCCACAATAGTGTCTGAGTGTGGTAACTCAGTATATGAGTTTGGATCCCCAGGTGGGACAGACACTGGATGGCCTTTCCTTCAGTTTCTGCCCCAAACATTGTCTCTGTATCTCCTCCCATGGGTAGTCTGGGTGCTGCTCCGATCAATCACTAATTAAGAAAATTCCCTACAGGCTTGCCTACAGCCCAGTCTTATGGAGGCATTTTCTTCATTGAGGTTCCCTCCTCTCAGATGACTTTAGCTTGGGTCAAATTGACATAAAACCAGCCAGCACATAGGGGGAAACTGACACCAACAATATGTGAATAAGATCTGTGTGAATAAAGCACTTGCCTGTGGATATGGTCATGATATTGTCAGGAGTGGTAATAAATTATAACAAAAGTACAAAAGCACTTATTGAGTGGTTATATGCCTTATAGAAAACATACTAATTGTTTTATATCCTCAATAACTTTATAAGTGATAGTATGATTATCTCATGTTATTGAGAAAACTAGTGCAGAGAGCAATAACTTTCCCAAGGTCACTCATATCGAGGAGAATGGAAAGAATGTAGTAGGTTAGAAATATTTAGGATGTGAAGAAAGTGGGAGCAGGGACGCATCCTTAGAAAAGGTGACATTGCTAATTCTTGCAGAATAGAGGATTGCAGAGGAGGAAGAAAGTAGAAGCTACATCGCTGGCAAAGGCTCTGAGGAAGGAGGGGATGTGTAACACTCAAACTGAACTGTCCTAGACTGGAACTCAGGGGAAGCGCATGCAAAGGGAAATGTAGAAAGATGTGCAAGAACACAGGGGACAGAGTTCCAAATCTGCATTGCACTTGGGAGTATGGACATTTGATCGCAGAGGGAGGGAAGGAATACCCATTCCACGGACAGCTTGCTGTTGTTGTTAAACACTGGTCTCCACTCAAAGATCTCTCCCTACCCTCTTCTCATTTCCATGTACCTGACAATGCCATTTTTCATTTGATTAATAAACTCCTCTCCTTGTCCGATCAGGCTTTAAGAGAGTCTCGGAAATGGTCGCAATTCCAAATATATGCTCACTTTAAAGTGAGTTGAGAGCGTGTCATTTTAATTAAAATTCACCAGAGTTTAAAATAATAAAAACTGCACATTGGACAAATACCATATTTTATAAAGTTAAAGGCTAAATTATGGGATGGAGCTCCCTAAAAGGAATTGCATTTATTGAAAAGATGGTGGAAATAAAGATGAAGAAGAGAAAAAAAAGATGAAGATGAAGACAAAGAAGGTCATAGTATTTGGCTACAAGCACTTTAGAAAAGCAACTCAGAACTCCCACTAGAGACAATCCACGCAACTGACACACCCAAGATGCTCTGTTTCCAACATGGGGTTCATGTCATTTCCCCATGACCAGAAACCATGATATGGAATTGTTCACTGGTGTCACTGGGCATAGGACTCTCTATTCTGCCTAACCTGTGTATCCAACCGACTGCCTTTCTATTGAATTTTCCACATAAGTAGTTGGGGGCTGCTACTCACAAGTACCTTCATATAAGCCCAATCAACTTTGTACACAATTGCTCTTTAATCTATAACAAAAGAAGAGCTAATGAAAGGCCACTGTGTCATCTTGTAGACAGACCAATGAATGGGGTGAGAAGAAGAAGCCAGTTTGAGACAGAAGTCTGCACATGGTCTAATCAGTTAAAAGGAAGAGCATTTAAAAAATAAAAATAAAAATAAAAATAAATAAAAGGAAGAACATTTAAAAAGCATTAATAATGAAAAACAATAATAAAAGCAAGTGATCTGTTAAGCTAAAATTTTCAAATAATTACAGATAAAATCCAGCTCTCTGTATGGTAGAACACTTCTGCTGTAGTCCTGTCCCTTTTGTGTCGCTGAGGTGCCCAGCGGACAGGTGGATCTCAGTGGGATATAGTGTCTGTCTTTTTCAGTTTGGTAAGCATCACTGACCTAAGACAATTATCAGAAAGCATCCCTGTTTACCATTATTTCCTGAGTAGTGTCCTCCCAAACTCAAGAAATACTCCATACAGCTCACTGGGTTTCTGAAGATGTACTCAAGGGCTTCAAGGGACATTCCATGTTACTGGGGGAAGGAGAGATTAAACATGGATTGATCCAACCATGTTGTGAGCCATGGAACTCATTCTGTGGGTTGGAAATGGAGCCTCCACTGGAAAAAAAAAGGGGGGTGCGGGTAGGAGATGATATGAAGAGGAAAATAATAGTTGTGTGGATTAAAGTAAAATAAAGCCAGTGTTCTTCAGTAGTTTATATCCATGATGTCCTAATATTTGTGACTACAGTGTCCATGGCCTATGAAGAACCAAGGGAAACATCAATGTCTGAAAAACATTTCAAATGATTCCACTCTTTTTTTTTTAAGGGATTGAAGCTAAGCACTCGCATATGCTAGGCAAGCTTTCGATCACTGGACTATATCCTCAGCAATATTCTTACTAGGTTGTCCAAGCTGCCTTTGAATTCATATTGTGGTCCACCCTGGCCTTAGAGTTAGGGCACTTCTGCCTCAATCTGTCAAGTACCTGGGATTTCAGACCTGCACTATGAGGCCCAATTCAAATAACTTCCAAAATTTTCTCTCTCCCTCTCCCTCTCCCTCTCCCTCTCCCTCTCCCTCTCCCTCTCCCTCTCCCTCTCCCTCTCCCTCTCCCTCTCCCTCTCCCTCTCCCTCTCCCTCCCTCTCTCTCTCCCTCTCTCTCTCTTCCTCCTCCTCTTCCTCCTCCTCTACTCTCCTCTTCCCTCCCTCCCTCTCTCCCTCCCTCCCATTTGCAAATTACCTTAATAAAAATGCCCCTTCCACCTCTCCTCTCCTGGCCACCGCTCTCCATTCCTCACTACAGATTTTTAGAGTGAAGAAAAACTTCCAGGCAGCAGATTGGGAGGTGGGTGTCACAGTAGGATGCCAACAGCAGATTTTCATCTGCGAGGAAGAGGTCTGAACACTTCTAAGTTAATCACTTCTATCCTCTCCCATCCTTACTTAATTAAGTACTAACTGAATAGCAGAAGAGTAAGTGCTGTGGGAATTCTAAAAGGAAATATCAATGGAACTGAAAATGCTCAGTGACTTGTGCTACTAGTTCTACTTCAATCAAAATTTCTCAGCAAGTAAAAATATGGGCCACTGTAGGGGTCCTCTGGAAGCCTAATACTACAGAAGCTTCCTAAAATATATCCATCTGTGAAGGCTATCTAAATGAAGTCACCAAAGAATGGAGGAGACAGAATACCTACTGAAAAGTTCTCACCAAGAAATGAAGCTCCCAATATAATAAATTATATCTAACTGAGTTGTTGGCCAAAGAGGTCCCATAGGAATGCTCAAACAACCCAGATTATTGATTACCAAGATGATTGATTGCTTTCCACAAACTGATGGTAAAGCCATATTGCTGAATCCAACATCTACATAAATCATTGAACATGAACTGAAGCTGATGTCTTCCGAGAGCCTTCCTCCCTACAAGCCAGTGCTCATAGTACTAGAAGGTACTCTGCATGATACCAAAGGAGAAAGGCAACCATTAACCCAAACACTTAAATCAATGATGGTAACTTGCCTGCAAGACATGCTGGTATAACAGTGGCACAATGTTTGAAGCATAACCAACCAATATCTTATTTTCATTAAGCTCTAATTCAGAAGATAGAACCCATACCTGCTACAATTCAGATGTCCAAGACCCTGAGACCAGATAGGCCATAGACTTGAAGAAAAATCAAGTACTATTTTTCTGTTAAAGGAACATAGCAAAAAATTGACTCCTAATGATGTTCTGCTATACTCCTAGGTCAGTATCTTGCTCAGCCATCATCAGAGAAGCTCTCCCCTGCAGCATATGAGAATAAATAGAGACCCACAGCTGGACAATTCACAGAGAGTGAGAGAACTTGGAACAGTCAGTGCTGAATGGGGCATCTCCAGCAAATCTCACCCCTCAGGGCTCAAGGAAGAGGAAGCAGAAAGAGTGTAAGAGTCAGAGGGGATGGAAGGCACCAATGAAACAAGACCTTCTAAACACAGCAAGGCCCATGCACATATGAACTCACAGAAACTGTGACAACATGCACAGGCCTGTACAGGTCAGAACCAGATGGGGTGGAGATGAGATGAGATGGGAAGCCCCCAACCCTTGTGGGACCATAAAAGGCAGTCTGTGTTCTGGTCAAGCGAGGCTTAATCTGGAGACCCAGTAGAAAATTCTACAAGGGACGGAACAGTGAGCTATGTCCCCAGACACAAATGCCTGACACCACAAGCCCTCAACTCCATCATCCTGTGACTACCAGTCATGTAGACAATGTCCCAAGCCACTGGTATTCTGGCTACAGCCAGGTAAGCTCCTCCCCACAGTTATCTGGCAACAGCAAGGTAGCCCTGCCCACTATAAAAGGGGCTGCTTGGCCCCTCCTCTCTCTCTTGCTAGCCCACTTGTTCCCTCTCTTCCCCTTCCTTTTCCCCTTTCTCCACGTGGTCATGGTCAGCCTCTACTTCTCTACCTTTTCTCTCTCTGTGTTTTCTACAATAAAGGCCTAAAACCATAGACTGCCTCCTTTCATCTAGACTCGACATGCTAGAGCAATGGAATAGGCCTTCCCCTAAAGAGCCGTGCTTATCTCTCACAGGAAGGCCCCTCAGTGTTTTCGGCCTCCAGGCTGGAACAAAGACTCTTGTCCGCATGGGAGCCACCCAGCACCTTCTCCCCTGCCCCTTTTCCCTTCAACTTGGGGCAGACCGAGCCACACCCATTCTCAGCTCTTCCTCAGTGTCCAGCAACATCCTGTGATGCCCAAGAGCTAGAGCCTGTCATCCCTGGCTTCTGTGAGGCCCAGGGACTCCAGACTGCTCCCTCGCCACCCCCACGGACTGGTGTTCCATGGCTTCCCACAGCCAGATGCCCACCCGGACAGAGTGGAGAGCATGCGGCTCCCCCTCCAACCCCCCCCAACCCCCCCGCATTGGGGCAGTCCCCCGCATCGGCCTGCCCAGAGCCCTGGAGCTCTGGCAGGATTTGGGTCATCTCTCCCACTCCCTATCTCCAATTGACAGTTACCTTTTGAATGAAAAATTAGTTATCGCTAGCGAAGTCTCACTGGGGATATAAACCATTCTTAAGGTTTGTACATGCCCAGTAGTAGATGGCCACCACAAAACTAACTCAATGCATTTTTAGAGGTTTGGATAGTTTGCTTTTGGTTTTGTTTTTATCTTATAATGTTTTGTCAGGGATTTTTTTTCTTTTTCCATTTTTTTTTTCTTTTTCCTTCTTTTCTATCTTTTTCTCTCTTTTTTTTCTTTCATTACACCTTACAGGCTCTTTGCATATATATGATGGCTTCCAGTTTTGTGTTATGGGATTCTTGTTTGTGTGAAGCATGTGTCTGTGCATCTATGTGTGTGTTATGCTTTCTCTTTGACTCTTTTTCTTCTGTTTGTTTTATCCTCTCTCAATTTGTTTGACTTTGTTTTATCTTATGTTTTTATTTGTTTGTTTGTTTGTTTGTTTGTTTGTTTATTCTGTAGATGCCTGTTTGTTTTCTAAGGACAGAAAGGATGTGGACTTAGATGGGAGGGAAAGGAGGGATTTGAAGGATTTCGAGGGACTGTAATCAGAATATATCTTATGAAAAAATCTATTTTCAGTAAAAGAAGAGTAGAAAAAATTCTAGCTAGGAAACATTTTATATTTGACTTATACACATACTCAGGTAAAATCACTTTGTTTCTGATGCTATAAAAACTTGAATATTAAATTACTTCTTATTTCTTACACTAAATGATACATAATAAAATATCAAAGTGTCATAATGACTCCATAACAAATTACTTTCATGTATTATTTATTTGATTAGCACTAAGATATATATATATATGTATATATATATATTCTACTGTGTATTATTTTATTTATTACTGACAAGACAAAAAAAAACCCACATTAGAAACACCCCTATCTGAAGATAAACTAGATAGTCTAGAGAAACTAGGTCATGGTCCCAGAACTAGAAAAGTAACCCAGTCGTCTGAATGTTAATCTTCAATGTCCTAGTTGGGGTTTCTATAAAACACGATGACCATAAGCAAATTAGGAAGGAAGAGGTTTATGTTGCTTACATATCCACAGCACAGCCTATAATCAAAAAAAGGCAGGACAGGAATGAAAACAGAAGCCATGGAAGAGCACTGGTTACCAGCTTGCACAGTCTGATTTCTTACATCATGTAGGACTTCTTCCAATGAACTGGGACCACACCCATCAATCTTTAATCACCAAAATGCACAACATCTTTGCCTGTAAGCAAATCTTTATAGAGGCATTTTCTCAATTAAGAGTCCCATTTCCCAAACGTTTCTAGCTTGTCTGTCAAGTTGAGGTAAAACTAATCAACACATTTAGCTTTGAGGACTCATAGCTGTTAGATATGGCTTCCTTTATACCACCCACCTAGTTTTGATTCATACACTAGAAAAAATGTTCATGAAGCACCAGGGCCATGACTTCAGCAGCAGTAGGCATCAAATATGTCTTTCATGAATGGAGCCAGATATCTGGCCAGGAAATGGCTTACATCAGTTACCTGCTGTAGCTCTCCAAGCACCCTTTTGGCTTCTGTATCAATGGTACCAAGGATATGAATTTTTTTACCAGAAATAAGAAAAGTAGAGTATGGGAGTAGAGAGATGACGCAGTTGGTAAAGTGCTTGGTTTGGAAGCTTGAGGACCTGAATCCAATCCTAGCACCTACCTAAAAAGCCAAGCATCATGCTGTGAATGTATAACCCCTGTGCTGGGAGCCTTAAGGCTCTCTAGCCAGACAATGCAGCCTAAATAGCAAGTGCCAGGTCTAAGCAGGAAACCCTGACTTATGAAACAAGATAGACAGCTCCTGGGGAATGGAAGCCAAGCTTGAACTCCTGACTTCATGTGCATGCATGTCTTCACACCTCCTACGCACAGAAATATACATTTTAAACATACACACACATAGCAGGAAAGGGGTATTCTGAACCCTTGTAAAACTTTACTTGATAATTCTGGTAGAGAAGCAAATATGAGCAATCCTCATACTGGATGACCCTCAGAAGGCTTCCAGGAAAAAAATATTCCTTGTGGTTCCAAACAGCCAGCTGCAGCCCAGACTTATGAATACCTATTCTTTTATTCAGGCACTTAGGAAAGCACAGGGGGTTTTAATAGAGAGAGCAAGACATTCCGCACTGAAAAGCTCACTTCAGGGCATCTAATGAAGAACGGGCTGCTTCAAATATTTAGAGCTGAGCTAAGACACAAAACCCACAACAAGGAGTCTATCAGATGCATCTTCATTTGTCTGTGGCGAGAAACTGCAGTGAACAGGAAGTAGTTTTCAATTAGCCAGTGGTGCAATACATGCCTGAGCCCTCAGTAATCATCATTCAGAAGTAAATAGGATTTGCCTTAATGGGCAAGATGTCCGTAAAGCCTGTTTGGAACCAAATCCACATATATTGATGAAGCCACATTCAAGTGTCTGAGGTCATTTGAATGAGAATGAATGTCCCTGCCCCATAGGTTTATATGTTTGCATGCTTAGTCCCCAGCTGAACTGTTTGCAAGGATTAGGAGGTGTGGCCTTGTTGAAGGAGGTGTTTCACTGAAGGTGGACTTTGAGGTTTCAAAAGTCCGCACGAGATCCAGTCTCCCCAGTTCACCCTTCACTTTTGCTGCTGCTACTGCAGCGGCAGAGGTGGAGACGATGGCTGCTGCCTAAGTTCTAGATGTAAAGCTCTCAGCTAGTAGTATTCTAGCACCATCCTGCCTACATGCCACCATGCTCCCTGCCATGATAATAATGGACTGATCCTCTGAAACTGTAAGCACAACCCAATTAAATGCATTCTTTTTATAAAAGTTGCCTTGGTTGCGGTGTTTCCTCTCAGCAATAGAGTACTAAGACAGAGTCTCTCTACCATCCCGGGCTGGTGATTTCAGGATACACAGAGTCTAAGTTGAAAAGAGCAGTGACTGTGGGAGCTTGCTGGAAGCAAAAATCATGCTGGATTGGAGAAGGGGAAAGGTGAGAAAGGAGTCAGAGTTAGAAAAAGAGCAGGTACATTGCCCCAAGGAAGTCTTCCTCATTCCCCAGGAAACATTCAATAGTGGATTAACAGAGGCAGAGGAGTGACACCGAAAACCAAATGTTAACACCACATTGCCTCTGAGTCCTCCTGGCTTCGATCACCAGAGCAGAGAAAACCTTCTAATCCATTACCATCTACCTCTACTCACCAAGCTAATAGGAGTGTGTCCAATCAGGATCTCCGTTCTAAAAGCCTAGAGACACATAAACTTCTCGACATGCTGTCATAACATAACCAGTATTTCCATAATAAACATGGCCTGTTGCCTCTGCAGATTTTCCATGGGCAGGACACTTTTTACCAAGGACTACTTCACAGCCAGTTAATGCCTCCTTTTAGGTTCTTCTGTTCACAACTGATTTCTGATTTATGCTTGGGGAGGGGAGAGAAGCGCTTGGCCCACTTGAAGAAATGTTTCTCTATGAGTATAATAAGAATAACTGTAGGAGAAGCCAGTCATCTTTGGCAATAGCATTACAGAGTTAATGACAGTCTTTTCATTTTAGGACCTCATAATAAAATCCTGGGACAGGGGTTGTCAGTAGTAAAATGTTTACAGGCACAGTAAAGAAAATTAGAGCAAACGAAGAAACTCTGTCCTCTGCCTGGGTTTTTCGGCCCTGAGCCCTCATCCCTGAGGCCACCACTTTCAGGTCTGAGCCCCTTAATGTATTCTAAGCCACAATTCTGAAGAACATGCTCACTGTATCCTGACTGCCGTGCTGTTTAGATGTTATCTGCCAGCTTATCGCTAATGAGAATAAAGAGACGAGCAGCAGATGTCTGCACACACATTGTCCAGTTTTCAAATATGTGCTGTCACATTTCCAGTTAACTCATTATTCGGTGTTCACATTATAAGAAATATGAGAATGGTATTCGTAGATCAGATAGGCACCATGATTTCAACCTATTTCCCTGAGAACTTTATATAATTCCTAGAAAATAATTACCTTAGATTTTCCAAAAATATCTACCATACAGTTTCTCTCATATGCTCCAACCTATTCTTCTCAATATCAGATGCATCAAGTAATTTATATGTTCCTTTCATATATGTTGTAATGGAGATTAAACAGGACATAGTCCCCCGAAGATGCTGGGTATTTAAGGCTTGCTTTCCAGGTGGAGGTACTGTTCAGTGCTTACTCAATCATAAGGGTGATACACTCACTTATCAATGGCTTAAACTCTTAATGAGTTCATGGTTGAATGAGCTACAAGAGGTGGGGCCTAGTTAGAGGAAGTGGGTCATGGGAGCTTACCATGGAAGGCAATATCTTAAAGCCTTTCCAATCTTTCATGTTCTCTCCCTGCCGCCCTGAGGTGAGCAGCTTCCTTACCCTCCTAGCAATGACAATCTATTTCACTACAGGCATAACAGCAATAGAGGCAGCCACCATGAACTAACACACACTTCTCAAGCCAAAAGCCAAACAGACCTTTCTTTCTTTATGTAGATTTTCCTAGGTATTTCGGCATAGAGGTGAAGAAGCGACAGACACATGTGTCACTGCACACGAGTGAACACAATCTTTGGAGTATCTTCTGAGGTGCTTGTGTCTTCTTCCGTCCCAACTTGGTGCCCTCTTGCCTATGACCTGAATCACATGCCAAGATTTCTCTACCAAAACATCACTAGGATCACCCTCCATGTTCTTCCTGAGCAATTCAATTGATTTTGGACTTTAAATTGTCTTTATCTTATCTTTGTGATTTACTGACACTTTGACTGGTTGTACAGTGGTGAAGTAGAAATTAATTTTTCTCAAAAAGTTAAAGTTACCCAATGTCACTTTCTGGTTTCTCACTAGTGTTGGAGAAATATGTTTTAGGGCTTAGAAGATGGCTCAGGTAAAGTGTAAAGTGATCACTCTTAAAAGTATGAAGGCCTGAGTTTGGGTCTCCCCATGTACATAAAAGCTGGATGAGTGTATGTCCCTTGATTGAGAAGCATAGAATGGATAGCTAAGCCAACCAGATCAGCAAGCTCTGGGTTCGATATGGTGTGGAGTGATCCAGAAAAATACCTGATGCCAGCCTCTGTTCTAAATGCTTGCACATACTCATGAATGTACACGCACATACACAGAAACATCCCAGGTATACACATTTGCACACTCTCATGGGAACATGCATTTACTGAGAACAGCACACACCACACACACACACAAGTTTTAATTCTTCTTCCTTTTTTATGTAAACTCTTTTTTTCTTTGGGGAGAAATTCACAGCACCCTGAGACAGTATTTTGCCTCTTAGAAAACTTACATTTTTAAAATTCACAGATTGGGCACTGTGTGACTCTTTAAATATGGATACACATTTGGTCCATTATTTCTAATCAGTTTTTTTAAAAATTATGTTCTGTTTTCTCCCATCTTCTTTCCTTGTGGCCATTCCATAACATCTGATATCAGGGAATATACATTGATTTTTTTTAATGTTTTCCTGTTTTGCAACTTTCTGATCCAGTTCACTAAACATTTATCTAAGCTGATCTTCTAAACCTTCAAATGAATTATTAAAAGTTTGCCCATCATAGTTTAAATTTCTCTATAATAATATGCTAAATAGAAAGGAAGGAAAGGGGAGGAGGGAATAGGAGAGATGGGAGAGGAGGAAGAGGAACTCCAGAACATTCTGCACCTCTCCCAGGCTTCTGTATGAGGAATGCCGGACTTGGGGGAGACGCAAGTGTTGCTCTTTTGATTTCTAGAAACTAATTCATTGTCTCATAAGCACTACCTTTCTGTCTCCCAAGGGCATGCTCACATGATTTAATTATTGTATATTCATTATACCTAGAGATGGGTTTTATGGCTACATTTTCATCTTGGATATCCTGTAATTTGACCAAATTCATATCCTCACTCCCTTTATTCATTGTCATTACTCCCAGAGAGTCCCACCTCTATTTTCATGTCCTAGATAACATGTATAACATGTGCCTATATGTAAAAAAAAAAAAAAAAATCTCAGACTCAGAACTGAGACAAAACATGCCGTATTTGTCTTTCTGAGTCCCAATTTTCTTAATATGTTCATCTCTAGTTGTACCAATTTTCCTTCAGTGGGCATAATCTTAATCTTTATCATGGCTAAATAGAACTCCATTATATAGACAAACCAAATTTCTTACTCTATTCATTCATTAATGGACACATAGGCCAATTCCATAACTTGGCTATTGTGCATAATATGTCAGTAGACATAAGTGGGCAATTACCTCTGTGCTATATTGTTAAGAGCCTTTTAGGTGCACATCCAGTGTGCTGGCTAGTTTTATGTCAACCTATCACAAGCTAGAGTCATCTGAGTATAGGGTTCCTCAACTGAGAAAATGTTCCATGAGACTGGGCTGTAGGCATGCTAATAGGGCATTTTCTTGATTAGTAATTGATGTGGGAGGGCCTAACCCAATGGGGGTTGACACCATCCTTAGGTGAGTGGTCCTAAGTTCTATAAGAAAGCAGGCTGAGGGCTGGAGAGATGGTTCAGCGGTTAAGACTGACTGCTCTTCCAGAGGTCCTGAGATCAATTCTCAGCAACCACATGGTGGCTCACAACCATCTGTAATGGGATCTGATGCCCTCTTCTGGTGTGAGATCAACACTGTACTCACCTATATGAAATAAATAAATAAATAAATAAATCTTAAAAAGAAAAGAAAAGAAAAAGAAGTCTCATTTACAAGAAGGAAGGAAAGAAGGAAAGAAGGAAAGAAGGAAGGAAAGAAAGAAAGAAAGAAAGGAAGGAAGGAAGGAAGGAAGGAAGAAAGAAAGAAAGAAAGAAAGAAAGAAAGAAAGAAAGAAAGAAAGAAAGAAAGAAAGAAAGAGAGAGAGGGGGAGAAGGAGGGAGGGAGAGAGGGAGGGAGGGAGGAAGGGAGGGAGGAAAGAAAGAAAGAAAGAAAGAAAGAAAGAAAGAAAGAAAGAAAGAAAGAAAGAAAGAAAGGATGGTTAGCAAATCTTAAGGAACAAGCCAGTAAGCAGCACTCCTCCATGGTCTCGGCATCAGCTCCTGCCCCCAGGTTCAAGCCCTGCTTGAAGTCCTGTATTGACTTCCATCAATGACAGACTGTGATACAGAAATGTAAGCCAAATAAACCCTTTCCTCCCCAACTTGTTTTAGTCCTGGTATTTCTTCATAGCAATAATATCCCTAACTATGGCATCCAGAAATAGTATATCTAGGTCATATGATAATTCTAGCTTCAGATATTTTTGAGAGCCTTTCATGCTGGTTGACATTCCCACCAGCAGTGTATAAGGTTCCCTTCCCTTCTCATCCTTGCAAACATTTATTGACAACTCTTAACATTACCACCTGGAAGATCACATTTTCTAACTAAGCATGGGACCTTGGGACACAACTCTCTCACAGCAATAGCTAACAAACAACAAGGCCAGGAAGCCACCTCAAGCCTGACTTATACCATTGCATGATTTCCAGTTCTTGCAGCTGGTGTTGCTGACTCTGCAATATAACTCATCTGCATATCTGTACAGACTGGGATGACTCAGGAAAATTGAAATGTTTTTAAATGCACACCCATCTCCACATCCAATGTGAGCTGTCCAGCCCGTTCTTTTATTGTCTCAGTGTGGAGCCTGTGAGGAATGGCAATTATGAGATTTTGAAAGCTCCGCTGGCACTATTAGAATGAAATTCATCTTCCAAACAAAGAAGACACACTTGGTTATGCATACAAATAAAACCTGCACAAAAGCCTGCACTAGCTACCATTTTTCTCCTTGGTAGAGTGTCTGTCTTTTAGAAGTGAAATTTATTTCAAGAGGTAGCAGGCTTTGAAACTTTGTTCTTTGTTAGAAATAGCCTGAGCTCTGGAAAGGAGCAGATAGGGTGATGTGAGGTTGAGAATTACTCATGCTTGTCAGAATAATTGCATCTGTTTACTCAATGCCTACTGTGTGCTCGGTGCATTTCCTGTTATATCACTCAATCCTCCCCTATGTCTATGAAATAGGTATTGCCATCCTCACTTCATTAAAAAAAATCAGAGAAGCATGAAGAGGTAAATTCACTTATCCAAGAAATGTGACCATGACGCAGAACTCACAGGCTGCTGTGATCCCAAGCTGTGCTTTTTGCTTTTTGCTTTTTTCCCCAAACATACACAAAACCTTCCTCTAGCATGAACAAGGAGAAGCCTTGGTTGGCATTCCCCACTGTGGAGTACTAAGCCATGGGTTTCTGAAGTTCACAGATGGTAAAGCTGGGCTCTCAGGATCCCTGCATGGACCAATCTGTAAGATCTAGCAGATGGGGCATCTTTGAGAGTGACTTCTTTACAAGAGAAAGCATTTCTAGCAGAATTGAGCTAAGTTGAGCCAGTTGTTCTCTCTGGGTTAAGTGGTAAGCACAGGAAAGAGCTCCCAGGCTTGAAGGCTGACAGTCAGACCCCACCTCCACTGTCTATTAGACTTGTGACCTTGAAGAAGGTATTTAGCTTTCTTGAGGCTTAGCAGTGTTATGGGAACGATCAATCAATCAACCTAGCTAACAAATCATCTATCCCCAAAAGAGATCCAGAAAAGGAGGGCTTGTGAGTTATACCCACACCACAGGAAGAATATCTTACCCAGACCTACCTATGTCTTAGTAGACATGCAGAAGCCAGCAGTAAGGACAGTTAAAAGAGTCCCCACAAACAACACCCTTCACAATAGTCACAAATAATATAAAATACCTTGGTGTGATTCTAACTAAGGAAGTATGATAAGAACTTCAAGTCTCTGAAGAAAGAAATTGAAGAAGATTTCAGAAGGTGGAAAGAGCGTCCATGCTCATGGATTGGCAGGATTAATATAGTAAAAATGGCTATCCTGCCGAAAGCAATCTACAGATTCAATGCAATTCCCATCAAAATTCGAACTCAATTTTTCACTGAGATAAAAAGGACAATTTGCAAATTCATCTGGAATAATAAAAAACCTAGGATAGCAAAAACTATTCTCAACAATAAAAGAACCTCTGGTGGAATCACCATGCCTGACATTAAGCTGTACTACAGAGCAATTGAATAGGGAACAAAATACCTATGAAAGGAGTTGCAGAGACAAAGTTTGGAGCTAAGACGAAAGGATGGACTATCCTGAGACTACCCCACCCGGGGATCCATCCCATAATCAGCCACCAATCCCAGACACTATTGCATATGCCAGCAAGATTTTGATGAAGGGACCCTGGTATAGCTGTCTCATATGAGGCTATGCCAGTGCCTGGCAAACACAGAAGTGGATGCCCACAGTCATCTATAAGATGGAACACAGGGCCCCTAATGGAGAAGCTAGAGAAAGCACCCAAGGAGCTGAAGGGGTCTGCAACCCTATAGGTGGAACAACAATATGAACTAACCAGTACCCCCAGAGTTCGTGTCTCTAGCTGCATATGTAGCAAAAGATGGCCTAGTTGGCCATCACTGGGAAGAGAGACCCCTTGGTATTGGTATCCCCAGTACAGGGGAATGCCAGGGCCAAGAAGTGGGAGTGGGTGGGTAGGGGAGCAGGGCAGGGGGAGGGTATAGGGAACTTTCGGGAAAGCATTTGAAATGTATATAAAGAAAATATCTGATAAAAAAAAAGTCCCCACACACTCATTAATTCATTCTATCACCATAGGATCAAGGATTTAATGTTTTGGTGAGTTATCTCTGCAATCCAAAGCCCAGCTCTGGCAAAAAATAATTCAGAAGGGCAGTAAAGGGCAGGTAATCTGTCTTTTCCAATTAGGAATGATAAAAACACCTAAGTCACCCTGACTGAGGACACCCTGACCCACCTGTCAACTATATATATTTAAAACTAAGAGCATTGCATTTTGAACAAATCATATGGGAGAAAAGAAACCCATATTATTCAAATTAAGTATTTCATAGCTTTTATGTTAGCTGTAGGACTGAAAATGCCACAGAACTAGAGGGATTGCATATTGTTTTGATGGTTCAGGCATTTGAATATATAACACAAATAACCTGTGACTTAGAAAAGGACAAGAAATCTCTCAAATACATAAGATGAGACTTTAAAATAATGGAGCTGCTTCCAAGAACATCCATCTCAGACTTGTTTTGGAACCAGTTGTCTAGGCAAGTTTACCGTACAATAAGCTACAGCAATATTATGTCTGATAACTGCCTGCTTCCTCTCCACTCTCCCTTCCCACAGAGGAGACTCCCCAAACTCCACTCCCTGGTCAACCACATCCCTCCCTCCCTCCAAAATCCACTGGACCCAATTAAATGGAATTTGGGTAGCTTTTTCATTCATGGTTTTCCCAATCCTGAGCATGATCATGCGCCACATCTGGTGAGGGCAAATATGCTTTGTTTTATTATTTAACTTTTTACTTTTGGCATAATGTTAAATTGGCAGAAACATTAAAAAGTAAATAAACAAACCTTCACCAAGCTTGCCTAAATATTAGCATTTTACTAAAGCACAAAAATATGACTATACATGTGGGAAATTAGCATTGGTACAATATTATTAATTAAACCAGAGGTCAGTGTCTTACTGCTGAAAACTTTATTATGATTTAAAAAAATCAATGCTCATCTTTCAAGCTGCATTTCTGAGTGAGTTTGATTTGTCAAACCATAAATAAAGGTGGATAAAGGAAGACAGCTCTACAGGGAATGTGCTTGTTGTGTAAGCACAAGAACCTAAGTTCAGAACCCCAACTCCCACATGAAACCCAGGCACCACAGTTTATTCCTGTACCCCCATATCCCCGGGACAGGGATGGGAGAGAGACAGACAGATCCCTGGTGGCCACTGGACAGGGAGTCTACACAAGATAGGAAATTCTAGGTTCAGTGAGAGGTGCTCCCTTAAAAATTAAGGTGGAAAGTGACAGTATAAAACCCCTAACATTTTTACCTTTGACCGCCACACAGATGCACAGGAACAAGCAAAGACATGTGCATATGTGCACATGCATACATGTGTTCATGGGTATGCTCTCACATGAGTGTGCATGTGTGCACACACACAAAAAGAGAGAGAGAGGAGAAAGAGAGAGAAAGAGAGAGAGAGAGAGAGAGAGAGAGAACAGATATACAAATAGTTATATGTGGTGTTGCCAAGTTCTTGACTTGTGACCTGTTCCAGGTGCATCTGACTAGCAGCATGTGTAACTACCCTGCCCTTCCTGCTAATGGGATATAGTGTTTCACTTCTTCTTTTTCTTTTTTTTTTTTTTTTTTTTTTAGATATTTTCTTTATATACATTTCAAATGCTATCCCGAAAGTTCCCTATACCCTCCCCCCGCCTGCTCCCCTACCCACCCACTCCTGCTTCCTGGCCCTGGCATTCCCCAGTACTGGGGCATATAAAGTTTGCAATACCAAGGGGCCTCTCTTCCCAGTGATGGCTGACTAGGCCATCCTCTGCTACATATGCAGCTAGAGACATGAGCTCTGGGGGTACTGGTTAGTTCATATTGTTGTTCCACCTATAGGGTTGCAGAGCCCTTCAGCTCCTTGGATGCTTTCTCTAGCTCCTCCATTGGGGGCCCTGTGTTGCATCTTATAGATGACTGTGAGCATCCAATCACTGTTCATCTGATACATGAGAAGAAGTATTGTGGGATTTCATTTCCATTTCTCTAATCACGAATGAGTTTGTACATTTTTCATCATCTGAGAACCATCTGTCTCACTTTAATTAACATCCTAAGGAAAAGCACAGAAGAGAAACTTGGTCAAAATATCCACTCTCCCCAGCTGCATGTGGGCAGAAAGTATGGATCACAGGTTCTCTGGTCCAAAAGCAGCCATTGTCTTTCTGGTCCTCTGTCTTTGAGCCCTGGAATGCAATCTATAAGGAGACACCAGGCCCCATCCTCTCTCTCGAGAAACTATAAGCATGGTTTAGACTCAAGCTAACCTGGAGTCTTTAAAGCAAATAACCTTTGGGGCTCTCAGTTTCTTTCTTTCTAGAATGAAAACAAGTGAAATCGCTCCACTTCATATAAGAATGACTGAGTTAAAGAGATATGAGGCTTCTTCTCAGTGTCCAACCAGCAAGAGACCCTCCTAAATTGTTAGTTCTACAAGGGATACCTTCCCCGCTGACACAGGCTACCAAATATCCCATTGTGAAATCTGAATCCTGAACACAGGCATTCTTCTTTGACTATGGAGGAAGAAGATAGGATGAATCATTGCAAACTAAAACGTAGGCATCTTGTCATCTGGAGCAAGCAAATAATTAGGTCGGGTGGTGGATAAGGTAGCCAGGTTGAACCACTAAAAATGTAAGATACACTGTTAAGTTTGAAAGATACTTGACACGTTGCCTCATAGTTCCGTGAAGAGTGTAGTCCATCACAGTGTAAAATGGCACGGCAGCAGGAACGGGTGTCGGGTTACGTTCTGCATGTAACACAGAAGGTGAATGAACAGGAAGTCAGCCCTGGCTACAAAATATCAAGGCTCACCCTAAGTGATCTACTTCCTTCAGCAAGGCTCACCTGCTGAAGGGTCCACAAACTTCCCAATGGTGCCACCATACACTCAAACATGTGAGCCTCTAATGGACCATTTCAAACCTAAGCCACAACAAACATACTCAAAAAAATACAGTCATTTAAGGAGATTAAGTTTTCCTGGGAAAACACGTGACATTTAGATTTGAATTTTGGATGAGCAATTAACTTGAGATCGTAAATACGGCCCGTATTGAGTTATCTGAAACTTAAATTTAACTGTCTTGTACTTTACCTAGAAAGTCAAGTAGCAGGCCTCCTCATCCTTCTGAAATTCCCGTCCGTTTCCCTACATAGAAGGTGAGTGTTCAAACTACTATCCACTCTGCAGACCAGTAGACTGGCTAACATCCAAAGACAAGAGGAAAATGAATTATACAAGTAATTGAACCAATTTTTTTTTTTAAGAAAACTGCTTCCATGACAAAATGCTTATCAATTGTACCAGGTAGGACTCTTTCAGATACAAATAATAAAGCTTAATTCAAAGGAAGGCATCCATAACCACGGTCTTTGTTGTCCAAGGTAAAGTAAAGGAGCGAGAGCTGACTCAGATGTGTCAGAGCAAAAAGGGTTAATGATGTCACACATGTATAATCTCAGCAGTTGGGATGTAGAGATAGAAGGATTAGGAGTTCAAAGTTAGCCTTAGCTACATTGCAAGCCTGAGGCCAGCCTGAAACTACATGAAAATGTATCTCTAAAAACCAGCACCAAACAAAATCTGGGGTTTTTTTTTATCCTCTGTCTCCTAGCTGTGCTTTTCTCCATCTTGTTTAATGAAAGTTTGTTACTCAGTGAATCCCCCAGTAATGAGAGAGAATCCCATTGTTAATGATCCAAGAACAACAGAAGGAAAGCATCAATACAGGGCTGTAATGACTCAGTCACGACTGAACTACAGTCTTCTAAATAAAGCAACCCAACCTTGTATCAGGCCACAGACATCAGAGATTGAAACCTCCCCTCCTTAGTCTATCTTCCCAAACTAATGAGGAAACTACATGGGAAAAGATCTTTACAAATCACTGGGCCTCATACCTAAACATGATAAAAGCAATCTACAGCAAACCAGTAGCCAACATCAAAGTAAATGGAGAGAAGCTGGAAGCAATCCCACTAAAATCAGGGACTAGACAAGGCTGCCCACTTTCTCCCTACCTTTTCAACATAGTACTTGAAGTATTAGCCAGAGCAATTCGACAACAAAAGGAGATCAAGGGGATACAAATTGGAAAAGAGGAAGGCAAAATATCACTTTTTGCAGATGATATGATAGTATATATAAGTGACCCTAAAAATTCTACCAGAGAACTCCTAAACCTGATAAACAGCTTCGGTGAAGTAGCTGGATATAAAATAAACTCAAACAAGTCAATGGCCTTTCTCTATACAAAGAATAAACAGGCTGAGAAAGAAATTAGGGAAACAACACCCTTCTCAATAGTCACAAATAATATAAAATATCTTGGCGTGACTCTAACTAAGGAAGTGAAAGATCTGTATGATAAAAACTTCAAATCTCTGAAGAAAGAAATTAAAGAAGATCTCAGAAGATGGAAAGATCTCCCATGCTCATGGATTGGCAGGATCAACATTGTAAAAATGGCTATCTTGCCAAAAGCAATCTACAGATTCAATGCAATCCCCATCAAAATTCCAACTCAATTCTTCAACGAATTAGAAGGAGCAATTTGCAAATTCATCTGGAATAACAAAAAACCTAGGATAGCAAAAGCTCTTCTCAAGGATAAAAGTACCTCTGGTGGAATCACCATGCCTGACCTAAAGCTTTACTACAGAGCAATTGTGATAAAAACTGCATGGTACTGGTATAGAGACAGACAAGTAGACCAATGGAATAGAATTGAAGACCCAGAAATGAACCCACACACCTATGGTCACTTGATCTTCGACAAGGGAGCTAAAACCATCCAGTGGAAGAAAGACAGCATTTTCAACAATTGGTGCTGGCACAACTGGTTGTTATCGTGTAGAAGAATGCGAATCGATCCATACTTATCTCCTTGTACTAAGATCAAATCTAAGTGGATCAAGGAACTTAACATAAAACCAGAGACACTGAAACTTATAGAGGAGAAAGTGGGGAAAAGCCTTGAAGATATGGGCACAGGGGAAAAATTCCTGAACAGAACAGCAATGGCTTGTACTGTAAGATCGAGAATTGACAAATGGGACCTAATGAAACTCCAAAGTTTCTGCAAGGCAAAAGACACCGTCAATAAGACAAAAAGACCACCAACAGATTGGGAAAGGATCTTTACCTATCCTAAATCAGATAGGGGACTAATATCCAACATATATAAAGAACTCAAGAAGGTGGACTTCAGAAAATCAAATAACCCCATTAAAATATGGGGCTCAGAACTGAACAAAGAATTCTCACCTGAGGAATACCGAATGGCAGAGAAGCACCTGAAAAAAATGTTCAACATCCTTAATCATCAGGGAAATGCAAATCAAAACAACCCTGAGATTCCACCTCACACCAGTCAGAATGGCTAAGATCAAAAATTCAGGTGACAGCAGATGCTGGCGTGGATGTGGAGAAAGAGGAACACTCCTCCATTGTTGGTGAGATTGCAGGCTTGTACAACCACTCTGGAAATCAGTCTGGCGGTTCCTCAGAAAACTGGACATAGTACTACCGGAGGATCCAGCAATACCTCTCCTGGGCATATATCCAGAAGATGCCCCAACGGGTAAGAAGGACACATGCTCCACTATGTTCATAGCAGCCTTATTTATAATAGCCAGAAGCTGGAAAGAACCCAGATGCCCCTCAACAGAGGAATGGATACAGAAAATGTGGTACATCTACACAATGGAGTACTACTCAGCTATTAAAAAGAATGAATTTATGAAATTCCTAGCCAAATGGATGGACCTGGAGGGCATCATCCTGAGTGAGGTAACACATTCACAAAGGAACTCACACAATATGTACTCACTGATAAGTGGATATTAGCCCCAAACCTAGGATACCCAAGATATAAGATACAATTTGCTAAACACATGAAACTCAAGAAGAATGAAGACTGAAGTGTGGACACTATGCCCCTCCTTAGAATTGGGAACAAAACACCCATGGAAGGAGTTACAGAGACAAAGTTTGGAGCTGAGATGAAAGGATGGACCATGTAGAGACTGCCATATCCAGGGATCCACCCCATAATCAGCATCCAAACGCTGACACCATTGCATACACTAGCAAGATTTTATTGAAAGGACCCAGATGTAGCTGTCTCTTGTGAGGCTATGCCGGGGCCTAGCAAACACAGAAGTGGATGCTCACAGTCAGCTAATGGATGGATCACAGGGCTCCCAATGGAGGAGCTAGAGAAAGTAGCCAAGGAGCTAAAGGGATCTGCAACCCTATAGGTGGAACAACACTATGAACTAACCAGTACCCTGGAGCTCTTGACTCTAGCTGCATATGTATCAAAAGATGGCCTAGTCGGCCATCACTGGAAAGAGAGGCCCATTGGACTTGCAAATTTTATATGCCCCAGTACAGGGGAACGCCAGGGCCAAAAAGGGGGAGTGGGTGGGTAGGGGAGTGGGGGTGGGTGGGTATGGGGGACTTTTGGTATAGCATTGGAAATGTAAATGAGCTAAATATCTAATAAAAAATCGAAAAAAAAAAGAAAATGCTAATTTAAAAAAAAAAAAAAACAAATCACTGGGCCTTAACAGAAACAAAATGATCTTAAGATTCTATTACTTCTACTAACTGGACTCCAAAGGTATAATGGAAGGAAATGACTGACATCTGTAAAACTCCAAGAAAGGAAGCATATATACGTGTCTAAACTCTTGAGGAAGACACCCTCGCTTTCACAAACACGTAACTCTACCGATGTCAGATTTTTCTAAAGTGGCCTTCTCCTAACCTAGCAGTTATATCCTATGAAGATCTATCTGAATGGAAGAATTCTATAATTCATAAATGCTGCAAGCTTGAAATTACTTGCTTTAATGGAGGAAGGGCAGGAAAAAAAATTTCCAAAGACCAGTCATCCCTGAAATCAAACAAATAGCTCAAAGTGATGGCTAGGAATAGAAGCTAGGATAAAGGGAGAGAGACATGCTTCTCACAAAAAAGATTATTTGGAATCCTCAGTAGAATCCAGGCAAGTGATTCTGGTTTGATTAATGTGTGATGCACAGATATCCCTTTAAAAGATACAAGGCAAGTACCCAGTGGGTCATTAGTAGATTGCATTTCATTACACGGCCATGATACACAGTGCAAACATAGGAACTCCTGGATTCACCCTGGATCTAGATGCTCAACTCTCCTCTGTTTCTGTACTTGTGAGAACCTGTTTTCTATAGTGGTGTTTAGGATTTATGAGATATATAGCAGGCAAGAGTTGGTCAAAGTTCCTTACACTGGCTGCTCGGAGACATGGAGTGTAAGACATGTGCTTTATAACGAGAAGCTCAGTGATAGGCTTTTGAAGTTAAATAGAGAAAAAAACTGGGTGAAATCCCAACTTGAGTTACCTCAGCAAAGCATTTAATAAGCTCTGAGGAGCCCTACATGGGTCGGCTTCTGCATGGAGTTCCATTCAAAGGAAATAGAAGCAGAAGCAGGGTAGCATCAAAGGAAGATGCAAGTCTTTAAAGTGAGAGATGAGCACAGGGTTTCTGTAGAAATCCATCAGCCTAAATGCTTCCCTGAACAGTTTGTACTGCCCATGGAGGCTCACAGCACTCTCAGCTGCAAATGCCAACCAGCCAGCCAGAGTAAGGATAGAAAGTTAACCACTCCTTACCTGCAAACTGGTTCTGCTCAGTGATCAGGAATGACGGGAGCTAGTGACAAGTCCCTCAGAAACATGTGTTGCAGCCTCCTGACACCCATGTCTTCAGTGAGCTTGCAAACCAGCCACTCATGAAGTGACCCTCTCATGTGGCTCATTTCAGACATTAATCCATCACGGGTCTATGGAGAGGTCCAAGATTAAGCTGCTGATAGAATCAGACTGCCACTGTGTCCTCCCATGCCAAAGAGAAATGCAAAGTTCTCTGTCTTCTTACAGAGACACTAATTCTATCATGAGGTCCCTACTCTCCTGAGTTCCATAGGTCCTATCTGTCTCCAAAAGGCCTCATCAACAGCAACATAGTAGCACTGTGAGTCAGGGCTCAAACACAGGAATTTTTGTAAGTCACAAATACTGCATTCATAGACATTAATTTTAATCTGCATGGTGGCAGACGTGCTGTTACCCACAAAATTCCTAACTTAATTTTGAATAGATAAGAATCATTGCAATAGTTTTCACATTTAATGTGTGTGTGTGTGTATTGTGCTGTGTTGTATTGTATTGTGTTGTGTTGTATTATGTCTGCAACCCCAAGCCTGCACACACTTGTGGAGGTCAGAAGACAACCTTGAGTGGCAATCCTGGCCTTTCACCTTGTTTGAGATGGGTTGTTGTTGACTACTATCACACACAACAGGCTAGGTGAGCTACTGCTCTCAGCTTCTGAGGATTTGAACTCAGATTCTCAGCTTGACAAGCACTTTACCTACTGATTCAGGTCCCCAGACCCATTAGAGTGTGTTTGATTCTTTAACAAGTTTTAAGTTAACAATTTTTAATAAGAGCAAGAAAATTATTTTTAAAGAACCCCATGAATAAAATAGATCTCAAAACCCCAATGGCTGGAGGCAATCACAACATTCGCCTCCCAGAGCATAGATGCTTAGCCCTGGTCACTCAGGGATCAGGATCTGTCGCCTTCATCTGTGTGATGCCCAGAGTAAATTCTCTAATGAATCCCTCTTGAAGCTTTTGCTAGCTCGAAGCACTTGTTTGTTTGTTGATTGGTTTACAACCAAAAGAATCTCAGCAGGTACAGAGTGTTTCCTATTCACCACTGAGACTCTAGGTCTGAGAATGTGAGCAGAACTCATGAGAAGCACAAAAAGGGAAGATCACTTTGCCCTAGGAATTAAGAATATCAAGATCTTGGTTTTTTTTTTTTTTTCCAAGAAGTGGTGTGACGTCCTATGATATGCCCTCGGTATATCTCAGGTTCCTCATCTGTGCAATGCTAAATGATTCTGCAAAGCTTTCCAATTCTGACAGCTTATAATTTTATTTTGAGCTCAGAAAGGGCTGATGGATGTGTTTATTTAAAATTGCTCTGCTGATGTTCCACTCGTACCCTGCAATCCTAGGAAGCTCTGTGCCAACCCTAAGATCCAGCCAGAAACAAAGCAGAGAAACAATCCAGACATCGGCATAGATTTGAAGAGCAGAGTGTCTGGGCTTCCTCGAGCCGTGCTTCTACCTCTCTGCCCATGTAATACATGAAGTCATCTAACTGCAAAGACAAGACCTCAAACAACTTTGTGGAACTTTGGTAAACTGTAGAAGGAACTTCAAGCAGAATCAGTCTACTGGGCATAGGGAAAGACTCCCCTGAAATCTTCTTTATTGAAACTCTCCCTCTCTTTCCCCACATTTAGAAGCAAAGGCTTCCATCCACACTCATTGTCCTCTCAAATGAGCTCCTAATTGCATCCCTTCTCCGTGTGCCACACCTAAGCAGTGCCCACCAAAGCCCTTCCTTAGACATAGGATGTTTCCTGATGTGCTCTCAATCCAGTTGCCCTCTCCTGATTCTGCATATTTTTTAAAGGTATGATTTCCTGAAATAAATTACATATTAACTCAACCAAAATTTGCCCAAGTGTAGTAGTTCGCTTTGTCAACTTGACACAATCTAGAATCATATTGGAAGAGTTTCAGTGAGGAGACTTGTGTGGCTTCAGGGGTTAGAAGCATGTTTTGATTAAGCTAACCGATGTAGGCGGACACGACCTTAAGTTGTCAGTACCTCTCTCAGGAATCTAAGTTCTGAATTGTATAGAGAAAGAAACTAAGCTGCAGAGAAGGAATGCATGTGTTCATGCTCTGTTCATGGCTGCGGATGTGCTGTGGATAGCTGTTTGAAATTCCTCGATGCCCTGACTTCCCTGCTGTGATAGGCTATAACCTAGAATAGTGAGGTAAGATAAATTCTCTCCCTCTCTCTCTCTCTCTCTCTCTCTCTCTCTCTCGTTGCTTTGTGGGTATTTTATCTCTGAAACAATGATAAAGTGAATTTAGGCTGTGAGCTCCTCCCTTATCCAAATAGCTAGAGGAGAAGGGGTGTCGCTGGAAAAATGAGAGATATACTTCACAATCAAGCACTAACTCCATTCCATACTTCACTAACTCCATTCCATACTTCAGTTGCAGTTTAATGACCACAAATGCACAGACTCACTATGCATGTGCATAACCACTAGGCTTGAAGGTAAAAGTGATCTCACATACCCCTGACTGCCTATGACTCCCCAGCCGGACCAGTGGTGTCACAGCCTGAGTGTAAAAGGGACAGCTTCTCATCTTGTGAAGGTCAAAGAGGGTAGAGGTATTCTCCAAGAACTGGTGTGACTCAGGATGCCACTCTTGGAGGGCCACTTGGATCCCTTCTGGATACAGATCTGTGGCAGGTTAGTATCTGGCTTTAGCTGTTGGCTCAGCAGTCTGACTGCTGTGTCATTGCTGATAGAAAAACTAGAGAAACAGACACATGTGGCAGCCATTCCTCAGGAAGTCCATGAGGTTCTTTGTTCTGAGGAAGGGAGCTTTTCCACAGAGGACACTTGAGTTAGTGAAGTGAGAGAATTCTCCAGACTGACAGATACTCGGGTGGGCCTCAGTCCCTCTGTTCTTGCTGGCTATTACACTGAACCACCATTCCCGCTACATAGCCAACTGATCTCCACGTTTCTGTGTTCTCCACATTTGAAGGCAACATTAAAATCTATCCATGTGACTTCCCAAATACTCACAGGATACAGACCAGAACTCGTGCTCACCCATCAGGCCATATGCTTCACTCACTCCTATTCCCAGGCAGCCACTCAAGCCTGACTCAGAAATGCACTGGCTTCTCCTGCCCAGGTCCTCTGTGTATGCCACTGTCTCTGCCAAGAACATTCCCATTTAACTACCTTTAACTACCTCTTAACTCATATTCTTCTTTAATATCAATGTGTACCTTGCTTCTTGTGGGAAGAAAGGTCATTGCATGTTCTCATATCATATCAACACTGGTCATAAATGAACCACCTCATTTATATTCACAGTTCCTTGATGACAGTCCATCTTTCCTGTGAAAAAATTCACGAGAGTAGAGCATGGGGCTTTATTTTGTTGCATAACTCCGTTGTTGCACTAATTAGCCCAAGAGGTGAAAAATACAGAAAGAAGGGGAGGAAGTACTGCAATGCAATGGCTGCTACAGTGATGTGAGGAGATGCAACAGAATAAGGGAAAATAGGCAGGGAAGTAAAGCCAGCCAATGCAAAGATGCTAGGAGAAACCACAGTGAAGCAGCAGATAGAACATGAATGGCTCTCAAAGCACAGAGGTGATGGTGAGGGCTCAGAAGATGAGTCAGTCAGTAAGGGCTTTCCATGCAAACATGAGGACATGAGTTTGAGCCTAAGAAGCTAT
This sequence comes from Mus musculus, assembly GCF_000001635.26. NCBI lineage: Eukaryota > Metazoa > Chordata > Mammalia > Rodentia > Muridae > Mus > Mus musculus. The sequence goes on from NC_000078.6 coordinate 11,080,577, forward strand.
GGCAAAAAGCTGGGCCTGGAAATGTGTGCTATAATCCCAACACTGAGAAATGGAGGCTCCCTATGGCTGACTAGCCAGCCAACCTAGCTGAATCAGGATAACAAGAAATCCTGTCTCAAAAACAAAGAAAATTATAACAAAATAATGACACCTGAAATTGTTTCCTAGTATCCACAAGCATGTCCTGGTACCTAACACACATGTGCACACACATACACATGCATACAAGAGATTAGCCAGGTGATTATAAGACTAGAGCATGATTATTTTACAAGGTTTCATTATTATTCATTATTGTGGTTTCATGTTTTGACCCACCGCTGGAATGAGAGAACACCTTTGAGTGCAGATATACTAGACTGCATTTACCCTGCACTGCTGTCAGGTGTTGGGCTCCAGGGAAGCACCAATACGTAGCTCAGGGGGTGGGAAAATGCAGCCTAAGATGTAGGAGGCCAAAGCTGACACCTGGGCATCCAGTCACCACTGCAAACCATGAAGAGGAGTCAGGAGTCATGGTCAGGGGTCCATGGGCTTCAATGAGGAGCCCAGGACTGGGATATGGGGAATTCAGGCTTAGCTCAGAAGTGGTCAGGAGCACAGAGCCCTGTGGAGAGACTTAGGTGGTAAGGGCTTATAGTTGAAGGCTTTTTCCATGGAGGTTCTTGGTGAAAGAGACAGTCCTTGCTTTGAAACTATTTATTGATTGCTCATAGTGTAAAATTGGTGCATATCACCTCCTCAGGATGCTCTTTTTTCACCAGAGATTAAATACTTTTTGCAGGAAGGAATGTTCATGAAAGGAAAGCTTTTGGCTAAACCCTCAGGGCTGCTAGATACCTCATTAGCATGGAGAACTCTGTCACATCCCTATGTAGGGAGTGAGGTCATGTGACTGGGTCCTGGTTGGAAGCAGGTGGAGCTCCTACTGTCCTCTCAGAGGTTCCCTCTCAGAGATTCCAGGCTTCCAAACCTCTCAACCTTACCAAGTTTCCTGGCAGGGTCCACTGCCCTACAGATTATGTCATCTGCAAATAAGAATAACTTAATGTCTTCCTTTCCTGTTTGAGTTCTTTTTATTTATTTTTCTTGGCTTATTACTCTAGCTGAGACTTTAAGGACCATTTTGAACTAGATCAGAAATATGGGCATCCTTAAGCTAATTTAAATGAAACACAACAAAATCAAGCACACAAACACAGTATCATTGCAGTAAAACTGCCATTCCATATGAAGCACACTGCAAAAGACCAAAAGTCTCTAAAGATCCCTAAAATACTCATCACATTCACCATCCTATGTCAAGGGTTTAAGTACAGCTTATGCAATGAAATCTTAGCTGTGAGTGCATTAGTAATAAAATCAGAAGGAAAGTAGCATGTGTTGAGCACTGTTAGTCGGCATTATATCACTTTGACAAAATAACTGAGGGGGAAATTATTTTGGCTGAATTTCAGAGACCTCAGAAGACAGTCCCTTGGTGCTATCAATTTGGACTTTGGTGAGGCATAGCACCATACCAGGGACCATTTGGTGAAAGTGAGCCACTCACCTTGAAGTTTCCAGGAAAAAGGAGAGAGAGAGAGACCAAGATACTCTTCAAAAGTGCTCTCTCTGTGATCTACTTCCTCCCAGTAACTCCTACCCACTAGAGTCTTGCGCGCGTTCGCAACCAGCCAGGAAAGACGCAACAAGCCAGAATCTTCTGCGGCAAAGCTTTATTGCTTACTCAGGAGCAAGAGAGGAAGAGCGCGGCAGAGAGAGGAAGAGAGGAAGAGAGGAAGAGAGACGCAGAGAGACACAGAGAGAGAGGCAGAGAGAGAGGCAGAGAGGGAGAGAGGCAGAGAGCAGAGGAAGAGAGCAGAGGAAAAGACGAAGAGAAAGAGACGAAGAGAGAAGAGACGAAGAGAGAGAGACGAAGAGACGAAGAAACGAAGAGGCGAAGAGGGGGAGAGACGAAGAGGCGAAGAAGAGGGAGTGCCAGAACCCGTCCCTTTTAAGGAGAATTATCCTCCACCTAGGACGAGTCACTCCCTGATTGGCTGCAGCCCATCGGCCCAGTTGTCATCACGAGAAAGGCAGAGCACATGGCGGGAAAACTGCCCCTGCACATGTGCAGATTATTTACTACTTAGAACACAGCTGTCAGCGCCATCTTATAATGGCAAATGTGAGTGTGGCTCCCCACACTAGAGTTCCCACAGCTTCCCATAATCCATTCAATTATGAATATATCAATGGACCAATGCATGAATATCATTAGAGATTTCTGCTGCCCACCAATTCCAATCAAGCCTTTAACTCTTAGGAGACGGTTTATATTCAAACATAAGTAGTGCCTATTAAGGACTCTTAATATGAATTGCCTTAACTTTGTGAGATAGACTATGATAGTCCACCTTATGAGGTTGATAAAAGGGAGGCTTCAGAAAAGTTAGGTAAATTGATCTTAGCTATAAATCAAGAGAGTAGGAAAATCAGGTCCTGACCCACCTGATGTCCAAGGCCTGTGTTGTATTTCTGCTTAAATCATGCACATCAGCCTGATAAGCAGCTATTATAAGCTGCTCTCATCGACAGGAGCTGCTCTTTTTACACCATTGTCACAGCATGGTCACACAGTAGCCTGTATCATGTTTCTATTGAACAAAAGAGATACTCAGCACTTTTTACTTCAGCAGATTGGGCTCAACCCCTGCCAGCTGGAGACTGGGAGTGACATAAGAAACTGCTTAGGGTAGATTCACATAGTAATCTAAACTATGGTCACACATACCCTGTTGATTGAGGGAGTGAATGGGAATAGAAATGAGAAGCAGATGATTTGTCAAGGCCCAGGGGTGAATGGTAAACAAAAGACAAAGCTTAAAAGTCAGAATCTGGGAGCTGGTGAGATGGCTCAGTGGGTAAGAACACCCGACTGCTCTTCCGAAGGTCCGGAGTTCAAATCCCAGCAACCACGCGGTGGCTCACAACCATCTGTAATGAGATCTGACGCCCTCTTCTGGAGTGTCTGAAGACAGCTACAGTGTACTTCCATATAATAAATAAATAAATCTTTTTTTAAAATGAGTCAGAATCCGGATCACACCCCGATCCCATCCAAAGGATCCAAGGGACCAGTGAGGAGAGGTTAGCTTTACTCTGTGAACCTTGTAGAGAGTTCTCTTCTATGTGAAGCTGGCTAGAGACCATGGGACTAGGTAAACATGAGCCCATTCCCACCAAAGCCAACACCCTGGAGAACCTGAAAAGAGTTCTGAAATCCTACAGACCTCAGCCATGAGGTAACCCTGTGCCTGTCCTGCCTCTCCAGCTTTCATGTATGAGGCAGGAAAGGGGATAAGGACGAGGATTCTGAGCACTCTGACTCTCATGGGTCTTTTTCTCTGTGACACCATGCTTCCTGCACCAAGACCCTTTGCCTCTGGAATCAGCCAACTTGGCCCAAAGCAGGACGGAACCATCCAACTCAGGGCCTTGCATTCTGCCTGGCCCAAGATTAGAACCTCACATGCTAGAATTGCCATCTATAGAGAGACTCCACAGCAACAATAGAGTTGCTGACAGAATTTATGAATCCATCATTAGCTCTTCAGAAGCAAGGAAGCTATTTCTTACCAGCTCTCAGCAATGAATGTGTGCACCACACATGCTGACAAACATCTTTCTGAGTTTATAAATACCAGAGCATGTGTCCCCACTCCAATGGGAATAGAGCCCGTTGGCCCGCTACAGACATGGCGCAATTGCATCAGCTAATTGTTCCTGGAGAAACAACTCTGTGTGTGCTTCAGTATACCTGGCTTTCAGTACGGAGAACTTCCCAGTAAGATGCACATTCATGTTGGTGACTGGCAGGATTCACGTAAAAGGAAAGTTGTGTTCAAATGGTACACAATGCTTCAGAAACCAAATGTTCTACTTATTGATAATTTTTGTTTGTTTCTAGTGATGTACTTAAGTCCACTGGGAATTCAATGTATAGTTGTTTTTCTGTCCTTAAAAGGAAAAAACACAGTCCTGTTGGAAAAAGCTTACTAGTAAGTATTTATAGAATACACTAGAAACATGTTCATATCTTCACAACTATGATCCCTTAAGACACTGATGCAAAGGCTATTCTGACTCTAAATTAAGTGCTTGTCCCATCTTTCAATCTTTTGCCTTTCTAACTTTTTTCAAAAAAAAAATTCTTTGCAATTCTCTCTAAAGTTTATATTGTATAATGTTATTTATGCTTCTCCTCTTTAGGATTTTACATTTCATAATATAAAATTTGCATCAGTGGTTTTTCATACAATTAAGTATCCTAAATTATCTTTGTTTTGATACTTGTAGAAGTTTTGACAGCTCTTGAGCCAGCAAGAGTGCTCACTAAGATGAGCTAACAGGGGCTCTGTATTATAATATGGAAAGCCATTTATGTATTATTACATACTTATATACTATATGTCAACCACTACACTAGGCACTATAAACAGGCCACAGCATCTAATTTCTATCTTATTTCTATGACATGACTGGTATTATCTCCCTATACAAATCAAAAATGGAAACTCACAGAGGTTAAAGAACTTGCCCATCATATGTGCCCACCAGTGCAACAGTGGCATGGCTATTATGGAGTTAACCAACCGCTTTCTGATTGAATTTGAGGTCTGCCCAACAGGGGCAAACACACACCTGATACTACAATCTGGTGCAAAGCCTATGGCTGAGGATGTCACAGTCCCTAGAATGTACTACTCAAGCTTTCCTATTAGACAAGCAATCTAACTGACTCTTAAACGTTTTGCTCTACCTGCCGACTGGTGCTGCTGTCCAGCTGGATCAGAGAAGCTTCTTTTTTGCTTCTTTTGGCAACAGTTGATGTAAAGACTCCCAATCAGTCAAATGTAGAGGATAAGAGACTATTGAGTGCTCAGTCCTAAACAAGACATCTATCTTACAAGGTTCAGGGGGCATCACAGAAAACAGGTTAGAAAGACTTTAAGAGCCAGAGAATGGAGATCGGCCCTATGAAATGCTACCTTCTAGATATGAAATAACCATTACAATTGTGAATACATGGATGTGCTTATCTTGCACAAAACCTGTACGTGTACACACACACACACACACACACACACATACACACACGACACAAAGATGAAGAGGAGAAACTAGTGAGAGAGATAGGAGAGAGAAAGAAAAGATGAAGAGGGGTAAAAAAAAAAAGGTAGTGGGAGTAAATATGATCATAATACATTCTACACATGTATGTAATTACCTAAATAAAAAGTAATCTTGTTTTTAAAACAATTCACCCATGACCAAAGACAAAGCAAGTATTAAAATTCAGATTGTCTGATGTAAATACCTGTTCTTATGCACTGCTCCTACTGTTTGTCATTCCCGACTAGGTAGATACACTGTTAATAGCACACTATTAAAATGAAAGCTGCTTAGTGGCTGTGTAACTACTGGGAATTGTCCTCATCAATGGATGTGGGAGCCCTCAAAGATATCCAGGTCCCAGTCTCTAGTACCCGTGACTGCCACCTTATATCACAAAATGACTGCATGTGTGGATGAGATTTTAATGTAGGAAGAGCAGCCAAGGGGACCTGACACAGAAGATGTGGGGGCAATGTGGCCATGGAAGCAGAGACTAGTATGATATGGTGCAAGCCAAAGATGCCTGAAGCTATTGAAAGCTAGAAAAGGCTTTGTTCTGCTAAAGCCTCCAGAAGAACCAGCTCTATTGGCGACTCCATTTTAGTTCCTAGAACTCGAATTCAAAATCAGAAAACAAATTTTCATTCCTTCAAACCACCGCATAAGTGGTAACTTGTTACAGCTGTAATAGAAAACACATACTCTTGGGAAAGGTGTCAGGCTCTCAACTGAAAATCCGACCTCACCTGAATGTTTATGAAATAGGTGAACTTAATACTTTCTCTCTCCTTTATGAAAACATAATAAATATACTGGACATCAACTATGAGGCACCCCACACATGTAAAAATATGTGCACACACTAAAGACAGTGTGTGTGTGTGTGTGTGTGTGTGTGTGTGTGTGTGTGTGTTCCCAGAGCTATCATTATGTTCTAGGATGGATTTAGTCTTTGTATTGCTACATAACCGTGAACAACTCATTCTTCCTCACGGTAAAATGTATAGTGATATATAGTGATATATAGTGATTGATATATAGTGATATATAGTGATATATAGTGATATATAGTGATATGTAGTGATATATAGTGATATATAGTGATATGTAGTGATATATAGTGATATATAGTGATATATAGTGATATATAGTGATTGATATATAGTGATATATAGTGATATATAGTGATATGACCCCTGAAGTCCTCTCCAAGCTGCCCCACGCTGTCAAGTTCTGTGACCTTAAACAGTGCTTAACCATCTAAGAGCTCTTTGTCTTTATCGCCCCCTTCCCAGCTCACCCCTCCTCTCTCCTATTCCCCTAAATGTTCTGGCATCCTGCCTGGGAAGGACGAAGTTAACGGATGCTGCAAATGAGCAAGGTTAAGCCACCAGTGATGTGTGAACCAAAAGAGCCATGAACCCACGCTTTCTCAGGAAACCTTTCACCTAACCTGGCTACCAGAACTACAAGTGCCTTCACTCCTGCCACCAGACACAGAGAGATGAACAACCTTTTACAAGCACATTTGACAACTGAAGCTTCAAGGTAGCAAACTCCCAGGACCCCAACAACAGAAGTCAGACCTCAGTTGCTAGGACTTCTGCTGGGTGAGAACAAAAGGGAAATTAGTTGGCAAATTAAAACTGGTTCTTATTGGGCACACTTATAAAATAAACGAAGTTGGAAAGAACTTAGACAGCTTGGAGAGAACATAAATTATCGAGTGTGAGAGCCACAAATCCTAGCAATCACCCACACTCTGCAAAAGAGAACACAAGCTCAGATTGCTTCTCACTTCCTGATCATGCAGCTATGAGCAGTGGGGTTAACAAGAAACCCCAGGCTCCCGTACTCACTTCTCACTAAGATAGCACACATTTGTCTATCCTAATTGTTTGTCCAACCTAAGAGACAGTTTTCCCCTAACAGAAGGCAAGCTCACACCACTAAACTGAACCATATTGAAACTGCTGTTATCCTATATCAAAAATAATAGATATTGACAATTCCATATGGTACAAACCACCCTTTTCTAAATGTTAACAAATATTTCTTAACAGTACTATCAATCAACCCTCAAAAAATCCAGCACCAGTCTCCAAGCCCCAAGGCAATGAATAGCACACTGTAACCTTCCAGATGGGAACAACTACAGCACTCCTCAAAAACTGTTGAGTTAAATAGGAAATTAACACAAGATGGAGTACTGGATCAGTACAAAAGTATCTGAGACCAAATAGTTCAGACAAAACAGGAAGACCAGGCAATCAAAGTTCTGCCTGTACCTACATAGCTGACCCCTACCAGACAAAAAGTGGGTAGGAGGTCAGAGCACCTCAAGGTGAAAGATGCTACCACTAAAATTGGATGTTGAGCAAAAGGGAGAGAGAGAAAACAGGTAGAGGTTAGCAAGTAGTGTATACCGTGGGAGGCAGAGTCTGAGGGAAAGGGAGCTTGCCTGTACCAACGCCTGCTTTATCCCTAACTGAACTAAGCCAGGCTCAGGACAGTCTCCAGCCAGCTCTGGTGTCAACTCCTCCAGGAAGCTGTCCCTCTCCCCTTTCTCCTCTCTCAGCCTCCTGTCCCTTTTCTCTCTGCCCCCAGGGTACAGGACTAGGAAGGTGGAAGTCCTTCAGCACAATTCATGGCCTTCCAAATTCCTACTGGCTACAATAAAAACAAGAATAAGGAATCAGGGTTCACAGAGTAGGAACCCAAAAAAAATTAAAATAAAATAAAATAAAGAGCAAGTTACAAGGTAACAATCAGTCCCGGAAGCAGTCAGCTGAAGTGAACCCCAGAGTCATCAACACAAAACCAGACGTCACAGAGCTTGTCTTTCCCTTGCTCCCTGTTCACGTTCACATCCCCACTAGCTTCCTACAAAGTTGGTGTTTAGCCAGGAAGTCCAACCTTCCATAGAAAAGGGGCCTCTGTCTCTGCATGAAAAAGAGGGATCTCTGAGGTCCTTGGGAAAGCCAGGAGTAGCTGCCTATCACCAGAGTCTCATCGTGTGATGCAGGCAGGGACCGGCATGAAGAGGTTGGGAAGCCACAGCAGGCACTCAGGTTACAGGGTGGCCTCTTCGGGACCTCCCAGGAACACAGACAGAAGCAGTCTCTACTACTAAGTGCTGACTCAGAATGTCCCCTGAGCTTCTGCCAATTGAAACCTACTCAAATTCCTGAAGAAAGTAGTTTATTCACTGTGTCTACTACTCAGTGTCCCACGGAGCCTGTTCCAGCTTCACAGTTGTTCTAGAAAAGTCTGTAAACAATGGTGTCTGGTTTCTGGATCAGAAAAGGAGAAATACACAAGCCAGGATGCCCCTTTGACTCAGGCACAGGAAAAATCAAACTCTGACTGACCTTGCTAGCTCTTCTCTTTTGGGGCAGCTGTTCTGTGGTTGCCTCCAATCTACTCTCCAATCTAATCTTCAGAGGCCAGCTTTGAAGTCTGTCTTCTAGAGTTCAAAACTCAGCTGTGTTAAGCATCTTGTGAACTTACCAAACCATCCTTCCTGCCAACCGTAGCTTCTGCATCTTCAAATGAAGATGGAAATAAACTAAATTCTGGGGAAGTTGCAAGGAATAAATGAGATTATGTCAACAAGCACTCACTGAGGTTGCCTGCACGGTGGCTGCCACGTTTCCTATTAAGACAATGTCTGTACATGCAACCTCCAGTTACTTCACTATTAGCTAGGAAATATTGAATAAAACAGGATGCCAACTCCTACTTTCATGCTATAAACTATGTTTACATTTATGATAACATCAAAAAATCATTTCGGTTGAAAAGGTTTTCCCAAGTGAGTAGAATTCTGATGACACACTTATGTAATCTACATCAAGCTTAGAAGCAAACTATTTCTTCGTGTCTCTCTCCGATGTCACAGACATCGGAAGAGGAATGAGAAGTGCTATAGGTACTGACAGCCTATAGATAGACTTTCAATGAGATGCATCTCCACACATTAAATGTTGTGCAATAAATCCCTGTGGTTTCTCCATTCCAAAGAGCTCAGGGACCGAACTGGCAACCAACCTGACAGGACCCATTAGCATCTTGCTACATCTCCAAAATGGAGTCTGAGGCAACATTCCCTCCATATAGGATGGAACTATTCTTTGGCTCTGGCAGTGATTAGCATGTCTCCTTTCATGGCCTGGAGTTTCTGTTTTGAAGCAGCTATCCCTCTATGTATGGCAGTTTGAAAATGCTGGCTCATTGTAGAGCTGTCGGCACCTTTGCCTCCGAGATTTAGCACTCGCTGCTCTGCATAATAGTCCACATCTGTGTGCTTGTGTATTCCTCTCCTCCACTCACAAAGTAGCTCTTTGCTTGGGATTGGGAGGGATTTACCCAGGTGTGCATAATTTTCAAGTTTTATCCTGGAAGTACAAATTATGAAATTCAAAGTGCACTGCAAACACACCTAGATGAGGTATACCACTTGTTCATATGTCGCAAATACCTACATAGCTAATCATTTTAATTATCTTACATGAGCCTGAATGGTTCAATTACAGATATGTTCTTCTACCTGCCAACCATAAGCATATGCAACAAAAAAGTATCATATCATTGGGCATATTTGAAGAGAAAAACGCATGTACATGCACATGTGTATGTACAGGAGAACATATGTACATATATGTATGTAGATGTCAGAGGACAGATTACTGGGGTATAATTCTTCAATAGCATCTATCTTTGTAAGACAGGGTCTTTCATTGATCTGAGATTCACCAAGTAGGCTAGGCTGGCCAGCAAATAAGCCCAATTTTGCAATTATACACATGCAACACCATGCCTGACTTTTGTTTTTCACTGAGTATTAAACTCGGGTCACCTTGGGAGCACATTACCAACTGAACTATCACCTAAGGAGCCATGAAAACTTCTCGCTATTCGGACAGAAGCAGGTCCTTCTAAGCCAATTGTGAGCATAATAGGATGTACTTACTTGACATAAGAACATAGAAACAAGGCAGTCTCCATACCAAATTAGAAGTTTATTGGGCTCCTAATTCCCATGTCTGGAACATGAACATGGATTTACATGCATTGTCTCATGTTGTAGATCTTACATGCATGTCGTCATCTTCAGTCAGCTGGGCCTCTGCTCTATCATCAGTAATTTATAGTTAGCTCAATGTGAGTGAATGGCAAATATAGAATGATGCGTAAGCCGTAGCAATAAATCCTTCCCAATATCATTTACTTTTTTCCCCAAAAAACCGTATTACAACTCTCTCTTGTAAAAAATAAATTTCAGAACAAGGCATTTTAATTGATCTCACTGAGAAAAATAAAGATAATTCTATCATTTCAGAATTCAGCAATGAATGTCCAACTATGGCTAAAAGGTACACCCTGAGAATTAAATGATTTTTTGAACAAACCCATTGAGGTTTATAAAGCTGTGTTAACCTAATGTCAGGAAGGGACACGAGATATCTGTGCAAATGCCCCTGCTCATTTTCCAGTACAGTTCTCCAGGGATGCAGTGTTGTAAGCATCCTCATTGTCTTCAACGCTCGAAGCATCTGTGGAGTCAGGATCACTGACCACGATGCCAATGGAAGACAGACTGGTGATGAAGGCATGTACTTGCTGTGCATAAACGTCCCTAATGTTAAAGTACGGTAGCTCATGGCACTTCTCTGGTGGGTCCTCGCTGCACTGGTCCACTTCCATGTCTTTCTGCTTCTGGTAGTACTTGGAAAACTTGTTGAAGATGATGGTAATGGGGAGGGCTACCACTAAGATTCCACAGATAATACATGTGCTTGCAATGATTTTCCCAGCTAAGGTGACTGGGTGGGTGTCTCCATAGCCCACTGTGGTCATACTGATAGTGGCCCACCACCAGCAGATGGGGATGCTGGTGAGACTGGACTTGTGTTCATCTTTCTCCACAGAGTAGATAAGCACAGAGAAGATGGAGATGCCCACAGAAAGGAAGAGAAGCAGTAGCCCCACCTCATGGTAACTGTGCCTCAGTGTGGCCCCAAGAGACCGAAGCCCTACAGAGTGCCGGGCAAGCTTCAGAATTCGGAAAATCCTCATGAGCCGAAGGATCTGGACCACCTTGCCCATATTCTCAATGTCCTCACTCTCTTCTTCCTTGGTGTCCACAGCCAACGTGGCATAGAAGGGAATGATAGAAACAAAGTCAATGATGTTCAGAGGGTTTTTCCAGAACTTCTTTTGTGATGGAGCAGCAACCAGCCTGATGGCTAGCTCACCAGTAAACCATGCAATGCAGGCAATCTCCACACCTTCCAGCACAGGGTCATCCACTTCTCCATCCTCGTTCTGGAATTCCGACATGCTGTGCACACACATGGCCACTATGGAAGCCAGCACCACGCTCAAGGAGGAGATGGCAATGAGCTTGGCCGACAGGCAGTAAGCTGGATTTTCCATTCGAATCCAGATCTTCTTTCGGAGCTGACCAAATCTCAGCTCATCAAACTTCTCCAGCTCTTTCTCAAACAGAGACGATTCTTCAAAGGAGGAGTCTGTGCTCACATCGTTGCTTTTCTGGTCCCAGTCCTTGTCGTGGCTCTCCTCCTTGCGCTCCTGGTACCGACTGCTACAGCAGGAGTCAATGAAGAGCTCATTGATGCCCCAGTACTCGATCTCCTGGCAGAAGGAGAAGACACACAGTTCCTCCATCACATGCAGCTTCCCTGTGTAATAAAAGTTCAAGACGTATCTGAACAGGAAGGGGTTCCGATCAAAGTAGTACTCTTTATCTGCCACGCTGTAGTCATCACACAGCTCCAGAATGGCCTCCTCAGAGTGGCAGGTAAGCAGCTTTCCCAGTCGTGTGTGAGGGAACCGCAGGAGTGTACTTTGATCCACAGACTGCTTAAAGCCCCCCACGTTCAAGTTGACAAGTTCCTCATCTTGTCCAGGGCGATGGAAAAACTCACCAAACACCATGATGGATTGAGAAGGCAGAGTGCTGGCCTGGAAGGGAGACACAGGAGATCACGCTGAACCTGAAAAGAGGACAAGACAATATTAGCCTGTGCCCAGTCTTGCCTCATCAGGCTTATTTTTAATCTGCCCTTTGTGGGAGAATGGCCTGACTGCAGGCAGGACAGGAAGTGCAATGACAAGGAGCAAAGCAAAGCAAAACACATTCAAGGTTGTCTCTGTGTGTATGGAGGGAGAGTGTCAGGGGGTCAAAATGTTAGCTAATATTAGAAAAGAAGAAAATGGACAATATAATTTCATGAACTCTAAATCCTATTTCTCTAGAAGCACTCAAATTTCATCTTCTGCACCCCCCCCCCAGATACACATAAATACGCATACACTAAAAAGAAATGCACTTCTGATCGCTTAGTTGTAGAATTCAAGCATATCTGGTCTCAACCGTGATGCTCTCAACAAGTCAGCCACTGTCGGGCTTGTAGTTCACTCTTGTCCATCCCAAACTCAGCCATGTACCCAGAGGAAGCTCTTTCCTCTCCTGCACATTAGAGGTCATAGAGCCCGAGGTCAGCCCTGAAGGTGATTATGGGTTTCAGCGTCTGCTCCAGCACTGGGCTCCTTCAGAAGAGCCCATTATTTATATTTGGACAGTGAGACTCAAGAGGATATGATTACCTCACTGCAATTAAGGCCCTTATATCTTACAGACATCACTCCATTTTCCAGGACGGGATTTCAGGGAACTAACCACATAGAAAGAAACTGGACAGTGAAGACCTTTTCAAGTTAAACATACTCTACTTCCTGACACACAAAGTCTCTTCTCCCATCCTGCCCTCATCGCAGTCTCCTACATCAGCATCACTGAGGAACATCACTACATCAATGGCCTACATCACTGAGGAATATCACTACATCAGTGGCCTACACTGGCTGGGCTCATGGACTGCTTTTATTTCTGACACTAACCAGATTATATTAGATCCATTCCTCAGAAAACATGTGGTTTGGGGAAGTAAAGGTTTCTTTTTAATTTTATATGTATGTGTGTCACATGTGTACAGGTGCCCTTGGAAACAAGCAGAGGCTAGCGAGAATATAAAACAGTTGTGAGCTGCTATATGTGAATGCTGGGATCTGAGCCACGGTCCTCAACAAGAGCAATATAGCTAACTGGACAGAATGGAAAAGAGAGCTCTCAGCAAAGGACAGCAGAGGTAGGACGCAGGTCTGTGAAGGGGTGGCTACATATGTCTGAAGAAACTGGATTTTATTCTATTAGTCAGACTACCATGAACTGAGCTTCCATGCAGGTCTGACATTTCAACAGAATGCTATGACCTACCATGTTCATGCTGAAGGACCATGTAACTGAGTTATAAGAAAAAGAGTATCACAGTGTCAGATTTAGACCCATTTATAGCTATCTTGAGCTGCATGTAGCCAGCCAACTGAAAGTTCAACATGCCTACAAGTAAAGGGTCTTCTCACGTGTATTTGTGACCATGACTTAGACCCATTCAGACTTGGCCCTCTGTGCTTCAGCATGACTCTGACCATACAAAGCCCTCAGCACACACATAGACTCCTTAGTTTAACCTCCAGAACCATGAGTAAAATTAATGATTTTCTTTAAAGTTCAAAAACCAATGATAAAACATCAGTTCTACTAAGTGACCTCTACAGGGAAAGACGACAGGAAAAGGGGGTGCCTAGCATCAGAGCAAAACAGGGACTCAAAATGCATGTGGTGGGGATTCTAATAAAGAGAAAGCGTCAAGTGCAGGAGTGAACAATGTAAGACTGACAGGACTTGGCACTTCATTCAAGAGAAAAGAGGAAGGAATAGACACAGTAAGAGAGAACCTGCTTTCTAATCTGCTCATGCATGTGAAGAATAGCACCACTAAAAGATATAAGGCAAGAAGGAACTGTTCTTCCCTTATGCTGTGGCCAGCAAAGCCAGCAGCAAGAGAAAAGGAACCCTGAGCTGAAATAGAGAGCTACATGATAGGTCACAACCTTAAAACACAGGCCCTGCCATCTACTCCGGACAAAAGTCTACAATCATAACGAATCCTTGGGTGTTTGCCTCCAAGACACCATGCTTCATGAAGCTGGAGACCAGAGCATGGCTAATGTATCTTCAATAGATTTGCTGACCTCTTCCAAAAATTCAATTTGCCTCCCTCTGCTTTCTGCTTTTAATTAGGGTTCTTCTTTGAAAGGCCTAAGTCAGAGCTGCTGCCTTGGTCCAAATATTTATGTAATGTCAGGTCTCTGACGGCCAGAGCAGGCTAATGGCACATAGAGTAGGGAAATGTTCCGGGGAGCTGATTCAGCTAAGCTCACACTAAGACTTTAATGGAAGCTGTCTTCGGTGGATTGTTTTTCATCTCAGATATCCCGGAATCCCAAAATGACATTACGTTTCACGATACCACAAGCAAATAAGGGTCTCATAATCAGGGCCAGTAATCTACATCCCCAATCTCTCCATAGTGACCTCTCTAAAGAGTATGCTCATCCATGATATCTGTATCCCCACCATGTCCTTCTGCTTTGTCCTCCTGAATTTTCTTTAGTACACACTGTGAAGGAGAGGTCATTATGAAGTCCATCCATCTACTCCACAGAGTCTCATCATAAAAGCAACACACGTCATAAAACCAAAGATCCCATCAAGAGGTTTTCAAAACAGAGACAAAAGAAAGCATTGCTGGATCAGATCCAACACTACAGCTCAAAAGGTAAGTTGGGATGTACAGAGTCAGGACTGGCGTCCTTGATTGCATCTGGTCCACAGCAGTCCACTTGAGAAAGGGAAGGCAACATTTCTACCTTTATGAATTTCAGTAAGAGTCCCTGTGTGCAGACAGTCCTTTTCCATTTGTGGAACATCCTTATATGGTTTGTTTCTCATTCTGGGTTTGGCAGATGTGGAAACAAGGAATCTGAGTGAAGGAATAGGGGCAGAGCCTAAACTGGGCTCTTGGTACTGTCCATGCTTCAACACCTCACTCACATGGTCACAATCACATGGATACAATCCACTAATGTGCATCATCACTTCCAAGGATGCTGCATTCAGTCCAGAATTTATTAAAAACCATTCATTTGCCCCTTTAAGGAAACATTTAGGGAATCACAGGTACCACATGATATGGTTTGTGTTTATATACACATACATTTATATGCACTCAGCTCTCCATGTTCATGAGTTCCAGACCAGAGGATTCTACCAACCACAAATCAATAATATTCAGAAAAGAAAGCTAATAAGATGCCTTGGTGGCTAAAAGTACTTGCTGCCAAGACTGGCAATGTTTTTTAAAAACCTTGTGACCTACATGGCAGAGAGACTCAACTCCCACAAAGTTGTGTTCCAGCTTCCATACACAAATGATGGCAAGTTTGTGCCCACACACACACATACAATAAACAAACAAGTCTTTTTTAATTTAGAAAAAAATGCATGTACTGAAATAATGGGCACAATGAAATATGTTTGAACTTTAAGATCAATATAAAGTTTATAAATATAAAGATCAATTTAAATATATCAACTTGAATACTGTCCATTGGAAGAGTAAATGTCAAGAAATATGTTTGACCATGTTGGATTTGTATTTTATGTCACACTAGTATCATGTTTTCTTAACCATGACAATGTCAGCAAGAGGCTGGATTTCAAGCCTAAAGAGATGATTCAACAGGTAAAGCACCTGCCTCAAAAGCATGAATGCTTGAGTTCAGGTCCCAGCACACATGCAGAAGCCAGGTGGGCAAGGCAGCCCATCTGTAACCCCAACTGCGTGGAAAGTGAACACAGGCCATTCCCAAGAGTAAGCTAGGTAGACAGACTATCTGAAACAGTGAGCTCAGGGTTCAGCAAGAGATCCTGACTCAATATATAATTCTAAAGCTCCAGAGAGAAAGATACTTGACATTAGCCCTAGGATCCGTGCACACGTAAGTGCACAAGCACCTCCATGGATGTACCACACACACGAACATACATGCACACATATACAAACATACACACATACAAATACATACAAAAAAGAAGAAAAGAAGGGAGAAGGAAGGGAAGGACAAAAAAAAGGAAAGGAAGCAAGCAAGCAAACAGCTGCCATATGTGGTTTGGTTTGGTTTGGTTTGGTTTGGTTTGGTTTGGTTTGGTTTGGACTGGATTAGTTTTTGAGACAAGGACTCCCTGGCCTCAACTTGCTGTATAGAGCAAGCTAACATTGAACTCATTGAGATCCATTTGCCTCTGCCTGCTGACAGCTGAAATGAAAGCTCTTTCCAAGAAGGTAAATTGTAGGACCCTCACTTACTACCACATGGACAGGGAAGAAGACACCCCAAAGGCCCAGGTGCCACAAAATTGAGCAAGTATGTGGTGGAGAGATAGGAGAAAAAGAGAAATGGAACAGTATGTGCACAATAAAGAGAGGCAGGCCTGGAGAATGGAGGGTAGTGAGAAACAGCCCAATGGGAGCAGCCTATGCCGCTACCTGAGACCATGGTGATGCCCCAGCCCACACTGCCACCAAGTACAATGTCTGGGTCCAAACCTCACAGCAGAGAAAGTCTGTCAATGTCTTCAGCCCATGGTGACATCCCTGATCTGGGCTGCCACCTGGGACCATGTTGATGTCTGAGAGATGCACAGAGCTGACTCTACTGCTTACAGGCTATAGCACTAGAGACAACAGACCAACACCATACCCAGAGAGCACAGCCCCACCTCATTGGCCATGCAGTGACATGAGTAGAGGAGAAATGTGTGCCCCTTGATCTGTGGCTGGTGGGACCACAGGCCCCATTCCTTGCCTACGCTGATCCCTGAGGGTATGAGAGTGAGAGTGCTGGCCCTGCCCCTCTCCAATTACAGCATGCAGAAGTGCCAGTCTGCCACTCACCTGGGTAGTAGGAGAGCTAACACTAGTGGCTTGGATGCAGAAGATCTGGCAGCCTGACCAACTCAGCTACCACCCAAGCTCAGATCCAGGGCTTTGAGTTGGCCCACCACAATCTACTCTTTCTATAGACTGCAGGAGTATATGAAGAGGCCAGTCTGGTGGAACCAAAGCGGCAGGGCATCCATGATATGGAGCGACAACAGGATATCTGAGAGCAGTCCTAGTGAGGACCCAGTATTGATGGTGTAGCAGAAGCCAGAGGCCTTGAACCGGACCAATGACTCATTGCAATGATCATCTGCAAGTAAAGCCGTCTGGGCAAAAGAGTGTATATACTGTGGGACCCACTGTGACACACCACAGCGTCCACAGCGAGATCTTGTTTGGTTTGGTTTGGTTTTCTTGGGTGGTTGCAAGGGCAGAAGGCAGATATGGAGAGATGGTGATGAGTGGAGATGGGGTACATGATGGGAAATTCACAAAGAAGCAATAAAAAGCCCAAAGAGAAAAGAAAAAAGGGTAACTTTTATCATTTAAGAATATACAATTTGCTTAATTCTGGCTAACTATATTATAGGACAGTTTAGATACTAATAAAATCAAGAAACAACAGTACTTAATGTAAAAAAAAAAAAAGAAGAGTAAGATTATCTTATAACTAGGAAAGTATGAATTTTGATGTACGATCAGAAATAAAACATACACTAAGAAACTTAGAAAATTTGTGCACTGAACATGTGCCAAGCATTCTCTTCTCATTGTTCTCTGAAATATAGGACAACACCATTGACACCTTGCTGACACTGAGTGTGGTGTCACCGATCATATAAGGACCATTTAAAATATGCAGGCGAACATGCGTATTATTTATGCACATACTACACCAATGCTGAATTACTGAAAATTTATTTATTAAGCACCTTATATCTTGTAGATATCACTAAACTTCAGGGTTTCTGAAGTTACACTACATGGGGTTGCAGGGTGTGTTCTGCAGGGATCTTAGAAACCAAGGGATGACTGTCATTATACAATGTATATATGCACATATATATTGAATCATCCATCTACTAAATATAAGTATGGGTCAAGCTAATTTATGATCCATAAATGGGGAGATTTTCCTGATTCAAAAATTCTAGTTGTGTAAAAGTAATTTTATATGGGGAGAAATATCATAGCAACATAAAAATGAATTATAGAAAAGACTGCTACATATATCACACAGAGGAGGTTTAGAGCACTTAATATATAAAGTGGCCTTTTTTTTAAAGAAGAAAGTGAGCAATGAAAAATGTGAGAAATGTGAGATAAGAACAGAGAGTTCATCAAAGAAAACCACAAAGGGGACCAAAGCCAGAAAAAACACGTTCAACCTTGCTCATGAGGGCATGCGAAAACCACACTGACATATCACATGGCACCTAATGCACACACTGGCAAAAGACCCCAATGAACATCTACATGTAGTGCCGGCCAGCCGTGAGGAAACAAACCCCTCCACATTGTGTTAGGAATACATAATGAAGGGGAATCCCCTAGGGAGGAGAACTTGGCAATATTTGATGGATTGGCATAGGCTATAAACCCTCAGACTTAGTAATCTCTGTTCTAGAAATTTTTCCCCAAAGTTAAACAAGGGAAGCACATGTGTGTAACTGGAAATGACCCAAATGTCCATCAATAAAAAAACAGCTCAAAAATAAAGTGTGATCTATTTCTCTACACACACACAGAGACACACACAGAGACACACATATACCACACACACCACACCACATACACACATCACATACACACTACATATATGTGTATGTATCTATATAATGAGATATATACATATGTGTATATGTATACACACATATACATATATAGAGACAGAGAGAGACAGAGAAAGAGAGAGACAGAGAGTAAGAGACAGAGACAGGTCTTCCGGTCTCAGGCGCTGCGGGAGCCGCAGGTTACCGTGCAGACATGGCCAAGTCCAAGAACCACACCAAACAACCAGTCCCGCAAATGGCACAAAAATGGCATCAGGAAACCCCGGTCGCAAAGATACGAATCTCTTAAGGGGGTTGACCCCAAGTTCCTGAGGAACATGCGCTTTGCCAAGAAGCACAACAAGAAAGGCCTGAAGAAGATGCAGGCCAACAATGCAAAGGCAGTGAGTGCGCGCGCAGAGGCCATCAAGGCCCTGGTTGAAGCCTCAGGCCATCAAGCCCAAGATGCCAAAAGGCCCCAAACTCAAGCGGCTGGCTTTCATCGTTCACCCTAAGCTTGGGAAGTGGATTCGAAGCTACATGGCCAAGGGTCAGAGGCTCTGCCAACCAAAGCCTAAGGTCCAAACCAAGGCAGGAGCCAAAGCTCCAGCTAAGGCCCAGGCTTCAGCTCCAGCCCAGGCTCCCAAAGGTGCTCAGGCCCCCAAAGGTGCCCAGGCCCCTGTGAAGGCCCCATAGAAAAGGCTCCTGCCAGTGTGAAGACAGACGGACTGCTGTGACACACCTACCCACACACTATTTGCAGATGACCAGTGTCCTATGCTGTTCTTACAAATAAACTCAGGCAAGATCTGTTTAAAAAAAAAAAGAAAGAGAGAGAGAGAGACAGACAGACAGAGAGAGAGAGAGAGAGAGAGAGTAAAGGATTAGGGCTAATTGTCCTAACTGGGAGAGAAAATGCAAAGCATAGAAAGCTGTCAGGAATATGCATCAATTTTTCTAAGAAAGGTGAAACTAGGCCCCAGAAATGGCTCAGCCAGGGAAGTCACCTGCCAGCAAGCCTTACAGTCTGGCTTTGATCCCTGGACACACCTTGTAGAAGAAGAGATATAACTCCTTCACGCTGTCCTCTGACCACTCACACAACATAAACATACAATAAGCAAATAAATAAATATTTTAATAAATAAATCTAGGGAAATTACAGCTGTGTGTGTGTGTGTATACACATATATGTGCACTTTTAATATAAAAAAGAAACATTAGTAATTAAACAAAAAAAAACATAAAATATCCATAGAGAACAATGTCAGAAAGTGAACTCAGGAACCATGTTAATTGCCTAATTATAAAAAATTAAATTAAAATCAAACAGACATTCCTTAAAAATTAAATATTATTGTATCAACCTGGTAGCTTAACCACATGTGAATGAATTATTTCAATGCACTGACTTATACATCCTACTGCTATGCATCCTCGGACAAAAATAAATAGTAACATTAAAATATTTTTAGCACACCCATGGAAGGAGTTACAGAGACGGAGTTTGGAGCTGAGATGAAAGGATGGACCATGTAGAGACTGCCATAGCCAGGGATCCACCCCATAATCAGCATCCAAACGCTGACACCATTGCATACACTAGCAAGATTTTATTGAAAGGACGCAGATGTAGCTGTCTCTTGTGAGACTATGCCGGGGCCCAGCAAACACAGAAGTGGATGCTCACAGTCAGCTAATGGATGGATCATAGGGCTCCCAATGGAGGAGCTAGAGAAAGTAGCCAAGGAGCTAAAGGGATCTGCAACCCTATAGGTGGAACAACATTATGAGCTAACCAGTACCCCGGAGCTCTTGACTCTAGCTGCATATATATCAAAAGATGGCCTAGTCGGCCATCACTGGAAAGAGAGGCCCATTGGACTTGCAAACTTTATATGCCCCAGTACAGGGGAATACCAGGGCCAAAAAGGGGGAGTGGGTGGGCAGGGGAGTGGGGGTGGGTGGATATGGGGGACTTTTGGTATAGCATTGGAAATGTAAATGAGTTAAATACCTAATAAAAAATGGAAAAAAAATATTTTTAGCAATTATAGTTATACATTTATTCTTTTTAAAACTTTTTATTATTTTATGTGTATAGGTGTTTTGCTTGCATGTATGTCTTTGCATCAAGTATGTGTCTGGTGATCCTAGAAGCCAAGAGTGTTGCTTAAATTTTTCAAAGGCCTATTTTTAAGCATGGTTCTTAAATGCTTTAACCTCCCTTCTAGCTCACCACCCACCAGAGGTAGTGGAAAAGAAAGGTCATTAGGCTGCAGAGGAAGTGGACTTGTTTAGAAATTGTTCTTTGCGCACTGTCAGGAAATCAGCAGCTCAGTTCACAGGTCAGCAGCAGCAGCTCGATCTACTCACAAACACTTCATGGATACACCAGCAGTCCAGTTCAGTAGCATCTGGATAGGAGCAGTGGTGGCACAAACTAACAGGAACAGCCAGGCCTTAGCCTAATTGGCATAAGACAACAGGAGGGACCAGGGCCACCATGGATGCCAGGAAAAGTTCTTCACCATGCCTCTCTCAAAGTGGAGATCAGCTAAGACTCGAGACCAAGAAGTTCTGCAAAGCTGGCTATGCAAGCAAGCCAAGTTAAGCCAAGTTAAACCTCGATCATTGTCCAGTGAGTCCTATTTATACTCCTAACAAACATCACGTGTCCTCCATGGGTCTTGCCTCGGCATGTGAGTCTGTCTTTTTTTTTTTTTTTTTTTTTTGTGGTTTTTCGAGACAGGGTTTCTCTGTGTAGCCCTGACTGTCTTGGAACTCACTTTGTAGACCAGGCTGGCCTCGAACTCAGAAATCCGCCTGCCTCTGCCTCCCGAGTGCTGGGATTAAAGGCGTGCACCACCATGCCCACCCGGCATGTGAGTCTGTCTTAACAAAACTCCATGTGAGTTTGTCTCAGCTGACATCACTCTAGCAATTAGCCTGAGACCTCGGCAGTGCAAGAAGTTACTACCAGCACACCACTAGACTTTTTTGGTATATTTTTTGATGTTTTTTGGTGGGACTCTCTTTGGAGTTCTGACAAATGGAGTTCAACAATACATGTAAGGTAAACCAATATATGCGTGTCCTTAGCTAACAATCCTTCATCTCACCACCTTTCACGTGCTTGCTTTAGCAAATCATCCTTTCACCTGTATCTGCTTCAGGGAAACATTTTTCCTCTGTCTGCCTTAGCGAACATCCTCTCACACAACTGACTTTCCAAAGAACCCTTAAGTTTCCCCTTCACAGGAGAGTCTTAGAATGGGAATTTCATGGCTGCCAGGAACGAACCCAAGTCCTCTAGAAAAGTGCCAGTGCCCTTAACCACTGGGTCATCTCTAGCCCATATACTTATTCCTAACCTTTTATGAACACATGGGATGAAGCAAAGGAATTGTTATATTAATGTCCTTAAATGTCCCCAAGAGTTTAGGTTCAAAAGAAAAGAAGCATGAATATAAGAAGCAAAGAAATTAAATGAAACTCACTGATGCTGAATTTGAATTGGAAATGGTGATCCAAACATACAACTCATTTTTTGCTCATGGAAAGTCTTATTTCTTAGCTCTGTCTACCAAAAACAACAACAAAAAGACAATAAAAAACAAACAAACAAACAAAAACAGCCTGAAGCAGATGACCATAGGATGGATGATACTTGACCACATCTCTCTTCTTAGAAGTGAGTTGCTTGTTTGCAACCATGCTAGAAGTTCTAATACCCAAGAGGTCTCAGATACTTGGGAATCATCTTCAGCCAAAGGAAAGCTGCTTTTCCGGAGGTCAGAAACATAGTCGATGACTTCATAAGAGGCCTGTCAGAACCCAGCATCTTTTTATACAAAGGTGGTCTGCCCAGCTCAAGAGCTCTGCCACAGCCAAGTGAGGTCTGTGTTTAAATCCCATCAAAGTTCAACACCTCCTTTTGCTGAAGCCTCCTTTCCTAACTTCACAGGTGCTGATCCCAAGGATACACAACAAATGCTTGTATATGTCTTCCTCTGTCTATTTTAGAGAGTCCATGTAGAGACACCAACTAGAAGTACCCAATTTTAATGAGACTGAAACAAGTAAATAGAACATCTTCCTAAAAGAGAAAGGGTTTCTCGGATGAACAGCCAATTCCCAGTCTGGGGCAGAAATACACAAGAGGAGCCTGGAATGTCCTTGTATACCAGAAAACAAGGATGCTGTCAAAGACAAGGAAGAGTCAAAAAAAATCCAAAGAAAACTAGGGAAACATCCAACTACTGAAGAGAAGAAGCATGTTATTAGACGCGTTCTCACGACCGGCCAGGAAGAACACCACAGACCAGAATCTTCTGCGGCAAAGCTTTATTGCTTACATCTTCAGGAGCCAGAGTGCAAGAAGCAAGAGAGCAAGAAGCAAGAGAGCGAGAAAACCAAACCCCGTCCCTATTAAAGAGAATTCTCCTTCGCCTAGGACGTGTCACTCCCTGATTGGCTGCAGCCCATCGGCCGAGTTGACGTCACGGGGAAGGCAGAGCACATGGAGTGAAGAACCACCCTCGGCACATGCGCAGATTATTTGTTTACCACTTAGAACACAGCTGTCAGCGCCATCTTGTAACAGCGAATGTGGGCGCGGCTCCCAACATCTCCCCCTTTCCTTTTAATAAGAGCAAATAGGCCACCCATATTAATGAGAGTGGAGATAGAGGTCAAATCCCCAGTGTGTAGGTAAAGGAGCCATGTACAGGATTAGCTCTTAGGCTCACAGGCTTTTACCCAGAGCAACCCTGACCTGCTCCCGTGTCGTTTTGCCTGGGGGAAGGGAACTAGGACACTGAACCTTCATGAAAGATGACATGTCTCCCTAGAATAGGCTCATATATGCCGCAGAGCCTTTCCATTGCAGTGCTTAGCCGTGCAACTCTCTCGGGCTGCTGAAGCACACTCACTCTATCCCGTGCAATGAGACTAGCCTCATGGGATATAAGAGCTGAGTGGCCAGCGACCTATTGCCTTAAGCATAGATATATCAGGGGAAGCTCCATGTTCTAGTCCTGCAAGCGCCTGGGCAATAACCACCTTGTCTCTCCTAGTTTGGGCCTTAAGCTTACAGACCAATCAAAGAAGCAACACTAATCCACAGCAAAGTGTATCTCCAAATAATATTAATCCCACCCATTTTTTAAAGAAAGAAAATGCTGAGGAGATCCAATTGGGTAATCCTTTGGTCAGGGACAGGTCCAAGCGCGTGGAGTTGACCTGAAGTCTCAATTCCCGAAGGGATCTGTTCAAATTCAGCCATCCAATTCTGTAACATATACTGAAAAAGACTTTTTGACAAATTAGCTGCCCTAGTAAATTTAACATACTGAATGGAAGTAACACACAATCCCGGAAACTTTTGTTCACATCCCAGCTGAGTTATTTGTCATAATACATCTAGTTGTATCTGGACAAGATCTATGAGTTGATTAACCAGCATGAGACCTCTCTGTATCTTGACATTAGCTGAGGCCTGTTCATCTATGACTGTAGTCACTGAGGCTGACAAAGTGTTAATGGTGTCAGTCGTCTGGACCTGTCCAGACAGAGCCAAGGCTGTCTGAATTAAGGCCAAACCCAGTTCCTAGTTAGTGGTAAAAAAGCAGGAGAATACTTGAGCATTATACATCACCGTCATTGGGAGTGGAAATGTCGACATTATCCCCCAACGCTGCTCTCTCTTTATTATTGACGCCCTGGACATCACCAAGACGAGGGACATTAGTATTCCCTTGGTCAGTCTGGATTTTTCGGGTGAGTCTTTCTGGTACCCAAAATGGGTTGTCTTCATTCTGTGGGAAAACACAGACAGCTCCCCTGGATCTTATCAAGATAGGATCCGGGCCATACCATTTATTATCAAGGACATTTTTCCATTTAACCATCTCATTGGGCCTATCTGGCTCTGTACAATGACGTTCAGCCGCAGTATGGCCATGAACATCAATATTTAAAAAATTGAGTGTAAAGAGTGCCATAGACACCGACACTCTTGGTGCTCGGGGTACAGTCTCCTCAAAAGTTCCCCTCTTCTGTTTTATAAGATAGGTTTTGAGGGTGCGATGCGCACGCTCAACAATACCCTGTCCTTGAGGGTTGTATGGAAGTCCAGTCAGGTGGGTCACGTCCATCTGACGGCAGAACTGCTGGAATTTTTGAGACGTATAAGCTGGTCCATTATCAGTCTTAAGGAGTCTGGGTTTCCCCCAAGCACTCCATGCCTCAAGGCAATGTTGAATCACATGTGAGGCTTTTTCTCCGGTTAACGGAGAAGCAAACATGATGCCAGAACATGTGTCAATGGACACATGGAGATATTGAAGTTTTCCAAAGGAAGAAACATGTGTAACATCCATTTGCCAGACCTGTAGAGGTCGAATACCGCGTGGGTTAATTCCCACATGAGGAACTGGCAAGAACTCACAGCAGCTTTGACATTGAGTAACAATGTCACGGGCTTCTTTTCTTGTCAAGGAGAAACGACTGCGTAATGTTTCAGCCGTCACATGAAAATTGTTATGAAAATTTCTTGCAGCCTCTACCGGGGATGATAGGGCAGCAGCCACCACTTTAGTGGCCTTATCTGCCAAATCATTTCCCAGAGCCATGGGGCCAGGTAGGCCTGAATGGGCTCTAACATGAGTAATATAAACAGGAAACCTTCTAGATAACAAAACTAATTGTATCTGCTGAAAAATATTGGCAACTCTACTGGAAGGCTTAATCACTCCAGCCACTTCTAAAAGATTTACTGCATTAACCACATAACAGGAATCTGACACAATATTAAGGGGTTCTAAAAAGGTTTTTAAAACTTCTAAGACCACTAAACATTCTACCACTTGAGGTGAAATTTCATTATACTGTTTGGATACCACTTTACCATTAGCCACATAGGCACCTATGCCAGTTTTTGATCCATCAGTATATACCACAATCTCATTTTTAAGTGGGTTTCTTACTGTTATTTGTGGAAACACAACAGATTGATTTTGGGCAAACTGTAAGATTGGATGTTTTGGATAATGGTTATCTATTTTTCCTGAAAAGGAGGTAACTAAAACTGCCCAATCATTAGATGTGGCTGCCAAGGTTTGAACCTGTGCAGCGGTATAAGGTACAATTAAAAGATATGGACTTTGCCCAAAGTGGGTGATTGCTGCTTTTAGACCTTTAAGGGCAAGCTGTGCAATTGCATCAGGATACCAATCTATTATTTTAGCTGGGGATACGTTTGGATGGATCCACAACAATGGCCCATTCTGCCACAAAACTGCAGTTGGCAATTGTGCTGTCTTAAAGACACACAAACTGAAAGGTTGCGAATCCTCAATACGTTGTAATTGTGCATTCTGTAAGGCATTTTCCACTTTTTATAAGGCCTGGTTAGCAGCTAGAGTAAGAGTCCTAGGGGAGGAGATATGAGGATCTCCTTCTAAAATACTAAACAAAGGCCTTAACTCAGCGGAAGGAATCTTTAAAAAAGGTCTAAGCCAATTAATATCTCCCAACAGCTTTTGAAAATCATTTAAGGTATGGAGGTGATCTCTTCTTATCTCTACCTTTTGGGGCACAATCTTATCTGGGGACACCACAGAGCCCAAGAATTGTCCTGTATCAGAAATTTGGACCTTTTCTGTGGCTATCTGTAAACCCCACTGACTTAGAGTTTTAAGTAGAAAAGGATATGCCTTTTGTAGCATGGTAAGGTCTTTATGGCACAGGAGGATGTCATCCATGTAAAGGAGCAAAATTAAAGAGGGGAATTGTTCCCTCACTGGCAAAAGAGCTTCTTGTACATAAAGTTGACACATAGTAGGACTATTGGACATTCCCTGTGGTAAGACCTTCCATTGATACCTCTTATCAGGTTCCATGTGATTAATAGAGGGGATGGTAAAGGCAAATCTGGGCCTATCTCTTGGACACAAAGGTATAGAAAAGAAACAATCTTTAATATCTATAATAATTAAATTCCAGCCACGTGGTAAGGCGGAAAGTACAGGGAGACCCCTCTGTACTGGGCCAAATAAGTTCATTTGCTCATTAATGGCTCTGAGGTCATGGAGCAGTCTCCACTTTCCTGACTTTTTCTTAATTACAAAAATTGGAGTATTCCAAGGTGAGGTAGAGGGCTCAATATGGCCTAATTTTAATTGTTCCTCTACCAGTTGAATCACAGCTTCTAGTTTTTCAGAGGATAGGTGCCATTGAGGAACCCACACTGGGTCCCCTGTTTTCCATGGTATGGGCCGTGCTGCCCCAATGGCCACTAAGGAAAAACCCAGACCCTGTCTGTCTTGGTTTCCATTAGGTGAGATGGGCTCTATCCTTCCCTGTTCTTGATGTCCTAACCCTTTTCCTTCTTTATAACCCATCTTTGCCATGATATTTTTTGCTTTAGCTGAATACCCTCCTGATGGGGCGTTTTCATTGGACAAAATAAGGCCCAAATGCTGCATAATATCCCTTCCCCAGAGGTTAACCGGGAGTGGGAGCACATAAGGTATGAATTTCCCTTGCTGTCCTTCAGAGGATTCCCACGTCAAGGCAACGGAGCTTATAGTGGGACATGATTGATATCCTAGGCCCTGTAATGAATGAGATGACTCTGTGGTGGGCCATGCTTTGGGCCACCAATGTGTAGAGATTATACTTTTATCTGCTCCGGTATCAAGGATGCCTTCAAACTCTTTTCCATTAATCTTAAGGCGGAGCTTAGGTCTATCATTTAAAGATACAACCAAATAGGCAGAATCATTTCCTGAGGAGCCCATCTTCTTTATCTCAGGTCCTGCAGATTTTTCCCTGGTATTATCAGGGAGGAGCAGCAGCTGAGCTATCCTATCTCCTTTACTAATAGAAAAAACGCCTTTAGGGCTTGAGCACAGGACCTGTATTTCAGGGGAATGTTGACAATCCATAACTCCAGGGTGGACTACTAAGCCCTGCAAGGTGAGTGAACCCCGGCCGAGAATAAGGCCCATGGTTCCCAGGGGCAAGGATGGTATAGGCTCCACCGGCACCGGCTGAATACTCATTTGAGGCATTAATAGGAAGTCGGAGGCGGCACGCAGGTCCACCCTTGTGGGTCTTCCTGGGTCGCCTCTCTGACTGCTTCCTGGGTCCTGACAAACCGGTTCCCATATCTTTGAGGGCCCTGGGACCGAGGGCCCGATGACCCGTTTTTTGGCACATCAGTTGATTGACTATCAGGTGGGGGAAGGACTCTGCCCTTTATATCCCTCACAGAGCGACACTGGTCAGCTCTATGATAACCCTTGCCACACTTAGAGCAAAGAGTGAGAGTCCCTCCCTGTTTATCTGGAGCTCTGCAATCTTTCTTAAAATGCCCAGGCTTTCCGCAGTTAAAACATGTCCTCTGATTATTTCTGCCCATGGAGCGGTTTTGGGATTGAAGGATGGCAGCCGCTAAACCTGCATTGCTGAGAGGTCCCCCAAGCTCTCGACAGACCCTGAGCCAGTCTTGTAAGCCTTTGTTCTTTCTTGGGGCTATGGCCGCTCGGCACTCCTTTGTGGCTTGCTCATAGATTAGCTGTTCTATCAGAGGCGCAGCTTGCTCTGACTCTCCAAAAATACGCTCTGCTGCCTCTGTCATTCTGGCCACAAAATCTGAGAAGGATTCCTGAGGTCCCTGGATTATCTTTGTTAACTGACCAGTGGTTTCACCTGCTCGAGAAAGCGCCTTCCAGGCCCTAATAGCCGTGGAAGAAATCTGGGCATAAGCTCCCCAATGGTAGTTTGTCTGATCAGCAGAATAAGCTCCCTGACCCGTTAACAAGTCAAAAGTCCAATCTCTCTGCTCTGGAGTCAAAGCAGCTGCGTTTGCTCGGGCCTGCGCTTGTGCAGCTTCGTGCCAAAGCGCTCTCCATTCCATATATTTGCCCATACTAGGGAGAGCGGCTTTTACAACCGTTTGCCAGTCAGCAGGAGTTAGTGCCATGCCGGCGAGCCTGTCTAACTGCACCAAGGTAAAATTAGCATTGGTTCCATATTTACGGACCGACTCGGCAATTTCTTTAATTTGTAAGTATTCTACCGGAGCGTGGACACGCCCACCCTCGGCTCCTTCAAAGACCGGAAATGCCTGTTGTATTTTCCTTTGTTCCTCTCTGGGAATGAATGAGTCTGCGCACTGCCTCTCTGCGCACTGCCTCTCTGCGCATTGCTGACGCACTACGCAGGGCGGGGACTCCGCATAGGGCGGACCTTGAAGCCGACTGCCCTGAGGCCAATCAGCAAACTGGCCTTCGCCAGCCGCTTTTGGCTTTTTTCTTGACCAATTAGCTGGCTGGTAATGGGCTGCTTCTTCCTCCCAGTCTGTTTCCTCAGAGGAGAATTCTTCATCTGCTTCAGAACTACTAAGAGCTGGCTTCCTGAGCTCATCTAGTGACGAGTATCTCCTAGAGACCTCCGCTAATCGATCTTTTTTCTTTTCTTTTTTCTTTTCCTTCCTTCTAATCTCTCCCCAGGTATTCTTACCTGACCTAAACTTTTCCTCGGGTTCAAGACCCTTGGAAAGGCCTGTATACTTATTTTGTGTACCATATTTTCTCTTTGCTCCTACTCTCTCTCCCCGCTTTACTTCTGATAGCTTGTCCTGAATTTCCTCTAGAATTTTCAGCCCTATCTTAATCACTTGATAACATGTGAAAAGGAACAAAAGGGCTCCTAACACCAGAAAAAATTCAAGGCCAAACATATTCCACTTTACTTCTGATAGACTGTCTTGAATTTCCTTAGAAAGTTCAAGATCAGACTTACCTCGTAAAGCTGTACTCACTGGTACTCTCGTTCCCCAGCTGAAAAGTTCTGAATTCATACAGTTGAATCCTTCTTAACAGTCTGCTTTACGGGAACCTTTATTACCGCGACCCGCAGTTCTGGTTCTGGAATGAGGGATCTTCCTTGCGCCAGTCCCGAGTTTTTTTTTCTCGTCCCGGAATTCGGCACCAATTGTTATTAGACGCGTTCTCACGACCGGCCAGGAAGAACACCACAGACCAGAATCTTCTGCGGCAAAGCTTTATTGCTTACATCTTCAGGAGCCAGAGTGCAAGAAGCAAGAGAGCAAGAAGCAAGAGAGCGAGAAAACCAAACCCCGTCCCTATTAAAGAGAATTCTCCTTCGCCTAGGACGTGTCACTCCCTGATTGGCTGCAGCCCATCGGCCGAGTTGACGTCACGGGGAAGGCAGAGCACATGGAGTGAAGAACCACCCTCGGCACATGCGCAGATTATTTGTTTACCACTTAGAACACAGCTGTCAGCGCCATCTTGTAACGGCGAATGTGGGCGCGGCTCCCAACAGAAGCATATATCTCAAAGGGAAAAGAAAAACATCTGCAACAGATTGTAACATCCCAAACACAATAAAATTCATATGCTCACAGCAATGACTCTCTGCCTGTGCCCATGTGTATGTTTTATATGCATGCAACTGCACAAGAATGTACTAGTCAGAAGACAACCTTAAGGCAGGGTCTGTCACTGTTCCTAGAACTCGTAGACTCAGCTAGGCTGGCTGGCCAAAGCTCCAAGGATCTGTCTATGTCTACTGCCAACTCAGTGCTGGGATTACAAGAACACACGGCTGCATATGAGCTTTTAAAATAGGTCAAGGGTTTGAACTCAGGTCCTCCTGTGTGCGGCGCATCCTCTTTATTGATAACAAAGGGCCCACAGTAATAATTTTTGAAAACCAAAGCAGTACGTGGGCCACTTTCAGAGACTACTAAAGAACCAACTCATTCTGTGAGAGTGAAGAAAACGATCAACTACTTATCCTGCCTTCCTGTGAAAACTATATTTTAGAAAAATAACACACAAGTTAATGAGGGAAATTTTTCTTTATAAAAATATTCCAATAATTTGAAAACACAGAAGTAGAAATAACTAAATGGCAAAATAGTAATTATTCACATTTAAAAACAAGCTGATATTTTAAAGGTTGAAAATAATAACTGAAAAGGAGTCAATGTGACTATATTGAATGTCACACAAAATAAAATTTAAGATAAAAATTGTTGCCAGAGCCAAAGAACATTTCTAGTAATAAAAATGTCAATCCATCAAGCAAAAGCATAAGCACTATGAACATACTTAGCAAGAGAGCCAAAAAATACATGATGTAAAAATAATGGCAGAACTCCAGGGAGAAATCATTGGAATTTCAATATCCCACCTTCGAAAACATATGGACCAATTATACAATATCCACAGGGAAATAAAGAAGATTCAAACATCATTATAAACCAAGAAGATCTGACAAAGACAGAGCACTCCAGCTAGTGAGAGCATACTCTCTCAAGTGGACAGAGACATTCTCTAGTACAGACCAAAAAAGGCTAAGTCATCAAACAGCCTGGATAGATCTTAAAGTATACCAGCCATCTATCATCACTGTGACAAATTACCTGAGGTAATCAACTTAAAAACAGACAAGGTTTGCATCCTGGCTCCCTATTTCAAACATTGCAGTGCACATAGGCCCTGTAGTCTTGGGCCAACCTTAAGGCAACCAGGAAGCAAAGTCAGTAAATAGGAGGGGTGCTAATATCCTCATCAGTGCACATCCCCAGTGAACTAACTTCCTACTACTGCCTCGCTCCTTAAAGATTACATCATCTTTCAATCATGCCATAACTGAGGACTCCTCCTCAACCTAACACATGGTCTCTAGGAGACATGCAAGATCCAAATTTCAGTAAGAAAACAAAACAAAATATAGTAACGTACACCGGCCACAATGCAATAAAATTATACATCAATAACAAGAGAAAATGTTGGAATTTTTTTTAATGTGGAAACTAAATCACACTCCTCAAGGACCAGTGATACAAAGAAGAAATGATTTTTTTAAATGCAATAAATAAAGACAAAATTTCCAACTAACAGGGTGTATACAGGAGTGACTTGGAAGTGGAGTCAGCAGTAAAGAGCACCGGCTGCTATTCCAAAAACCTCAGGGTTCAATCCCAGCACCCACATGGCAGCTCACAACTGTCTTACAAAAGTCTAGGGGACCTGACACCTTCCCACAGATTACCTGCAGGCGAGACACCAATGCACATAAAATAAAAATAAATAAAGCATTTCAAAACCGTGACTAGGAAAAAAACATACAGATTTATATACCTATGGTCAAAGGCCGGGGAAAAGACCTTAAGTTAAGAACTGTCTCCCTCAAAGAGGGTCAGGAAAATGAACAGAAATCGGCAGTGGGAGCGAAGGGGGCATTTCAAGGGAGTGCCAGAGGCCTGGGAGGAGGGAGGCTCCAGTCTATGGGGTGACTCTTTCTGAGTCTCCTAGCAGTAGGGGACATGGAGCCTGAAGTGGCTACCTCCTATAGTCAGGCAGGACGGCTAGTGGAGAGATAAGAACACCAACTCACCTACAAAACCTTCAATTCAAAATCTGTCTTGCCTACAAGACATGCAGGGACAAAGATGGAGCAGAGACAGAATGAATGGCCAACCAATGATCATCCCAAATCGAAACCCATCCTATGGGCAAGAACAAATCCCTCACACTACTAATAATACTGTTGTGCTTGCAGACAGGAGCCTAGCATAACTGTCCTCTGAGAGGTTCCACCCAAACGCTAACTGTAACAGATGCAGAGATCCACAGCTAAACATTAGATGGAACTTGGGGAGTCATGTGGAAGAGTTAGAGGGGATAGATTGCAGGACCCAGAGTGGATAGGGACTCCACAAAAAGACCAACAGAATCAACTAGCCTAGACCCTTTGGGGCTTCCAGAGACTGAACCACCAACCAAAGAGCATACACAGGCTAGACCTAGCCCCCTGCACATATATAGCAGATATGTAAGTGTTCATGTAGGTCCCCCAGAAACTGGAGAGGGGCCTCTCTGACTCTGTTGCCCACCTATAGATCCTATCCCCCTAACTGGGCTGCTTTGTCTGGCCTCAGTTGGAGAGGATGTGCCTAGTCCTGCAGTGACTTGTGCCAGAGTTGGTATGCGGTGACGGGGCTCCCCCTTATCAGAGGAAAAGGGAGTGGGGGAGAGGCTATGTAAGAGGGGAGTGGGAGGAAAGGGGCTGTGATCAGGATGTAAAGTGCATAAACAAATTAATGAAAGAAAAAATAAAGCTATTTTCATAACTTTAAAAAAAAAGAATTCTCTCCCTCAGAAGCATAGGAAAAAAGAAAAGTTAAGTCCTAATTCTTCTCAAGTTAGAAATTAATGATTAGAGTTGAAATAAATGAAACAGAAAATATGAATAGGGATACAGAAACTTCAGAAGACCAAAAACTGGACTTTTTTTTTTTAATCAATAAAACTGATCAATCTTCAGCCACATTAACCAAGAAGGAATGGAAGAAAACCCCAATTAGCAAAATCAGCAGTAGAAGGGGCCATGTCACAGAAGTGGAAAGAATTGTAAGAGCATTCTGTGAACAAATTTATACCCGCACATTAGGTAACCTATAACCTAGATAAAGTAGTCAAATTACTAGAATATACAAGTGACAGATGATGCAAGGTGAGAATGAGACTCTTAGTGAATTTTCAAGATACTTAATTTTATAATAAACTTTAAAACTCTCTGCATAGAAAAGTCAAACATCAACAGCTCCACTGGGAAAGCCATCACTGCTTAGTGCGGATCTTCACAATCCTTTCCAAAACCATGAAGAAGAAGGCGCCCTTCCCAATTTTGCAAAGCTAGTATTCCCTTCATACCAAAACTACAGACAGAAAAGCAAAACAAAACTAAAGATCATTGACCCCATGAATAAAGATGCAAACATAATCCACAAATCACTAGCAAACCAAATCCAGTAACATGTCTTAGTTAGGATTATATTATTATAATGAAACACCATGAGCACAAGCAACTTGAGGAAGAGTTTACTTCCATCACACTTCCATATAATAGTTCATGTCAAAGACAATGAGGACAGGAACTCAACCAGGGCAGGAACCTGGATGCAGAAGGTATTGCAGCAGCCAGAGAGGGGTACTGCTTACTGGCTTGCTCCTCCTGGGTTGCTCAGCCTGCTTTTTTATGGAACCCCAGATCATCAGCTCAGGGATGACACTACTCACAATGGTCTAGACTCTCCCACATTAATCACTAATGTCCTACAGGCTTGCCTACAGACCAATCTTACAGAGGCATCTTTCAACTGAGGCTCCTTTCTCTATGATAGCTCTAGCTTGGATCACGTTGACTAAGACTAGTCAGCACAACATATAAAAGGGGGTCTATACTTTGACTATTCAGGCTTACCTCAAGATGGCTTTATATAGATACAGAGATAAAGGGAGAGAGAGAGAGAGAGAGAGAGAGAGAGAGAGAGAGAGATCAGTCAGGACATTAAAACCTGCTGCTATAGATATAGTCAATAGAAATGCCACTATACATCACATCATCATATATGAACTATCCCCCAACAAATAAGACAGAAAGTGCATTAGTGGTCACTTGGAGCTGGAAGGAGAGAAGAGAATTGGGATTGCTAATGGGTACAGATTTCTTGTAAGATATTCTGGAATAAGACAGCTAAACAACCTTTTGAGTATAATAAAAACAGAATTATATACTTTAAAGTATAGGTTTTATAATATATGGAGTATATCTCAGTAAGACTGTTTTTTACTAAGTTTCACCTAATGAGTGAAGAATTAAGCATTAAAATAGTACTGGTGAATTACCAACTTATAACAAAATGTAAGATGTAGTAAGAAATTATATTGATCCAACAATCTTACCTTTATCTTTAGATGACAGGTAAATGTAGCTACTACCCTCTCATCAAAAAAGCCTTTGTTGATGCAAATGGAGATGACCACAGAAAACCACAACTGCACACAAAGCAAAGATCCACAAATCATGGGGATTGCAGTCCCAAAGCATTACACTCCTGTGTCTATGACTGGGAGAAGACTGTGGAAGGTGGAATGAAAAGATTGTACGAGCCAGAATACTAGGAGGGCTGCTGTAGAACCGTCTCTCCTAGAAATGGCTCCATAAACAAGACTGGAACAATGATAAAATCAATAGACATGCTAACATGGGAAGGGGAAAGTTTTATGGGCTCCTTCCCCTAGACAAAGAACTACAGGCAACTAGTGACTGCTGGGAGGATTATCCTCCCCCAGGGATGATCCCCCTGCTAGTTATCCAATAAGATTGGTCAGCCTTGAAACCATATACACACCAAGAATAAGAACAGATCTGGGAGGATATATGTGTGTACATGTGCTTATATACATATATCTATTTTTAACAATAATCAAAGAAAGAGAGGCTATAAACTTGAGAGTGGCGGGGGAAACATGGGAGAGATTCACAGGAGGGAATAATGGGAGGAAAAGGAGGGACCAACGTGACATAATTTGATCTCAATTTTAAAACTTTTAAAGACCTGGACAGGGTTATCAGTGGCTGCCAGATAACCATCAATGGGGAATTTCCTAGCACATAGATCAAAGTTCTATCACCTGTCTCCTTAGTAATGCCCAATGTAACAAAAGAGACACAATGCAAAACATCTCCTGATGGAAGTATAAAAACCATCCCACAGACCTAAATTTGATTGGAGCTGGTCTAGATCTAACTCTGAATTAAAATAAAATAAGAGATTTCAGAAGAACCCGTTCAATGACATCAAAAGGAATGCAAGCAGCAGACCTGAGAAGCCACACAGAGAGAAGTGACACAGATCATTAAGAGACACAGAAAACAGAAGCAGGCTATAGATGTTATGTGGATCTTGATTCTAACAAATCTAACAAATCCTTTCATTATTTGCATATGTATTATACCTGCATTTCACATACATATAAGAACTAACATCAAATACTAATTAGATGCATGATATAAAAGAGTATTGATTTTTCAATTCTTAATATTCTATTTGGAAATATACACTAAAATATTTATAGATAATATTATATAGCATTTGGGACTGATTTCTAAAACCAGACAGGGAAAACAATAACATTGACCATAAAAATTGGCCATAGGCTCATCACTGTCAGAGCTGGGAACAGGCTACCTGGGAATTTAATGTGTCATTCTATCTATGTTTGTATATGTTAAAATCTCTACCAATAATGACTTAAGAAACCAAGCATAAAAGGTCCTACCTGCAATTCTAGAACTTTCAAGGCTGAGGCAGGAATACTGCAAGGTCAAGGCCAGCTAAGGCCACGTAGCAAGACCCTTTGAGAAAATTTTACTGAACACATTTTTGATCCAACCCACTGTAGTAAATGCTTTTATTTATGCTATATTTCAACCTTTTATGCTCTGAAATTGACACAGTACCTGAACACTAGTGAGCAATTGAAAAGCATAACAGAATAAATAATCTCCTTTGTTTAACTAAACAAAGAGATCCCACTGTGACCCTATGCTGGTTAATATTGACTGTCATTTTGACAGGATCTCAGATCACTAAAGAGACAAGCCTCTGAGTATATATCCATGAAGAAGTTACTGGATCCAGTTCATTGAGGTGGAAAAACACACCCCACAATGTGGGTGGTATTATTCCATGGACTAGAGGTCAGGCCTGCATAAAAAGAATACAGATGGATAAGCACCAGAATTGACCTCACTTTACTTCCTGACGGCTGACACACTATGACCAGCCACCTCACACCCCTGCCACCATGCCACCCCGACCATGATAGACCATACCTCAAGCCATTCGTCGGGCTAAACATTTCCTTCTTTATGCTGATTTTATCAGATATTTTATTGCAGCTGTGCGCAAAGTAGCTCACAAAGTCCCCTACTTCAGGCTGAACTACGGAGGCAACCAGCACAGGGCAAGTAAGGTCTTAGAAAACCTGACTTTACATTGTTTCTTCTCAGCTACAGGACCTTGAGTCGGGAGACTTTTCAAACATAGAATGAGTTGGTACCCTGCCTTGAGGATCAAATAACAAGTGAAAAACAAAAACAAAACAAAACAAAACAGAAAGCAACCTTGGAAACAAAACTTTATTAAGAGATTAATACAGTAATTGCGCTTCCCCTCTCTGGCCCTGTTCCCATCTTTATTCTTTCTCCCTCTGACTAGTACAATTATGTTTATCAGAGTTGTTCCAGTTCCTGCTTTGTGTTTGTGAGTTCTCAAGGACAGGCCCAGAGCCAACACATAGGTTACTTCATAAAGCCTTCTGGATTTGGGTATTTGTTCCAGGCACTAGTGTGGGTGGCCGCTCCTCTCAGGAACCCCAGAGATTTCTGTACTGTTAAACAGTTCATCTCAAGCAGTGTGTGTTCAGGCTTAGTAAGCCAAGTAGCCAGGAAGCTTTCCCATTTATGAAAAGGTTGAGTATCACAGACAATGTGTTCTCAATGAGGAACGTATAATCTTGACCCCAAGAGGGGTTTCTAATACTGTGCACACAGCCCATCTCTTATCCACCTGAGCAGCCATGGTTTTTGCTTTGTGTTATTGGGTGTGTTTTTTTTAATTTTATAAATTGTATTATAAAAACAACTTGCAAACAAATTAAAAACATCAAACACCAATATTAACCAGACCCAAAAATCTATACAACTCATTGAAACTTCTATGCAATTAAAGCAGGTTTGAAAATGGGAGCTGTGGAGTTTCATATTAAATTTTACCCTTTCAGTGTCAAATACACTTTGTGCTCTTACCCACTCCCAAAACCAAAAACTCTATAACAGAATCAGAACTAGAAAAACAGGTAAGTTCATATACCCTTTCATAACTGCACACATTACCGCATTCCCTATTAGTCTTCCTTGCTGTTTTCTTCATGTTACCTTGTGTACCCACATGTACATTTTCTTATGTATATACATACATTATCACCTAGATTCTGCATATGAGGGACAATCACTTTTCCACCTGAGCCATGTTGTATGGAGGGATGCTCATATAGATATCTGTAACAGTAAATCTGGCATTCAGGGGAGGGAGTTTTGGAGGTCAAGTTCATAACTCCCTCTCCTGAACTCTCCTGCTCTGCTCACCTTCTCCAAAAGCCCTTTGTGCCCACTTTATACCAACATTTGTCACACGGTAGTACCTCTTTGCTTGATCCTTACGCTGCACAAATGTCGAATGTCTAGCTCGTCTGTAGCACTCATCCATTATCTCTATAGCTATAGCCTCTTTTGATAACTACTGGTCCTTGTCTGGTAAGACACTGATTTTGAGTTAACAAAAGCTATTGCCATTTGTCAATATATTCATATGAATGAAAGCAGAAAGTTCTAGGTCAGGCACAGCAAAGTTCAGTGATTTCAAAGGCCAAACAGCAAAGTCAAGGAAATAAAGGGACAGTTTGGGGACTGTAATGCATTCTCCACAGTTCAATAGTGAGAGACTATAGAGCACTCGGTGCTTTGGGGTATTAAAGGATAAACTTATCAGTGTTTATAGAAAAATGAAACTGATTTCTATGTAGGATATGTGGGCTGACCCACCAGACGTTAAACATTGTATGACTCCACTGAAATGTGCTTCAGGCTACACTATGACCTGAGCCAGTCTTCTGACAATTCCAGTTTGGTGGCATCCATATTAAGCTAGACATAAAAGGACTCTTACTGAAAGAGCAGCAGTGTTTCTTCTTCAAGTCTGAGTGGTAAATGTTAGAGAGAAAGAAAGAAAGAAAGAAAGAAAGAAAGAAAGAAAGAAAGAAAGAAAGAAAGAAAGGAAGGAAGGAAGGAAGGAAGGAAGGAAGGAAGGAAGGAAGGAAGGAAGGAAGGAAGGAAGGAAGGAAGAAAGAAAGAAAGAAAGAAAGAAAGAAAGAAAGAAAGAAAGAAAGAAAGAAAGAAAGAAAGAAAGAAAGAAAGAAAGGAAAGAAGACAAAGAAAGAGAAAAATGGAGAGTCAAGGAAAGAATGTATACCATGCTTTTTTTTTTCTGTTTTAAGCCACTGAGATAGGGCCTCATATAGCCCAGACTAACCTCCAACTCACTAAGCACCCAAGGATAACAGAGCTTCTATTCTTCTTGCCTCTGCTCTCAGGGGCTCAGAGTGTGCTACCACGCCTGATTTTTATGCTGTGCTTGGGATCAAACCCAGGGCTTCATGCATGATAGGCAGGCACCCCTGAGCTACATCTCCAACCCCACCCCAAAACTTTCTAAAGCTGCTTGTGACGTGACACGACTCTAATCTAACCCTTCCAGACCTATACTCTTTTTATTTCAACTGCTCATCGGGTTTTACGATCAGAAGAACTTCTCCTCAGGCTGCCATTAGCGGCTTTCCTCTTTATACCTCTATTGTAAAATATTTTCCTCTTCCTCTGATAACATTGACTATCAAAGAAATTGACACAGAAAGATAGCTCTTACCCTCGTGGTGGCGATGTCATACAGCCTGCCCTCATCCTGCACAGTGGAACCTCCATTGTCATCCAAGAAGCTCCTCCTGTCTTCCCTTGCTGGAGGGTGGAGTGTGCACCGGCATTTAGTGCTCAAAGAAGAGAAGAATGTGGCCCTCCGGTTGTCCAAGTCAAAGCAGTTGCTGTAAAGTCAAGTTCACCTACAGAAGAAAGCACCAGCCAAGTTGTCACTCCAAGGTAGAAACAAAACCAAGATGTTCCATCACCCACTCAGTGTTCTGGGCATTTTTTATTGAATAGACATCAGCCTTCAAGCTCCATGGAATTTTTGTGGAGGAACTGGTCTCTTCCCAATATGGTACCATCGCTCCACCTGAACTCATGGATAGGATTAAGGACTCATCAAACTTGACGTCAATGGAACATCTGGAGCATCACGTCTGTCACAGGCCATGAAACATCTGGACACTTAATTTTAAACTGATAAACTGAGTACTGGAGTTATGGCTTTACTCAATTCCCACAGAGCTGCTTATGAGAGAGTTATTCTCCTAGCCAATCCACTGAGGATATGCTTATAAACTTCTAAGTGAATAGCCTTTAATCCATTTCAGAGGCAAATTTATAGGGGTTACTGATCTAATAGAATTAATTCCACTGCTACAATTTGAGATCAATAGATTTCAAAGGCCGACCAAATTCAATTCCTCTTTATTTGCACATTGCTATATGTCACAGTAGAGAGATGATTTCACGTACTAATATAGAGTCCTCAACAACCATGAGGATGTTCACGCAAGGATAGGGGAAGGGGGTAAGTTTATGTGAAAACAATCACAAATATAAACTTCCCATCTCCCTCTCCCTCTCTCCTCTCTCTCCCTCTTCCTTTCCCTACCCCTACCCCCCTCCTCTCTCTCCCTGAATAATTTAAAGAAAGCAAAACTAAAAAAAAAAATCTCAACCAAGTAAGCCTTGCCTCATGTGGGTGTATTCCCATAGGTCTATGCTGGCATCCAAACATCTATCTATTGATGGTTTTCCAATCAACACTAAGTCCAAAAGGAGGAGGGGGTAGTCATGGAGGAAAAAGAAACTAGTAATGTTGAACTAAAGATAAGCAAGAAGTGTCTGTCACTCCATTAGTCATTAAACAAACATTCAGTGTGACTGAAGACCTCCTAAGGCCCTGGGATCTCACATGGCACACAGCAGCTACTCCAACACCCCAAGAGCTCACAGCTCCTAAGCCAATCGAACATGTGAAAACAAACATGTCTGAACAATATCCTGGGGGCAGTTCAGGCAGAGTCCAGGAGCAACAAGGTTTACAAATTGGTTCCAACAGGAGCAGAACACATCCTGACACTCAGTAGGGGTGAGTTTCCCTTCTAACAGACCTGGGTCAAGAAGGGAAGTGCAACTCCATCTGAACTTTCCAGGTGGACCCTTGGTGGAAAAGCAGAGAAATCCTTTTATAAGGGTAAATGAATTTAAAGGCTCCTATATCCTCCTCTGGCCTCTCCTTCTTCCTCTTCCTCCTCATCTTCACTACCTCCTGAACAAAGGCAGAAATGCTACTGTGCCTAATAGTTCCTCTCAGATACCTTTCAAACTTCAGAATAGTTTAAAAGAAAGTAAGGTTAACCTGGCTGGGAAATAAATACTTAAGCCTGGCAGCTTTAGCATCACTGTATTCAGTCAGAAGGAAGAAAATAAAAAGTACCTGGGCTCCTGGTAAGAAGTTCGTTGCTTTGGCTCAGCACAGAGAAGCCAGAACTGACCCAGGGAAACAGTAAGGTTAGCCAAGTGTATCCTTTTCACAGAAACCTGTACCCAGGAAGGCCTTCAGTCAATGTGTAATGAATCAGTGACATCCCAAACCAGTTTCCCCACTGCCACCTACACTCAGAATGTGTGCACCTTTTAAAAAAAATTATTTATTATATGTAAGTACACTGTAGCTGTCTTCAGACACTCCAGAAGAGGGAGTCAGATCTCATTATGGATGGTTGTGAGCTGCCATGTGGTTGCTGGGATTTGAACTTGGGACCTTCGGAAGAGCAGTCAGGGCTCTTGACCACTGAACCATCTCTCTAGCCCAGAATGTGTGCACCTTACTAGATTTTCAATCACTTTGATCACTGTCAAATGATGGGAA
The DNA here is from genome assembly GCF_000001635.26 of Mus musculus. Taxonomy (NCBI): domain Eukaryota; kingdom Metazoa; phylum Chordata; class Mammalia; order Rodentia; family Muridae; genus Mus; species Mus musculus. The sequence goes on from NC_000078.6 coordinate 11,121,910, forward strand.
CTAAGGAGATGGCTCAGCTGGTAAAGCATTTGCATAAAAAACATGAGGACCTCAGTTTGATCCCTAGAAACCATGTAAACACTGCAGCATGTGGTGTCACACCTTTCTAATCCCAGCAGACTGAGAAAAGAAGCTCCCTAGAGACCAGTGCCCAGCCAGGCTAACCTAACTAGCAAGCTCCTAGCCAATAAGAGACTGCTCCTCAAAAGAAGTAGACTGTGTTTCTCTAGATGACACCCAAAGTGGTCTTCTGGTCTCTGTACATGCACACACACACACACACACACACACACACACACACACACACACAACCTAACCCCTGGAGTTTCAAAACAAGTGTAATGCCAGTCAATAGTAATTATGATTTACACCAATCCACACCACTCTATGATCATTTGTGTTCTAAATAATTCAAGAAAAAATGATAGCTACCATTTTCTGAGCCCCCCACCCCCATTCCAGACACATTTGTGTAATGTTTACAAATATCTCCTCAACATTTAACCAGTGCATGTTACAATTATTATTCTTATTTTAGAGGTGGGATATACAGACCCAAAGATGTTATCTGCCCACAGTTCTACACCCAAGAAGTTCCAGAACCAAGGTTCAAAATAGTCTGCCTGACCATATTTACGGTGGAAATCAAGATTGCTCACGTCATCCTCAGGAAATGTTGAGGAAGGACTGAGGGAAGTAGGCAAAACATAACCCAAAGCACCAGAATTTGGGGAAGGAAATGTGGGCATCCAAAGGGCTCTCCTCGCCCTGCTTAACAACCCCACTCAATGTTTCTTTCGATATGGACCTACCAAGGTGATCATGGATGATCTATTCAAGCAAAGGGATCATCAGGAGTGGATTAGCACTGAATGGTCTCTGACTTTGTGATTCAGCCCAATCCTGGCAAAAAAACCATCAAGCTCCTTCAAGGCCTGCTTCCTTCTGCAGAATGCATCTCCCCAGGAATTGAATTATCTTTGCTATTTTGTCCAGCCTAGCTATATTTCCTGGTGAGTTGAGCATTCAAAATGTACAGAATGACTACCTCCATTATTGATGGGGAAAGGTGGGGCATGGACGGCATAGTAGACTCTTCCATCACCCAGACACCTGACATACAGAAGCCAGGAGGTTGAAGGAATAAAATGAATTGTAAATCGTACACAGGAGTGGCCACAGCTTCCCTAGGCCCTCGACATAGGTATAGGGTGACCTCTAAAGCTGTAAACTTGTGCCTGGTAAATCAAAGATAATACTCCTGTGGCATTGCAAGATTGGCTACCATCCTCTATATCCACACAGAATTCTGGATGTCCCCATCATTGTCATGTTATATTCTTCTGAAGTGTTATCACACTAGAGTGCCAGCACTACCCATTAGACTGAGAAAGCTGCCAGTTAGGTACAGCATCCCACCATCCATCTTCACATTAATTATCCCTGTCATACAGTGGGGCTTCACACCTTTTGTTCAAACCAATTCCTCTCTCTCAAGTCAACAAAATTAAAGAGTAAATTAGAGAAAAATAATACAGATAATGAAAGGCAGTTGGCCAGAGGCAGAAGAAGAGGAGGAAACTGGGAAGGATAAAATGGCTGCCAGGACCTATCCCAGCACTGGGTAAATGAAATAATCTTATCCCAGAGAGTCATCCCACTCCACCCCAAAGCATCTCAAAGGCCAGAGTAAAATGTCGAACTGTTGGGGGATCTTCTTAAGTACCCACGAAACCTCCCTGGCACTAACTCCAGGCTCCAAGAGACACTTCCTGGTGGCTAGAGATCCACGTACCCTGCCAACACGTAACACATGAACTGTGCAGCCAATATATGCTCGCCCTTGTGATGTGCCAATGTATGGAACTTTAAAAAGTGGAAAGTGGCTTACTTACAGCTTCTTGTGAGTTCTGATATAAGTCAGTATCTTAATTAGGGTTTTTATTGTTATGTTGAAACACTATGACCATGAGCAACTTGGAGAGCAAAGGGTTTATTTGGAATACTTCTACATCATAATCCATCACCAGAGAAAGGACAGGAACTCAAACATGGCAGGAATCTGGAGCAGGAGTTGATGCAGAGGCCATGGAGAAGTGCTCCTTACTGTTTTGCTCATCTTGAATTCATATAGAACCAGGACCACTACCCCAGGGATGGTACTGCCCACAATGAGCTGGGTCCTCCTCCATCAATCACTAATGAAGAAAATGCCCTACAGCTGAATCTTACGGATGTATGCTTTCGGATGACTCTAGCTTATGTCAAGTTGACATAAAACTAGCCTGCAGAATTTGATCAGGTTTTTTTATTTATTATATGTAAGTACACTGTAACTGTCTTCAGACACACCAGAAGAGGTCATCAGGTCTCATTACAGGTGAGATTTACAGGTGGCTGTGAGCTACCATGTGGTTGTGTTGCTGGGATTTGAACTCAGGACCTCCAGGAAGAGCAGTCTGTGCTCTTAACCACTGAGCCATCTCTCCAGCCCTTGATCAGGTTTTTGATACCAGAAAATGAGTTTTTGAAGTTACACAGTGGCCTTTGTCTGTGATAAGGACCTGGGAAATGGCACTTATAAGAAGACTCCTGATATAGACAACTTCCCTCGAGACATCTTGACCTTAGAAACTTCTACAGTAGATGTCTTCACCTTGGCACCACTGTTTCTATAGAGCAGGATGACTGTTTCTTTTGGGAGTGCCCCACAAATTATAAAATATTTATCAGTATCGATAGGCCCCATTTACTAAATAACAAGGTTATGGTAATGAGAAATCTCTCCAGAGACAGCAAGTTATCTCAACAGCTAAAGGTGTTTGTTATTAAGGCCTGGGAACCCCACGGGAAGGAGAGAACCAATTCCCACAAGTTGTCCTCTGACCACCACAAGCACACCATGACATATGCACACACACACACACACACACACACACACACACACACACACAAATTAAGAAAGCCCAGGAAAACGTTCTTTCAGATGTTTTCAGCCCCATCATGTGTTCTGCTTGAGAAGCAAGATGCTCTCCAGCTAAGACAAGAGCTCTATAAACGAAGTAAACATTCAAACCCCTGGCTGCTACTGGGCATGCAAGAATGCTTCCTCGTGGCCAGGGAGCAGGGATTGTTCTCCAATATTTACTGTTTTAGAATCAGGCCTGGCATTTCATGCCATGGTATCAGCCAACAAAAAACGATAAAGATGAGAAAAGTTAAAAGCAACTTTAGGGGAGCTGGGAAGAAGGCTCAGGAGGTAATGGACTTGCCACACAAGCACGAGGACCTGAGTTTCGATCCCAAACACTCACATCCAAGCCAGTCATAAATGACGTATACCTCTAAGCCCAGCCATGAGGAGGCCTAGATAAGCAGATTCCTGCGGTCCTAGGCCAACCAGTCTAGACAAGTAGGTGAGCTCCAGATTCGGTGAGAAAGCCGATCTCAAAAAATAAGCTGGAGAGTGGTTAAGGATAACATCTAACACTGACTTATATTATACCCTCTACCATGTACTCATACATGGGTATATGCATACACATACACACACAAATGTGTATACATGTGCATACACACATGAACATACACACACATAGCATACATGTACAAAGCAAGTCTATCCTGTTAGCTCTCAAAATATGTTCCATGAGTTGAATATAAGGATAGCGTTTTGTCTCCATGAGAGTCTGTCTTCTGTTTCCTAGGATGACACAGCATGCATGTGTATTTATGTGGCTTCAAGCACATAGCCTGCTTTCTGCAATACTACTGCCCCTGCTGATTGTACCCACTCCTAGTCTAAGCTCTCACCTTGTAGAACCTCAGTGAATGTCTTGAAGGGAAAAAAATGCAAATGCATGTCAGTTTCATGGCCTTGCCACTACTCATCAATCACACACCAGTTCTTAATAAAACCTGAGGGTAATAAAATTATAGACATAATAGTGGAGATGAAATCCTATCCTGTCTGTGTCTTGCTTAACTAATGAGAATTTTCATCCAGTGTTTTGCTCCAATAGTATTAAAATATCACAATCAGGCTTCCATAATTGGATTTACTGCGCTAGAAGAGTTGTACTGATATTTAAATCCTATAATCCAAAGCCATCAGAAGAATACACCTTCCAGTCGATGCTGACGGTGGATTGCCACCAGTATCCCTGAACTACATTCTTCCTCCAAATTATCAAATTTCAACAAGTACCTTAATATGAAAAATCCTTACATTCACATGATTTTTTTTTATTTCAATCGGCCCCAGAAGGAAAATAAAAGCTACTCAGGTTCTAATATATTCAAGGATTAAAAATAAATTTATAGATGTTCTGGTTTTCAATAAGAGTCCTGGTTAGTGCTTTTTAAAGTGAAGTCTCTAAATGATGCTGGAAAGTTCTGTTTCTCTCTTGAGTATCTGCGCTGAGTGGATGTAAAAGCATCCCAGCAATCCCTAAGGCCTGGGCCATTCGTAACCAAACACCACCTCCCTCTCTTCCAGTTCTGTGTTTCCAGACAACCTCCCCCTGTGGGATAAGAGAGCAGCAGCATCACAGCTGAGTCACCTCCCCAAGACAATCTATGACACCAAAGCAGAGACAACCAGGCCAGAAGCTGCCCAGGGAGGTGTGCCCCACATAGATAAGAGCATCACACAGCCACTGACCCCAGTAAGTCACCCCTGAGTACTAACTGAGCTCTCAATAGTCCATGTGACTGTCACTTTTCCACTGGGCCTAGGAAGGAACTATCTTACCTTGATGTAATCAACTTTGCCCAGGGTGGCTGAAGAAAACGGTTCCTACTGCAGGCAGGAAGGTAAATTAGCCCAATCGGGAGCCTGAGATCGCACACAGCCTAATTCTAGTCTTATCTCTCTCCCTTTCTGTGATATGAATGACAACCCAGTGTGCTGAAGCACTAAGGAAGGGAGGGAGAAAAAGCCAGCGGGTTGCAGGATGCAGAACACTTTAACACAAAGGGAACAACAGACTGTAAACTGCCTCTGGGAAAGCGTTTCCAAACACATGGTAGCCAGAAGGCTCACTCACCTTTCAAATTTCCAGTAGTATCCAGAGGAAATAAATCACAAATGCATTAAAGGAAGGTGTGGAGGAAGGTGTCCAGGGCATCATTAATTCCTCATAAGTTTACTCCAAAAGCCACCTAAATGCCCATCGAGGAGGAGATACTACATAGCCTGGAGATAGTCATGGAGTAGAATCTTCTGCACCAGATATGCTCACTGAGCGAAACCTAGTAACCTCTGGGGTCTTGTCAGACCTGGGCCCTGCTCTGTGGTCTTCCATCTCTGAGTTCAGTTATCATGTCCCTGTCTTGGTTTTGAGTTTTAGCTTCTGGATTTCCTGAGACAGGATCTCAGTGTCTAACCTCGGAAGGTCTTCAGCCCACTATGAATTCCAGCCTGGCCTTGAACTTGTAATAATCCTACCTCAGCCTCCCAAATACAGGGATGTATGGAACAAGGCCTATGAGGAATGAATGGAGTTTTGCATTCATTTTACAGATGGGGAAACTGGTGAACAATGACGTTACTAATAATAACTACTTAAAAAAAAAAAAAAAAGAAATGAGGGCTGGTGAGACGGCTCTTCCAAAGGTCCGAAGTTCAAATTCCAGCAACCACATGGTAGCTCACAACCATCCGTAATGAGATCTGACTCCCTCTTCTGGAGTGTCTGAAGACAGCCACAGTGTAGTTACATATAATAAAAATAAAGAAAGAAAAAGAAAAAGAAAAAGAAAAAGAAGGAAAGAAAAGAAAGAAAAGAAAAGAAGAGAAGAGAAAAGAAAAGAAAAGAAAAGAAAAGAAAAGAAAAGAAAAGAAAAGAAAAGAAAAGAAAAGAAAAGAAAAGAAAAGAAAAGGAAAGGAAACTCTCTGTGTAGCTTCCAACTTCTGATTCTCCTGGCCTGCACTAGAGTGCTAATGTTACAGACGTGCACCACCACACCAGGCTTATCCCATGCTTGGGATTGAAACCAAGCCTGTGTTTGCTGGAGAAGCACTCTACCAATTAAGCTACAAACTCAGGTCAAGAGTCAACAACTACTCTATGAAGGCTCCATAATTTCAACTCAAGCAGTGCCCTAAAGTCATGCTCCTAACCACTAAGACAATAGGTTTAGTGGAAAAGTAAGACAATTTCAGTACACTGTATGGCATGGTCCTGCTTTGTAAGATAGGCTTGTGCTGATTGTAGAGTGGGGAAAAAAAGTCTGTACACTGAAATGATATGTGCATTTTTTCTGGATGGTAGAATTTGGCATGAGTCTCACTTTTGACTTTGAATTTGTCAATGTTGTATAAGTTTCTTGAAGTGTGTTAAGTCTTATAAAATACGTAGGAAAGAGTTGCATTGGCAAGGAAATATAAAAATGCACAAATATCCTGGGTCAGTAGTTGAGCAGGAAGGAAAGAGAGACGGACATGAGGGGGATTTAGAACCTGGAGGGAACTTACAGACTAGCCAGTGATAGACTCTTCATCTGGGTCCCCCTGGGTCCCGACAGAATAGTGAGCTGCTTTAATCCACTGGACACTGCTTTACCCCAAGGGCTACCTGGGAAGACAGAGAGGGGGAGGCAATACAGGGCTTGACCTCAGAGCTTATAGGAATATATTACAGAGCACACAGATAAATAAGAAACTGTCATAGAAGGTGGTCTCTTCAGAGGAGGGATAGCAGATTCAGAGTCCCTGCAATAGGAGTAGAGATGTATATGAGTGGAAGCATTACAGACAAACCTTGCAGAGGTACAGCAGTTGTGATCAGGCAAAGGACACAGAGTGGAAGGCAGTTCCAAATGGAGGAAGTTCAGGCCAAATAAAAGAAGAGGACAAACCTCTGCTGGGTAGGAAGAGTGGGTAAGCATAGAGTTCAGCCAAGACAGAGCTTATGGACTCAAGACACTGGCATACCCTTTCCTCTTAAAATGTCCAAAGAACTCCCCCTGGACAGGCCATCCCTTATGAGACCTAGGAAGAAGGATGCTCCAGGAGAGGGATCTGGCTTACCTATAACTATACATACTCCCCTGAAAGGAGTAGCCTATACTCCAGACTTCTAACATTTTCTACTGATAAGAGACCAGTAAGAAATGGCAAAAATCTCCAGGCGTTGGTGCTGCTCCTTGAAGCTCTAGAATAGAAGGTACCCTTGGACACCTCAGTGCACAGGAATTCCTGGGATCTCAGATGGCCAACAGCAAATTCTCAGAGAACCATCAAAAAATGCAAGCAAGAACAGAAAAATAAAGTAGTTTCATTAATTCATCCCTCTTTCTCTAGTTCCCTCTCTCCACAAAAGGCAGCACAGAGCACTGCAGAATATTCTTAGAAGGGCTGTATCTTGACTTTTCTTAACTCCAGCTGATACTGAGTGATTCATTCCATCAAGACTGGTGTTGGGTAGTAATACCAATTACCACAACAAAAGGTCTGGATAATCCCTGGCCCCAGGAAGAGTTGCTACAGGGGCCCCAAAATGCCTCTTCGACTCACAACTGCTTTGATTTCACAGTAATCACATACCAACGCCTAAGTCTTCTTTAATGATTTAATAAAGGAATGCATAAATTGCTGAATCACAAGTTGGTTTTAGTATTTTGATAAATGCATTTCAAGACGATAGGAGTCCTTTCTATCCTGTGGCTCTTTTGTTTTGCATTTGGTTTTGTATTTGAAAACAGTTCTGACAGTGGGGCAGGAGCTGGCCCTGACTCTTTTCCCTACTGTGGGTCCCTTTTCTTTCTACTGGGTTGCTGCCTCGTCCAGCCTTGATGTGATGGTATGTGCCTGATCTTCTTGTAGCTTCTTATGCTACAATGTTATGTTCTGGATTTGGTTGGTGTCCTTGGGAGGCCTGCTCTTCTCTGACTTCTTTGATATCCTTTCAAAGGGAGATGGTGGGAAAGGAATGGGGGGGGGGGGAACTGCAGTCAAAATATCTGAGAGAAGTAAAAAAAAAAAATACTGTGATGAAAAATGGCCCATAACTACTTTGATTGCCACAAGGACCTCTGGAACCAAAAAAAAAAAAAAAGGTTGTGAATTTCTGGAGTCTGATTGGTAAGTCACATCTGACTGCTATTGTGTCAGTTTCCAGTGCCTTCCATCTTAGAACCAAAAATCAAAGTTCCCTCTGCTCTTCTTTCTGTTTGCTTTTAGCTCCTCAGGCTCTTACTCACAAGGCTTTTCCAGATCATCCTTATTCCTGCCAGGGAGGTGTGGGCTGCCTCGGGGCCTTTGCAGTAGCAGATCCTCCAAGGGTGCTCTAGTCACAGGATAAGCGGAGAAAGGTCACATCAAGGTCAAACATAGGATATACTTATATCCTACTTAGAATCAAAGTTAGATATAGGACATCCTATAAGGAGATGTGTGTGTGTGTGTGTGTGTGTGTGTGTGTGTGTGTGTGTGTGTACAAAATTAAATATAGGATATATTTATATCCTATATATATATATATGTATTTTCTATTTCTTTATCTTGTTTATTAGAATTTGCACTCTACCATACATATAATACTACAAGTGTTTCCAACTCATCTGTCACATAATAGGATCTTGCAGATTTAATTGACAAACTTTTTTATTACCTTGCACTTTTCACACAGCTTGGCCATGAGCTACTGCCATTCCACATTAAAGTTCTCTTGCCTGTTACACTAACTGAGATAAGGGGGACAATCAGCATCAGTGTGCTTTTGAAATTATGGTCACCACTTCAAGTAAAAAAAAAAATAAAAGACAGTTCACCTGTAAAACATGCGTATATATACATAGACACCACACATACACACAAACACCACTGAATCAAGTGTATTATAAAAACTACAAGCCAGTAATGAAAACTCAGCATTCTTGGATTTATGGCACTGATAATAAATCACTGCATGGCCAAGACTGCATATAACCCACAGATGATGAAAATATAAGACGGCATTTGAAAGCTCACCACAGTAAACTAGTGTTGCCAAGGGAGGAGCTGACACAGAGGAGCCGGCATCACAGGAACACAAAAGCACCTCGTCCCGTTCTGTCGCCATAAAGGGTTAGTTTTAATGGCAACTACTGCTTCTTTTGGAACAATCCACTAAAGCTTGCTGAGACTGGACTCCTCCCGTTTCTTACAAACACAGTCAAGGGCTGATGGAGTGGCTCAGTGGTGGAAGGCTGGCCTAGCACGTAGGTGTACATTTACTTATACAGTATTTTATGTATACTTACCAGATGCAGATAAAGATATATGATAAGAAGTTAACCTTGGATTGAGTATTTCAATGGTTTGCATATGCTTGACCCAGGGAGTAGCACTATTAGAAGGTGTGGCCCTGTTTGAGTAGGTGTGGCCTTTTTGGAGTAGGTGTGGCACTGTCTTTGAGGTGTGGTCTTTGAGACCCTTATCCTAGCTGCCCCTATTCTGTATTCTGCTAGCAGCCTTCAGATGAAGATGTAGAACTTTCAGCTCCTCCTGCACTATGCCTGTCTGGATGCTGCCATGTTCCTTGATGATAATGGACTGAACCTTGGAACCTGTAAGCCAGCCCCAATTAAATGGTGTTCTTATAAGAGTTGCCTTGGTCTATAAGAGTGTCTGCTCACAGCAGTAAAACCCTAACTAAAACAGGTATCTTCTTCAGTTACTATCCATCTTATTTTTTGTTACAGTGTCTTGTATTAAACAAGGCTTGCTGGCTAGTAGGTCTAAGAATCTGCCCATCTCCAACTCCCCAAGGCTGGAATTACAAGTATGCACTACCATGCCCATTTATTTTATACATGGGCTCTGGAGTTTGAACTCCTGTTCTCTTGCTTGTTTGGCAAACACTTTACGAGCTAAGCCATGCCCCAAGCTCCTAAACACATCTCTCTGAAGTTACTTTCTACACCCTTCCTTTGCTCCTCTTCTACCACACTACCTGTGTTTTTGCTAAGGGCAGCTCCAAGCAGCAAACCCCAAAGATGCTTCCAAGTCTGCGTGTGGTTTACCAGATAGTGGCATTTCTCTCTCTGGAACTCCCTAGACCCTGCCATTCCCTACCACTAACACCACTCTTTACTGTTCCTCCCACTTCTCTAACAGCATGTGTAAGTCCATAGGAAATCCCACTTCCTCTGCTCAAGTTTTAAATTAAATACCTTCAGGGACCAGGACCATGCCTACAGTGAAAGTAGGAGATATCCTGGCCCACTATGAGAAGCAAAAGCATGCGAGCTTATTCAAAAAGCTGAGCTCACTGCAGCCTCTCACCCTTGGGTCTCAGAAGGCTACATCATCCAATTCATCAGAAACACTCACAAGTCTTTTTGTATTTGTTTTTAAACATTGGAAACTATTGCTACTCATGTTTTTAGGATTGTGAGCCAAGCCAAAGACATTCATGGCCTGGAGACAATCTCCAAGTTAGCTCATTGTCTTCTCTACAGCTTAGTCATTCCCAGCTACCCTTTTGTACCCCTCTTCTTCTCCCTAACCCCATCTAAAATCAGAATGTAAACCCACACACATGCACACACACACACACACACACACACACACACACACACCCCATTCTGGGCTCCTACAACTGCCCCTACTGGATTTTTCCATTTGAATAATCCACTGAGATCCTAAACACATCCCAATGTTCCATTTGTTCTCTACTCTCAGCACATCTGAATCTCAAGTTAGACATCCAGAAATCATGCCAGCCAGACACAGATCTTCTCCTCACTCCCACTGACACCACTGACACCAAGCCAGTGCCAACAATAAACTCTCATCCATGTTCCATGAATCTCTCACATCCTTTCTTTTTCCTTTGGAAGTGCTGTGTGTTTCCTCTGGTTGGCCACAGTATTCTCTGACTGTCTTCACTCCTTACTAGGATTGGATTGTGTTACACTACACACACAGGAGGCTCTTCAAGCATGCAGGATAAACACTAGATCCAAAAAGTAGTATTAGAAAAGATAATGGAGCTGTCTCAGCCTTGGTTTCCTGATTCTTAAATTACAGACACTGAATGTAGTAGAGGTTTGAATGCCTGGCTCACAGGGACTGGCATTATTAGGAGATATAGCTTTTTTTGGAGTAGGTGTGACCTTGTTGAAGGAAGTGTGACACTGGAGCAGGACAGCTTTGAGTTTATATATGCTCAAGCTACACGCAGTGTGGCACACACTGTGTCCTTTTGCTGCCTGTGAATCAAGATACAGTACTCTAGGCTCCTTTCCAGCACCATGTCAGCCTGCACATTGCCATGCTTCCTGCCACGATGGAATCTCTGAAACTGTAAGGCATCCTCAAACAAATGTTTTCTTTTATAAGAGTTGTTGTGATCATGGTGTCTCTTCACTGTACTAGAGACCCTAACTACAACACTGAATACCAAGCATGTCCTGTGTTGAACAGCTAGGAAGGTGAACGAGGAGATAGAGTTCTCTCAACCATCATCCTCAACTACCACAACCCAACTGGGACTTGATGAAGAATGCCTTAAAATTTGCCAAAAGTTCCCAAGCTCCAAATCACAGAGGTCTGCACTCTACTCGGAGTGCCCTAAACGTCTCCACTGCGTCCTGCTCTCCCTGAGGACAGGTTACGCCCTACCCCAACCCATTTCTACTTCACCCCTGCAACCACCAGCCCCTGTGTCCACCTGGACAATATTTAATTTGCTCTCTGTAGCATAGTGATCTGTTTACTGTTGCCACCTGCATTGGAAGTTCCTCAAAGGCAAGGAGTCTCATTTTCGTTAATCATTGTATCATTGATGCTTAATGATAAATCACGAATGTATGAATGAGTTAATGACCCTTTGAATTCCCAGACCAATCCAGAGAGGCAGGCATACTCATGGTTCACCACTGATGGACAACAAAAGGGAAGTTCAAAATGGTTGAGTACAGGACATGGTATCGAAAGCATCACTCAGTAAACTGTTTACCATATAAACATTAGGATCCAAAACTGTTTGCCAGAACCCATGTAAAATTTCCAGGCATTGTGGTAGTGATGGTAGTGTGTGCTTGTATCTCAGCACTGTGGAGTTGGAAACAAGTGAATTCAGGGGGCTGTCAGCCAGCTTAACACAGCTTGATGAATTCCAGGCAGTGCCTGAGGAACAACACTCAAAGGTGATCTCTAAATGCCACACATGTGCTCATGCACCCACATACAACTGTAAACCTGTACAAATGTGCATGCACACATATATATGCACATATATGGTTGGGTGCAGAGCAGTGTGAAGCCAGAGCATACAAAAGCCAAGACTCAGGAAAAGGAGTGCAAGGAGACACCATTCTGCCTCTTCTGCTGATGGCTTCTCTGAATACACCAGGATCTTGTCCCTAAAAGAAACCATCTTTATCTCCCTGAATGAGTAAGGGAATAATCCACAGGCCTTTTTATCACCACACAACTGTTTGTGTGAGAAGTGACAAAATGTCTACGAAGTACCAGAGATCTCAATAAACGAGTGCAGGTAGCCTTCTAACAGGATCTGTCACTAAACAGTTTTTCTTAAAAGCCTATCTATACATTGCTTATTTTGTGCCAAGCACTGCATAAATTACTTTGCTGAATGTTGTATTATGCAAGATAAATGTTATCATTGTTATTCCCAATCGCAAATGAGAAAACCAGAACTACATAGGAGTAAAAACATTCCCAACCAGAAAAGGTAGGAATTTGACTCAAAGTCATAGGATCAAGGCCCTGAAACCAGTCTGCTGGCATGTTAATCTCAATCTGCTGCTTTCTAGCAGTATGAGTTATTTTTATAGAGAGATAAATAGACAGAGAGGCATGCAGATGGTTGGTAGATGATCAATGTTAGATAAAGCAAAGATGATTGATAGATAGATAGATGATAGATAGATAGATAGATAGATAGATAGATAGATAGATAGATGATAGATAGATAGATAGATAGATAGATAGATGATAGATAGATAGATAGATAGATAGATAGATAGATAGATAGATAGATAAAAAATAATCTGTAGACAGATATAATGTTCGTTACATCTTTTATGGCTGCAATAAGTTACCTGACCAAAGCAACTTAGGGAAAGAAAGGTTTATTTTGCCTTACAGTTTGAAGAGAAATTCTTCATGGTTGGGGAAGACGTGGTGGCATGTGTGTGAGACAGCAAACTGAGTCCCCCAGGCAGAAAGCAGGGGGTGATGGATGCTGGTGCTCAGCTCCCTTCCTCCTTTTTATTCAGTCCAAGATGCCAGGCACTCAATGGTTGAGCATTAAGGTGGGCCTTGCCACCTGGATTAACCTAACCCAGGTAATCCTTTACAGGCCTTCCCGGAGGCTTGTCTCCTAGACCAGTGGTTCTCAACCTTTGGGTTACAACTCCCTTGGAGGGGATGTTGAACAACCCCTTCACAGGGGTCACCTAAGACTATCAGAAAACACAGATACTGAGGCTGGAGAGATGGCTCGGTGGTTAAGAGCACTGACTGCTCTTCCAGAAGACCTGGGTTCAATTCCTAGCACCCACATGGCATCTTACAACTGTCTGTAACTCCAAGATCTGACACACAAAAACATATATGTAGGCAAAACACCAATACATTCAAAATAAAAATAAATTATTAAAAACAGAAAGAAAACATAGATATTTACATTATAATTCATAACAGTAGCAAAACTACAGTTACAAGGTAGCAACAAAAGTAATTTAGCGGTTAGGGGGGTCACCATAACATGAGGAATGGTATTAAAGGGTCACAGCATTAGGAAGGTAGAGAACCAGTGGCCTAAATCTTGATAAGTTGACAATATTAATCATGACGGAAACATAAATAAGTATATAGGTGCACAGATAATATATCAATGATAAAAAACATTCTAACACAGATACACAGATGGCTATTGATGGGTGATAAACAAAAAGTGACTATAAAGTAAGTACCTACAATCAATCATGACTCAATAGGTTAATAGAAACATTACATTTATACCACTGTCGTGTGTTATAAGCCTCGAATCAATTTTTATTATTTTTATCCCTAAATTCTACAAGAACCGTGTGAATCATCTAGCTAACAACTGGGAGTTCTAACAACTTAAGAGTTTCCCCCACTTATCTCATGCTAATCTGAAAGGCTCCAGGAACCCATGAGATGTCCCTGGGGACTGAGCCTGGGGAACAGCAGGGTTGATCCTTGGAGACCTCATTTTCTCCATACATCCCAGGCATCCCTGACTGCGTTTCTGCAAATAATGATCTTGAGGTTCATCCTGCTCCCATTTCAACTCAGTGGGAAAAACTATGAAACGAGCCTTTAAAATGGTGTGAAATAGACCTTGGACATCTCTTACATCTCTTGAAGATCTTTGGACATATGTAACAGGAAATTGTTGTGATGTACCAACACAAACATGATTTCCTTTTTCCCAAAAGGTTGTGGGATGTTTCTAGAATCAAAGAAAGTGAGAATAAGAAGGAGCCCTCCTGAAAAAAAAAAAAAAAACTGGAAGTCACTTAGTTGATAGAGCATGGAACTAGCCATTACACCTACCCATCCAGTGCCTGGACTAAAGCACAAACAGGAAGCTGGCAGCAGGAACTTCTGGGACATCCTTAGTTGTTGCCTTTTAGCCAGATAACATCCAAACAGGAACATATCAAGAGACTTGGTCAAGAGGAAGCAGCTATGCAGCCAAAATTTCCACTCAACCTTCTCTAAGAATCCTCTGGGATGTATGTGTGTGTGTGATTATGTCATTTCAGACATGAAGGAACAGGTGCACTTTTCTAATGCCTCTCAAATCACAGCAGTAGATAAGCAAATGATGTCTTCGTGTTCTCAATACTGTACATATCCTCTTTTTGGAATATAGTCACGGGGACTTTTCTGTATCGTAAGTGCATCTTCAAAAGTAGGCCAGCACCATCAGGGAAGAGCCCAAACTCACTGTCCATCAAGCAATAACACTACTTCCTGCTCATCTGGCTTCAGCATCCACTAGGCTACTTCCTGCCTCCCTGTTGCAGCCCCAATAGGCCATTTATCTCTCCCAGCCATACTAGGATTTCTCCCATTGGTTCCAAATTGTTGAACCAATTCTTCCTAATGGTTATCTTGTTTCTATGTAATGTTCTGTCTTTAGGAAATCAGCTGAAGGGGCTGGAGAGATGGCTCGGCAATTTTAGAAAGTGCCAGCTGCTTTTCCAGAGGACTTAAATTTGATCCCCAGCACCTACAAGGTGGTTCATAACCATCTATAACTCCGGTGGATCTGACATCCTCCCCTGTCATGCAACTGGTGCATAGACATGCAAGCAGGCAAACTAGACACCAAATTTTAAAACCAAACAAATAAAAAGATACCAGCTGAAACATCACCACTTCCCAGGACTTTCATTGTGTTTCTTGTTCCCTTCCTGCATACAGACACAATGCTGAACATATATCCCTACAAATCTGTGTTTGTAGAACCCAGCAATATCCTGGTGTACCATGATATCAATGTCTGATTCAGACAAGTGGGAGAAGTCTATCTGGTGGAAATATGACTAAATTGATGTTCTACTTCTTTTTTTAAAGAAAGCAATGGGGGTGGAAGTATCTATCTCACAAGCATAAGAACCAGTCAGTATTCAGATCCCAACACCCATATAAAAAGCTGAGCACGGCAGCATGCTCCTGTAGCTACAGCCCTCAGTCAGCTCTAGGATCTAGGATGAGAGACCCTGTCTCAAAATAAGAGGTGGAAAATAATTGAGAAAGACATCTGTCCTCAATCTGTGCCCCCAACACACACACACACACACACACACATACACAACACACTCACATACACTCCCCAAAATATAATAAAATTAAGTTTAAAAGGAAGGCTTAACCTAGAGGTCTCATGACAGACCAGTCATTGCAATAAACATCTGCAAAGAAAGACTTGTGTACAAAAGTATATAAGGTTGAACAGTGTGTGACACACTACAGCTTCCACAATGAGATTTTTTTCCTCTCTCTCTTAGGTGGGGAGGTTACAAGGGTGGAGGGCAGGTAAGAAAGGAAATGGAGATGAATGGAATTGGAGTGCATGATATAAAATTCATGAAGAACCAATAAAGTTTTAAGGGAGTCTCCCTGCTCAAGTAGAGAGAGAGAGAGTGCCCCCAGGGAGGAATCTCTCACACCACACCACCTTTCCTGGGGGCTGCAGCTAGTGTGCTGAGAAGAGATTTGATGTGCCAGGGTGGGAGGAAACCCAGGGGGCCCTACACCCTCTCAGAAGAAAAGGGGGAAGGACTGTAGGAGGGGGTGACCAGGAGGGGGCAGTGAGCAGGATATAAAGTGAATAAGTAAAAGTAAAAATAAAAATAAAAAGTCATAATTGGATTCAATTCACTTTCTGATGCTCTCAAAACACCCGAGACTGAGTAATTTATAAAGAACAAAAGTTTCTTTGGCTCGTAGTTCTCGAGTCTGGAAAGTCCAAGAGCATGATGCAGCATCTGATGTAGACCTTCTGGCTACACGCTAACCAGCAGGAGCCAATGCTAACCAGCAGGAGCCAATGCTAACCAGCAGGAGCCAATGCTAACCAGCAGGAGCCACACGAAGTGAGGGAGAGTAATCGTTGTGGCTCTCTTTCTCTCCTTACAAATCCACCAATGCCATCACAGGGGTTCCATCCACAGAACTTCATCTAATCCTAATAACTTTCCAAAGAGCCCTACACCTCCAATACCCACAACATGAGAATTTCAGTCAGTTTCTCCATGCTCTCAATATCACCACAATTACAATTCCAAGGTTTATTTGAGAGATAAACATAAGCCACAGTAGTTCTTGCTTCTCTGTACACAGTCTGAGCCCTGGCATGTTATGGCATTTCCAGAGGGTTTCAGAAAAACGTTTATTGGTGCTAAACAGAGCTCATTTGTCAAACCATGAATCATCAGTATATTTACAACGAAATTCCCAGAGGGCCAAGTGTCTTTTGCTGTAACATGTTGCCACAGTGACTACTCCATGCAGTGAAAAATCAAGTTTTCCTTAACTTCTTAAAAGATATGATAAAATTAAAATACTATGGCTTGGGTAGTATCCAGGCCATTATATAAAAAGAAAAGGGTGGGGGATGTGTTCGTGCTTCAAAACATCCACATCCAGGTGCTGGGAGCCATCCTGGGGGGATGTTTTCAATGCTTTGCCCAGTCTGCTATGATGAGCATGATACTTTATGAATATGAAAAAAAATACAAAATAATGAGATCCCCAGGCAATGTACGTTTAAAAATGCTTTTAATTTGACTTATTAAAATTAAATCTCATACCTCCTCTTATCCACCTCATTTTCTACATGCATCTACCTCTCTCTGGAGTTCCCAGTTCTTGATATGAAGAAGAACAAAACAGAAGAGAGAGTTAGGAGGCAACATAAATCCAAAAAGCACTGTGTTCGTCAGCCAGCAGGAGGGTGGTGTCTCAAGGGCTAAGCTGCAGAAGCCAGTTTTGCCCAGTACCCTAGGCAGGTGCTCACTTCCCTGCCGTCCTATCATATTGCAAGAAAATCTTCACCCCACAGTAAACAAGAACACATACTGAAAACACAAAGTCCCAGGTGTCCCCGAGTGAAATGCAGTGGCTTTCTTAACCTGATTTGCACAAAGGTTCACAGCCACGAGCTTCCTACTTAATGTAAGTAGGAAAATTCACAACCACTCAACACTTACCCATTTGAGTAGCACCTAAAGAAAGTCCTAAAGATGGGATGTTAAATGCCATGTTCATGAAACTAATTTGGATAAAATAGTGCAGTACTCTTTGAGGTTGTCTACTTGCGTCAAATCGGCTAGGCAGTCAACACCCATGAGCACTGTTGTCTCCTAGAAGATCTGTGTTTGTGTGCAGGGATCTGCAGCATGAATATGTATGTGGTCCTCCAATAGTGGTTTCAATGAGAACTGTCTCCCATAGGCTCAGACATTTGAACATTTGGTACACAGTTGGTGGCAATGTTTAAAGAGGTAGTACAGCTTTGCTAAAGGAACCACATTACTGATGTGTGCACGCACATGTGTGTGTGTGTGTGTGTGTGTGAAAATTTCATAGTTTCCTCCCACTTCCAGTCTTCCAGTTCACTCTCTCTGCATCACATTTATGGCTGAAAGTGTGATCTCTTAGCTTCTGGCTCTGTCTGCTTACAGCCATGCTCCCCCACTCTTACGGACTTTCCTCTGGAGCCATAAACCAAACGAACTCTTCCTTCTGTAAGCTGCTCTTATCCATGACATTCTATGTATAATATATCCATGCTACTCTATTCACAGCAGGAAAAAATGTAACAAATGCACCATGTTATTTCCTCTTTTCTACAGTACATAGTACAGACGTCCCAGCTGAACATTCTGAAGCTGGGCCCAGAGATCTAGTGCCTGCATAAAAATGGATTCTGAGATGTTCCCAACAAGGGGCAGATGAAGGCTAAAAATGTGTTCCAGAGCTCTTAGCTCTGTTGATAAAAATTCTTGATAAAAGCAGTGGCTCTGTTACTATTTAGGGCCATATAATGCAGCCAGCTGTGCAGTCCGTGCCTTTCACTCTTTCATTCCATACGAAAGTACTAGCTTCCATATGATGAGGCAACCTGTATAACACCTTACAAAAGGTACATCTAGAAGAGCTGGGAAAACTCAGTTGCTCACCAAAAAAATGCATAGCACACTGACATTCACTCTCAAATCTCCATAAGGTGCTGATCAGTCTGCTTAAGGACTAAAATTCTGAAGGCTTAGAAAGGAAGTTTCATCAGACTTACCATACTTCCCATCTCAAGACACTCCCTCCCAACAACAAAATACAGTAATCTAGTCCAGCAACTATTCTTAGATTGTTAAAGATCATTTGCATAGATTCTGTACTATAAATTTCAAAAGATGTTGACAATGGATAAAAGGATTTGAGGAGATGATGAGAGGATTGCAGATATTGGGGGCTTTTTAGTTTTGACAAAGACCAAGGATAAACTAATAGACATGGATGGCTGGAAGGATAGATGGATGGATGGGTATAGATACATAATTGAAGATGATAAAAATAGATATATTACTGATTGGTAGAGATGGAAGATAAATAAGGGATGATTGATAGATAGATAGATAGATAGATAGATAGATACATACATACATACATACATACATACAATCATACATATATACATACATAAATATATACATACATAAATACATATAGATAGATTGGTAGATACAGACAGGTAGATACATACATACAGACAGACAGACAGACAGACAGACAGACAGACAGATAGATAGATACAAAGATACATAGATACATAGATACTAGGTAGATGCCAGAAAATAGATAGATAGATAGATAGATAGATAGATAGATAGATAGATAGATAGATAGATAGACAGACAGACAGACAGATAGATAGATAGAAAGAAAATATAATGAATTTACACTGTTTTACATGACACATAGAAAACATAAATAATTTTGAAAGGAAAAAGATTCAACCCCAAAACACAGTCTCATAGCTGTTGATTACCCAGATAAAATCAAATCACCAAGGTAATCAGAGTCCCTACTACAAATTCATTCACGTCTTCTCACCGCCCTTTGAATTAGCCAGAACATCTTGAACTGGGCTTCAAAGCCACAGCAGGATCTAGCTACTGCCCCACCCTGCGGTTCCTCCCAAACATTCTCCTCCAACTTTCTCCCAACACTTGGCACTCAATCCTCAGCTTGGGATCCTCTTGCCCCAACCCTTCCTTATCAAATTCCTTTCCACCCCTTAGAATGAAATGTTCTCTTCAGTGGCCTCATGAAATCCCCACACTTATAAAATAGGCATCATATACAGAAAATGTGGTACATTTACACAATGGAGTACTACTCAACTATTAAAAAGAATGAATTTATGAAATTCCAAGGCAAATGGATGGACCTGGAGGGCATCATCCTGAGTGAGGTAACCCCACAAAAGAACTCACATGATATATACTCACTGATAAGTGGATATTAGCCCAGAAACTTAGAATACTCAAGATCCAAGATACAATTTGCAAAACACATGAAACTCAAGAAGAATGAAGACCAAAGTGTGGACACTTTGCCCCTTCTTAGAATTGGGAACAAAACACCCATGAAAGGAGTTACAGAGACAAAGTTTGGAGCTGAGACGAAAGGATGGACCATCTAGAGACTGCCATACCCAGGGATCCATCCCATAATCAGCCTCCAAATGCTGACACCATTGCATACACCAGCAAGATTTTGCTGAAAGGACCCAGAGAGAGCTGTCTCTTGTGAGACTATGCCGGGGCCTGGCAAACACATAAGTGGATGCTCACAGTCAGCTATTGGATGGAACACGGGGCCCCCAATGGAGGAGCTAGAGAAAGTACCCAAGGAGCTAAAGGGGTCTGCAACCCTATAGGTGGAACAACAATATGAACTAACCAGTACCCCCCCGGAGCTTGTGTCTCTAGCTGCATATGTATCAGAAGATGGCCTAGTCGGCCATCATTGGGAAGAGAGGCCCCTTGGTCTTGCAAACTTTATATGCCTCAGTATAGGGGAATGCCAGGGCCAAGAAGTGGGAATGGGTGGATAGCAGAGTTGGGGGGGGGGGGCAGGGGGCCTGGGAGACTTTTGGGATAGCACTTGAAATGTAAATGAAGAAAATACCTAATAAAAAAAAGTAAAAAAAAAAAAAAGGCATCATAAAAACCCACGAGACAACCACTGCCTGGTATGTGTTATTTATTGACTTCAAAGACTAGAATGTGAAAACATCCTTGCCAGAACCAAAGCGTCTTCTCAGGCTAAATGCACAAACCACAGCCTTTAACCACAACGTCTCCCATCTTTTTGGCCAATTATAACTTTTACCTCAAATAAATCATAGGGGATACTTTTACATTTACCTTGGCACAGGAATCAAAGTTAGAGAAAGCCAGACTTCTTTGTAGCAGAAGAAAAGTAAAGAGACATAAGCATATCCAAGCTCCTGGATCCAGTCTGCTGGCTGCCTAATATCTGAAAACACTACTTGCCAGGATTTAAGTCTTCTTGACCAAAAAGAGTCTTTAACCCACTGGGCATGATAGCTCATGCTAATCGCAGCTCTCCGGAGATAGAGGTGGGTGTATCTCTTTGAGTTTGAGGCCAGCCTGGTTTATGTGTGGAATTCCATGGCAGCCATGGCTACATAGAGATACCCTGTTGAAGACAAGAAAGGGGGGAGAGGGAAGGAAATCATAACACAACAAATGGATTAAATGATTTTGTGAGTCAATTTCGATTCTATGGTCCTAGCTCAGTCTTACTACCTACAGCTTTATCTAGATCACTGAGAATTCTTTCTTTAAGGAACAACAGCATAATTATTGTGAATTGAATATGCTTGGTTCAGGGAGTGGCACTATTGGGTATGGCCAGATACTGGCGAGGATGTGAAGAAGGAGGAACACTCCTCCATTGCTGGTGGGATTGCAAGCTGGTACAACCACTCTGGAAGTCAGTCTGGCAGTTCCTCAGAAAATTGGACATAGTACTACCTGAGGACCCAGCTATACCACTCATGGGCACATACCCAGAAGATGCTCCAACATGTAATAAGGACACATGTTCCACTATGTTCAAAGCAGCCATATTTATAATAGCCAGAATCTGGAAGCAACCCAAATGTCCCTCAACAGAGGAGTGGATACAGAAAATTTGACACATTTACATGATGGAGTACTCCTCAGCTATTAAAAACAATGACTTCATGAAATTCGCAGGCAAATGGATGGAACTTGACAATATCATCCTGAATGAGATGACTCAGTCACAGAGGAACAAACACAGTATGTACTCACTGATAAGTGGTTATTAACCTGAAAGTTCAGAATACCCAAGATTCAATTCACAGACCATATGAAGCCTAAGAAGAAGAAAGACCAAACTGTGGATGCTTCAGTGCTCTTTAAACGGGTAATCAAAATGCTTACAGGAGGAAATATGGAGACAAAGTGTGGAGCAGAGACTGAAGAAAAGGCCATCCAGAGACTGCCCCACCTGGGGATCCATCCCATATATAGCCATCAAACCCGGACGTTACTATGGATGCCTGGAAGTGCTTACTGATAGACACTTGATATGGCTGTCTCCTGAGAGGCTCTGCCAGAGTCTGAAAAATACAGAGGAGGAAGCTCACAGCCAACCATTGGACAGTACTCCTGGGTCCCTGATGGAGGAGATGGAGAAGAGACTGAAGGACCTGAGGGGGGTCTGCAGCCATGATGAAAATGGACTCAACCTCTGAAAGTACATACCAGCCCCAATTAAATGTTGCTCCTTATAAGAGTTGTCTTGGGAGACATATACAGTAGAGGACTGCCTGGTCTGGCCTCAGTGAGAGAAGACATACCTAACCCTTGAGAGACTTGAGGCCCCAGGGAGTGAGGAGCTCTGGTGGGGTTGGGGTGTGGGGACATCCTCTTAGAGATGGGGGAGGAGGAATGGGAGCAAGAACTGTTGAAGGGCAGAATGAGAGGGGGATAGTGACTGGACTATTAAAAAAGATTAAAGGATAAAAATGATAAAAATTTAAAAAAAAAAAGAGTTGCCTTGGTCATGGTGTATCTTCACAGCAATGGAAACCCTAAGATAATAATGGTGGCATTCATTATTGACCTTCCAGTCATCATACTTTGCTAAACCTGATCTAATGGTTAGTTTAATTCTGTGTGTCAACTTAGCTGGGCTACTGAGTGCCCAGGTATTTAGTCAAACAGTATTTCCAGTGTTTCCATGGGAATTTTGAATAAGAATAACATTCAAACTGATATCAAATTGCAATCCACTGTCTGCTGGCCTCATTAAATCAGCTACACACACACACATACACACACACACACACAGACACACACACACACACATACACACATCTTCTCTCTTCAGTATCTGTCACCCTTACCACAGTAGACCCAGCTCCTAGCATAGTATACATCACCAAACAGGTGCTCAAATTCTTGTAGAGCAAATATCTGACTGCATTCATTAATCATTGACTTTGATGAGCATCTAGTAGATATGCTGTTGACAGTAAACAGGACATTTCATTCATTTGGAAGGTCCCCAAGCTCAGTGAAGCCAGCTGCTTATAAACACTGATTGCTCAATTGTAGCACTGTTGACTAAAAGCAAGCAGACCATGAGCCTTTATCATTCAACACTTGTGCAATTAAAGACAATATTTATACAGAATCTCTTACAAGAAAATCATGGTCTAAGGCTCTGCAGGGTTCCAAAGAAAGTGAGACAACCCCCAGCCCCAAACAAAGACGACAATATCACAATCTAGGCTAGTAGCTATTTTTAGGTTATTAAAGATTACTTTTATAATGTGCTCATCCTGGGAAGCTTCAAAATATGGTGAGAAGAAATAAAAGAGTCAAGCATTGCAGGGTCCAGGTCAGCCTTCGTTTTCATTCCAGGTTCTAAGCATTTTACTAAAGTCAACTCCTATTCCTGCCCTTGCATCCTGCAATAGCAGCCCCATGGAAAGTGAAATAACAACAGAAAAATTCTCATCTCCTCCTATTCACTTCCCTTCCTTTGTGCCCACTTAGCACCAGACCAACGTAGTCAGAATTGAGAAATCAGCTTCAGGGCTGGCGATTGGCTCAGCTGGCTGAGTACTTGCCTAGCATTCACAGGGTCCTGAGCTGGAGTCCCAGCTCTGCACACGTGCCATAGTGGTGTGGGCCTATCATCCCAGCACTCAGGAGAAGGAGGCAGGAAGAGGTCCGAGAGTTTAAACTTATGGTCAGCTACTGAGTAGGTTTGAGGTCAGCCTGGAATCTTAAAACCCTGTCTCAGAAAAGAGAAGAAAGAAAAAGAAAGGTTGGTTTCAGAATGAAATTCTAACTCAGCTACCACCAAGGACTCTTCATTGGAAACAAGAAAATGAAGCTAAAAGACAGTGGGTTTGGAGTCAGTCCGTCCACGTTTGAGGCTCATCTCTTCATCCTGCTAGCTCTGCCCTGCTGTGACTTATCATAATCAAGGTGCCATGAGGACTCCATGACACAAACCTGGGGACAGTTCCTCCTCACTGGGTTAGGGGATGTGTCACTGTGGCTCTAATCTATGGGTTTTCTAGGTTTCTCAGATATTATCTGAAAACAACCATGATGTCTGTCCGTCTAGCTCGCGATTTTTTCTTTAGATCCTTTAGGTTCGGCCTGCCCTCTTTCCTTTCAAGTCAGCTGAGCAGAGTCCATTGAGAAGCAGGCTGGAAAAGACAAAACTTTTAAATTCTATCTTTGGGGGGTGTTTTGTTGTTTTGTTTTGTTCTTGTTCTTGTTTTTGTTTGGGGGGTCATTTTTTGGTTTTGTGGGTTTGGGGTTTTTGTGTTTTTGTTTTTGTTTTTGTTTTTTGAGAAAGGGTTTCTCTGTGTAGCCTTGGCTGTCCTGGAACTCACTCTGTAGACCAGGCTGGCCTCAAACTCATAGAGTTTTTCCTCCTTTCTGTCTCCTGAGTGCTGGGATTAAATGCATGCAGCATGTACCACCACTGCCTGACTCTTGTTTGTTAATCTTGGTGTGATTTCACCAGTCTCTATTCTCCTGCTATGACTCAGGCCCTAGTTCTTTTAAGCATTAGCTGAGCTTTTAAATGCTATTCTTCCAGGTTCCTCCTAAGGTTGGGACACAGAACCTAAAGTCACTTGATAACCATGGGTTTCCCTATCAATCACATGACCAAACTCTGTCTGAGATTCCACTACAGAGAGGGCAAAGCAGGTGAGACACAGAACCAGACATAGGGTGCAGAACCTCACAGTGGTTCTGCAGGCTGACTGCAAGACTCACAGTTTTGGCTTTACATTTTCCTGCTGTGTGGTCTTGTCTCCGCCTTCTCCTATACAACAAGGCAATGATTAAGCCTACCTCATGTGGTTATCCTCAGAATGAAATGAGTTAATAGGAGTTTAAAAAAAGCCTTTAGCATTTAGATCTTGGTACAAGGTAACAATAATAGCAATCTAAGTCTTTATGCCTAAACAGAAAGAATCCAGAGAAGTGGCCTAAGTCAAAGAGCCACAAAGGACCATTTATTGGGGTTGGTAGTCTGTTCTCTTTGATTGAGATCTCCTTGTAGATATTCCACACAAGAGAGTTGGGTCTGTAGCCTGGTTGTAGAGTACTTGCCCAGCATACAGGAAATTCTGGGTAGATCCCAGCACAGTATAAATCAGGTATGGTAGCATGCATCTGAAATTCCAGTACTCAGAGGTCAGTCAAGTTCAAGGTTACCTTTGACTATACAATGAGTCTGAGACTAACCTGGACTACATGAGACCTCAATTTTTTTAAAAGGTTTTAGAAAAGCTATGTCTCACTTGTGACACTGTAAGGATCCATCATGCTAGCGCCTAAGAAGTAAACGGGAATAATCCATCTTTCCCTCTGCCTGCACCTACCTAGACAGCTGTCCTTCCTTCCTTCCTAGGGAAACCTCAGGCCACCCTCCCGTTGGCCTCCATCATACTCAGGAAGCACTCCATTCATTGCAAGCTTCCACATTAACACTGCAGTGATATAAAGAGTGCAATCTTCACATGAGACAATCCCCAGAAAAACACTAGCAGAGTATCCAGCCAATGCCTTAGGCAGTCAATAAATGTTATCTATTTAAAAATGCTCTCTATTTTCAAGGGAAGAGGAGGAAAGTCCTTTGGTACCTGCTTTCTCCAAGCTGACACACATTCCAGTACCAAATGCCACACAAGAGCAGACTGGAATCTGTGGAAGAACAGAGAGATGCTATGCAGTATCTGTAAAGAATTACAGTGCAGGGAAGAGTTCCATGGACAGAAAATACAGGAATCTCCTTCTCTCCTCTTCCCAAGAAGAAAAGCAGGAAAAGGACGACCCTTAGTTGAGAAACTGCTGGCAAACCCAAATGTGATGTTAATTTTAACTATCAACTTGACACAGTCTCAAATTACCTGAAGGAAGGGCCTCCAAGAATGTCTGTGAAAGGGCTGGTGAGATGGCTCAGTGGGTAAGAGCACCCGACTGTTCTTCCGAAGGTCCAGGGTTCAAATCCCAGCAACCACATGGTGGCTCACAACCATCCGTAACAAGATCTGACTCCCTCTTCTGGTGTGTCTGAAGATAGCTACAGTGTACTTACTATAATAATAAATAAAGTCTTAAAAAAAAAAAAAAAAGAATGTCTGTGAAAGATGATCTCAGTTACATTCATTGATGTGGGATGAACTGTCCACTGTGGGCAGCATTATTCCCTGGGCTTGGAACTAGGGACTGAATGAAAACTAGAAAGCTACCAGAGTACTAGCATTCATGTGTTAATCCGTCTTTCTTTGCTCTCAACTGTGAACATAATGTGGCCAGTACTCTCACGTGTTCGGGCTGCTGTGACTTCTCTGCCACAATGAACTGAAATTATAAGTCAAATACACTTTCAAGTTGTTTTGTGAGTAATTTACCACAGCACCAGAGAAGAGCTAGGACACCAATTCTGCCCACGGAGTTATTAGTATTTTAACATTTCTGAACAAATCCAAGACCACTTTAGACTTCCCAACTTGCTCTCCTAGGCAAACCACACAGCTAGGCTGCCTTCATTCATGGCTGTGGATAGGCACTGTCAGCTCCCACACAGAATCCCATTAGTTCTTTTAGTGTGTTCACAACATGCGTTAGACCCAGAGGTCTTTATCACTTCAGCATGACCTTCTCCCCATCCCAACACCGGCAACGTCTAGTCCTGAAAAGACGATGTAAGAGGAGACAGAAGCCAATTACTTGGAAGGAAAAGAACAAAACTAACTCTGGCATCCTTTCCGCTGTGACAGGCCAGAGCAAATTGAGTGAATCGGTCACCTCAGAGAGCTAGGAACCCACCGACATAGTTCAAGTACAGAATCAACAGACATTCTAGCAAACCATTACCTTTAACAGGAGGCAAGGTGCTGGGGGAAATGTTTGCTTCCAGTTTACCTGGACGGGTATTCACAAGAAGTCTAGAGGAGTAAAACCCAGTCCTAAACCGATGGTTATGCAAATTGTATAAACAAATCTATTCAAAGAGTGGGGAGCTTTCTCATCTAGTTTCCTCCCCTCACCTGTCTCACTGCCTTCGGCAGACAGAGTGGAAGAGAAAACCCAACAGCTTGGACGAATCACAAATCCACTCTCTTAGTGTGATCAAAAGGAACATCTCGGTTCACCCGGCCCCTCAAATAACTCTTACGGGTTAAGGGAGTTCTTGGCAGATTTCTGTCCTTGCCAAGAGACGCTGAAATTACGCTATCACCGCGGTCTCTCTAGACCAGACAGGTACACGGAAGAGGGGACCAAGGACGCAAAGGGTGCTCCTGTCCTAAATCTGAGAGGGAGGCAAGGGATAGGGAAGAGAGGGGCACAAGGAAACATAAGCTCTGCAATGCGAAAGGAGTCCCGGCCAGGCTAGCCGCGGCCCCTGCCGGCAGATCTAGCTCCTTCCAGGCACCTCCTGAGGTCTGATTGGAGCCACCAGCGAGGATGAAAGAAATTAGAGTTCCTGATCCTACGGACCCACCTCGCGCCACTACCGCAGATTCAAATGAGACTCTGGGGACCGTTCCACGTGGGCCCAGTGAGCCCCAAGTCGCCCCATCTAAAGCGCGCTGACTGTTCCCGGGCTCAGCGCCGCACCAAGGGCCCTGGGTACGCTCTTGCCTGCAACTGTCGCGGGGCGCCTTGCAACACTGCAGGGCAGAGGGGAGGGGGAGAAATGGCAGAGAAGGCGGAGCAGGCGGCCCGGGAAACACTAACATTTGCCAGGAAAGCGCCTCCTCCCGAGAAAGCAAAGGAAGGGCTTCCCAGCTTAGGAAACGCCCCGGGGATGCCCCCACAGGAGGTGCCGCCTTTCCCTGGCTCACCCATGCTCCAGTCTCCAGTCAGTCCTCCACTTAACCTCCTACTCCCAAAAGCTGGTCCTAGCTCCCTTCCCCAGGCGTCCAAAGAGACCCACGCTTGCTTTGGGCAGTCCGCAGCTCGCGCAACAGGCAGAGCTCCAGCGACGGCCGGCTCTGGCTCCGGGACTGGAGGATGAGGAGGAAGCCAGGCACCCTAAGCAGCATTTACTCCCACGACCTGAGAGCCATTGGGGACTGGAAGAGCAAAAGGTGGAGAAAGGTACAATAAAGTTGAAGGGTCGCATGGAGAAGTGTCACGGGCGCGCGGGGAGGTGGAGACCCGATCAGGTACCTGCAGGAGTCGGGAGTCTTGGCGCGTCTGGCTGGCTGGGTTCTGCGACGCCGCCTGTCCGTGCTGCAGGGATCCGGCCTCGCCGCGCAGCCCCGCGCCCGCCGCCGCAGCGGCAGGAGAGCGGGCTAGCCCGCACGGGTCGCCGAGTCCGCGGATCCCGCCCGGCCGGAGCTGGGTGCCTCGGGAGGCGGGCGGGACCGGGCGGGGCCAGTCTCTCAGTCAACGCCCTGCTGCTCTCTGCTCCTCCCGCCGCCTGGCGTGCAGCTCTCCGCCAGGGTTCCCCCCGGCCCAGGGCGCGGCGCTCGCGCACGGACCGCCGCAAACTGAGGGGGGTCCCACGGCGAGCCCCACGCACGGATGGTTGGACCCAGACACAGCAGTGCGGGACTTGCATCCCGGCCCAGGCCCAAGTGCAGAGTCACCTCCTCAGGAGTGTCCCGCCCTGCCCCAGAGGGATATCAAGGTCATGTCCCACGCCTCCCACCCTGCGCACTCCCCGGAGAGAACCTCAATCCAGAAGAAGAAAAATGACCTTTCTCGTGGCCTAAGCAAAATGCCTCTTGAAAGTCGTGTCCAACGCAACACTTCGCAAAATTGCCAGGGTTTTCTTGAGCTGTCTTCTTGAGCTGTCACGAGGCCCCAACTTGTTTTACAACAAAGTACGAAGGAGGAAACGACCCTGATTCTACCGCTGTTTGCCACCGCCCGCTCCCTGAAGACTCACACATAGTGAGGAACAAGATGTTTTGTTCCTTTCCTCGACTTACCAAGTCTGAAGAGATGGTTGGACTTATGCACCAAGCATATGCACCTCATATGAAGAAAGGAAAAAGGAACTGAATGGAAAGCTCGGAATGGGAGAGGGAGTCACCGAGAAATGGCTCCAGCTAAGGTTGAATTAACAACCAAGGACCTATGCAAGGGCAGCGTGTAGTCCTGAAGACACGCCTGGCCTCCCTGCACTGGCACTGAGCGAAAACACAACCAACAGCCCGGAAGAGAAATGGGACGCGTGGGGACCCACCCCCGCGCTCCCCCTCCCGCCCCCAAACTGCAGATTTTTAAGTTGTGCAGGCATGCAACCGTTCCTCAAAGCCAGCTGCTCAGAATTGTAGGCGCCCAGTGTTCTCAGGGTTCCCACCAGATAGACACTACGAGCGCTGCTGGCTGCTCCCAGCCCCTAACACAGACTTGGTGACAATCACCTCAGACATGCACCTAGCAAAACCAGGGACGTTTATGATGGTGACAAGAGGCATCTATACAAGGAGAAAGATGCTTTTCCGGACTCATGGAAGTGCCCTGTGGTGTCTGTGGGCTTCATAAGGGTTCTTCCTCCATCAAAACCCACACTGAGTCAGAGGGTAAAGAGCACCAGGTTTCAAAGAGATGAAGCCTGCATCTTATTTATTTTTATTACATTTGATTTTTCTGTATGTATCTGTGTGGGTGCATCCACACATTGGCATGTGGAAAGAGGGCTCAGAGGACAACTATCAGGGATTGGTCCCCTCCTTCCATCAGGCAGGTCCTGTGGATTGAACTCAGAAGGTCAGGCTTGGTGACAAGTGCCTTTATGCAGTGAGCCATTTCACTAGCCCATGAAACCTGTATCTTCAAAAGAGGTCTGCCCCAGAGGAGAGAGTTCTCAGTAGTGGGCAGAAGACCCTGGCACAAAATGAGGGTGCGGGCCACTGTAGAGCCTATTTGGACTTCTGTCCCTTATGTCTTCATTATTTGGTCCCCTCAGGCCTGCCCCTCTCAGGTCACAGAAGACCCAAGGCAAATGTCTACTCTGGTGTCTGAAAAGTCGTGGAAGGTAATTTTCATGAGCAATTCATCATCTTTAACCTAAGATTTAATTATTCTAAACATTTACATTTTATCAGCCTCACAGAATGGATGCTTCTGGGTCTCCCCAGCAGTTAGGTAGCCACTTGAGCATTTCAAAAGCACCAAGTTGACCCCACAAGTCCAGGCTCCTTTGACTAAGAAGGACAAGGACAAATGGCCTTGTCTTTGGCCTGCAGGAGGTATCTGCAGTGCAGAGAGAGCAGTAAGTCCTTCTCATGTCGTCTGGGTGGCATAGGTGAATAGAAGAGGACAGGAGGCGCAACCCCAGGCTGTCAGGAACTATCCCTTCAGGAGGCAGGAACAGACAGTATAGCCTGCATGCTATATCCTGTGTACAGAGGGTCTCCGGTCTGAGGTAGCAGGTCAGCCATTTGCATGCATCCTGAATCATGCCTTCAGTCCTGGTGTGTCACCTATAAGGAAAACTCCTTCCTCACCTGGTGACCAAGCAACACACATGACACAATAAACAGGAAAGCACATCTGCTCCTGAAACCTTAGTCTTCTCTCTCCTCCCCAACCCCCACCCTCCACACATTCCATGAACTCACAGAATCATATTCTTCTTCTACCTACCCAGACTGGTCCTCGATTTTTTAATTTTCATTCTCAAAGTCCAAATGACAGAAAACCAGCTCGACACTAGCGGTAAAACAACACAGGTTCATCTCTGTTCATCTCTTAAATGGGGACAGGCCTGCAGGAGAGAATGAAGATGGTCTCGCTTCAGGCTGCAGGACAGGGGTGAGTGTACACTGGTAACAACGTTCAGCGTTTGTCCAGTTGGTGCCTTAGTAGTCTCTACTCGCTACCCTTCAATGTGAATGTCACTGTCACCGAGTGCATAAAACACCTCCCCCTAAACCACCAGGCTACTCAGGACTGCCTGCTTCACAGTGAGTCTCTAGTCCCAATTCTCGGTCCTTCTTTGCTGCACAGATGGTTAGTTGGACTCCATTAACAATTAAGATCCTCTGGGAGGTTCCCTCCCTCATGGGTCGTGAATCTCCCCTCCACCCCACCTTAGCACCCTGTGTTTCCCCACTGCACAGCCCCCAGCATGCTGGCTTTTAACTGTTTATCTCCCACTAGTTAAGGGACTCCCTGGCAACCACGTTTCAGGGACCTTCTTTGGGATCTTCATGGTTATGCAGTGAATGACTGAAGGCTGTCACGGAGCCCACAGGTTCCATCTGTGCCTCGTGGGTACTTAAAGCTTTTGTTTCTATGCTGCCTTTTGCCAGGTAGAAAGAAAACATGAGACATCAAATTCTCATACTGCTTGCTTGCTGGGAAGCTCAGAACTAAATTTATATAACTCAGATTTAGCTCTTAATTAGCTGAAGCGTTCTTGTTCCAGATTATGTCAGTGATGTTCATGCCTCTTTCATGAAACTACGGTACATTTACCTATCGCCTTATGGTGTAGTCTGTTGTTGTTGTTGTTGTTGTTGTTGTTGTTACTGTTTCATTGTACATACCTTAATGTTTTATGTTCTTAAAGGTCCAAAGACTTGAATTCCAATTCTCCTCTGCCTCTAACAAGCTCAGCAGTATTTCCTCCTTGGCTAGCTTTGGCTTTGGACCATATGATATTCATGGTCTTTGCCAGCTCTAAAAGCTTTATACTTCTATAGATAAAAGGAGACAGTTTATAAATTATTAATGAAAGAATCCTGTGACAGAACATGGCTCAAGTCTCTAGGCACAAAGGTAACTGGAAACACCCTTCAGGGGCCCCAGAGAGCCAGCCCAGGTGAGCCCTACAGAGCTGTGCCTGGGCAGAAGGCCTTGGTTAAGTATACTGCATTCCCTGGTGAGTATTTTTACCCACTTAGCCAAACAAAAACTTTGACAAGTTAGGCCACAAATATACCCTCAGGGGGTGGCCTTTCAGTGGCTGCTGTTTGACTTCTCACCACCCCTCCAGCTTTTCACAACTTTCTGTCTGCAATGCTCAGACCCTCATCAGCCTTCCTACTTTGCTTCCTGACCTCTGAGTCTTGGCCTTGTCTGGGCCCTGTTCCTTAATGCTTCCTTTCTATACTTAAACAAACAAACACAACAACAACAGCATACTTTACCTGTATAGCAAAGCTCAGAGTCACTCACCAGAAACAGCTTTCTCTCACTCACTCCTGCGGTGTAGATGTGACCTGTACATGTGACACCCCCCCCCCAGTTTTGTATGCTGAATAATGCAAAGAGGTGATGTATCTTACAGGATGGGGTCAAAGTCTTGGGTAGGAGGGTGTCCCCAATCCCTCCTTCTCTTTTTTTCTGTTTCCTGCTCCTATGCACACTCCCACCACCTTATCCTTCCTCCTTATCACAAACCCAGAAACAGTGTGACCCAGAATAATGAAAAGTGAGCTAAAACCATTTGTCCCCTTTGACTCATTTGTGCCAAGGTCTCCCCTCCCCCCCCCACACACACAGAAATTACAGAAGTACCAACTTCCATGAAATTAGTACCAGGACCAAGGCTATGGCTGTGAGTAACCCTGACCATATAGCTCTTAGGACTTTGTAAATGGTTTGTGGAGGGGAGAATTTGGAAGAGTTTAGAGATAGGGGCTTAAAAATGTTCAAGACCATTGTAAATGTGGCTTAATGTGACACTTTGTGGAGATCTGAAAGTAGTTCAAAGATGAATAAAATAGTAATATATGAGTGGAAAGACCAGTCTCATGGGTAGCTGCTTTTCTAAACAGACTGTCACAGTGATCAGGTAATAGAAGTATCCACTGAGATGTCAAGGATCAACCCGTTAAGGGACCACACAATGTATGGCAGAATCAGAGTCTCCACAGGGAATCCACTGACAGGACAATGTAGAAAGGATGAAGAATAAGATGTGCACCTGCAATAGAGATACCAGGATGCTAAAGATGCCAAGGACAGATGTAGCAGAGACAGCTCAAGGGAAGCCCATGTGGGCCATAGTTATCTAAACCATAGAGGTGGGGCTTTCCTAAGTACTCAGGAGCTCACGTCATGACTCCATGGACCCTGGATGCTAGACGTGGAGCTGCAGGGTTTAGTGTTTGCCACGCTGGCTTTCTGTCTTGCCTTGATCTGATCTTTTGTTGGTATTTCCTTATTCCTTCACCTTGAAATAAGTATCTTTACTCTGTTGCTGTGTGTCTTGGAATCAAAACTTTCCTCTTTACAAAGAATCACAGCTAAAGGTTGTCTTTGGGTCTCAGAAAAGTCTTTCAACTTGGACTTTTGACTAATACTGCAACTCTTAAGACTCTGGGGACTCTAGGAGGTGAACTCAATACATTTTGCATTATGAAAAGCAGTAATCCTTTGGGAGCCAGTGGTAGAGTGTTACAGTCTGAATGTGAAATGTCTCCTGGGGGCCATGTTTTTAACGCTAGGTCTCCAGCTTAGGGTGCTATTTTAAGAAGTGGTTAAAAAATCAAAGATAGTTCCTAGACAGATAAAGTAAGTCACTGTGGGCACTGAATTGAAGGCTGCACCTGATCCCTGGGACCTTCGTTACTCCATGTGTCCCATTCTCCATGACATGAACAACCTGATCCTTTGCAGGCTCCAGCCGCCATGATAGTCAGCCTCACTATGGGTCCAGAATCAAAGAAGCCAAAGGCTGTGGAGTGAGACCTTAGAAACCATTAAGCTAAGATAAATCGTTCCCGGGCTGGATAAATGATTCAGCAATAAGAACATTTACTGCTCTTGCAGAGGACCCAGGGGTTTTTGATTTTGGTTTTGGTTTGGTTTAGTTTGGTTTTATGTTGTTTTTCCCAGCACCTTGTTCAGGTGACACACAACTGTTTATAACTCCAGTTCCATCAGATTCAACACCCTCTGGCTGCAAGGACACTTGCACCCATGTGACTCACACAAACTCTACAGGCATAAGCACACACATAAATAAAACTTTTAAATTGTAAAGATCAATCTTTCCCTTCTGTGTTGTTTATGACAGTATTCTGTCCCATCCATGAGAAAAGTAATTGATCTCCTCATGGAACAACTGTAGTTGCTTTCTCTAGTCCTCCCCATTATACTTCATACAAACCTCATTAGAGTTACACTCTGGTACTACGCGGCACATTTTGCATTTGAACTGAGTCTCTTGTGTTGATTTGTGAGTGCCTTGAGGGCGAGAACTGTGTGATACCATTAATGTCTGTACCTTCAGAATCTATTGCGGATGTTTAATAGACTAAGAATAAGGCAGATGAAGGATGATGGATGCGGATGGATAAACAGATGGATGTTTCTGAGACTGTACAGAAAGGTGCAGAAAATTGCATATATGTTATAGTTGTTAGCTTTGTGTTTTTGTGGGACTCTAACATGGAGTGTCTGACTCTTCTGCCTGCTCTTGGAACCCTTTTGCTCCTACCACATTGCCTCACCCAGACTCAATATGAGGGTTTGTGCCTAGTCTTACTGTATCCTGTTGCCGTGTTCAGTTGATATCTCTGGGATATCTGCTCATTTCTGAAGGGAAATAGAGGAGGAGGAGATCTTGGGGAAAGGGTGGGGGGCCGTACTGAGGGGAGGAAGGAAGAGATAACTGTGGTCAGGATGTATCATATGAGAGAATAAAAATGCAGGAATTCAAGCCAGGAGTATCAAAGACCAGCAATGTACTCATAATTGTTTCTCGAAGGGGAGTTCTGTACCTGTAATAGTTTTTCACTTGTGGGCCAGAACTTAGGGTCTACCTTGTATTTGCAACTAGAAGAGTGAAGGGTATGTCTAGGACAGAAGCTGCAGAACACATCCAATGTGGTTTTCTGCTTCCTCGGGAGTAGCATCTACAGTCATTGCCTAAGTGACTGATTCTTCCCTTTTGTCTGGAGAGATTCCAGTTTTAAACGGAAAGTCCAGCATCCCAGGAACACCATCAGTGCAGGGCAAACCGGGACAGTTGCCCGTCCTCTTGGCGTATTTCTGTGGAAGATAAAATTTTCATATCCTGGCATTGCATGAGCTGCAGGAAAGCACATAACTGAAGGCTTCACAGTGGGGCACCAGTGGAAATGGTGCATTCAGTTTCTTGAATGTATCCTCAAAGGAAGTCGGGAGAGCACCTCCTCGTTTTCTGCCTTTAGGCTCTTTGAAATGCAGAAAAGACAGCTGGACACAGACTTGATACCTAGACGCACACAAAGTCGCCATGCAGTAAGGAAGGCAGAGCAAGGTTACCAGCAGGAAGTGGGTCATCTGAGCCTGAACTTCCCTCACTCATACAAGGGAAATACATTTATATCTTACTTAAACTATTTCTACTTGAAGTTTTATACAGCTTAAGGCTGACTCCCATGGGCTCCTCTATGTATACATGTTCATGTGTGTACATGTGCATGTGTGCACACATCTTATGTGAGGGTCAGAGGTCAATATCAGGTGTCTTCCTATAGTGCTCTACCTCATTTTTTGAAACAGATTCTATCACCGAAGCTAAAGCTCACTGATTCAGCGAGACTAACTGGCCTATGAGATGCAGGATCCCCCTGTCTCTGGATTGTTATATATATATGAGTGCTGGCATTTAAACTCAAGGTCCTTATGCCTACATGACAAACACTTTACATACTGAGCCATCTCCTCACCCCCTGAAAATGAATATACTTTTAATTAACTTATGTGCCAATCTGTCCTTCATCTTACTCTTCTTTTACATTCCATCCAACATGGTGAGGTGCTTTAATTCCATCTCTAAAGCTCCGTGTATGATTGCTCAATTTCTTTATTACCATGCGCATCTTCTACATCTTTTCCTAGTAATGGATATCGAAAAATCCTTAAATTCCCCACCACAAGCAACCCTGGAACAACCTTGGACCCATGACCTTGTAGACCTGTAGACGAATTTGAGGGAAATATGTATCCCTCAAGATCAGTGGTCATAGAGTAAGAGTGTGGGTGATGTGGACACTAAACCACTTCTACACTGATTTATCCATAGCCATATCCTTTGTCCTCCCAAGGGTCCTCCAGAATTTTCTACCTTGTAGAAACCATGAGGCTAATATCTACACCAGCTAACAGTGAAGGTCCTGTGTTTAATATCTTGATTTTCAAGATAGCCACGCTATTAGTGTGACCCTCTGGGGCTTTAGCTTGACATACAGCAGCTCAAAGTGAAAACTTCCCTAAGGAGTTCAGTCCAGGACCTGTCTTATATTTTAGAAAGGGTCAGAAATCGAAAGGCCCACTGGAATTTCTGTCTATATGATTAAGCTGTATCCTGCTCCATCCTACCCAGCTATGGGAGCCAGTAGGTTGATGGTACTCTTCTGATGGTGTCAACACAGAGACAGGTATCCTGGCACGTGAAGAGCTCTGAGATAAGCACCTTAAGGTTCCATTTATGTGGAGGTTTGAAAACTCATAGGCTTAGTTGTGTGAACAGTTAGCCTATAAGGAGTGGCACTACTTGGAGGTGTGGCCCTGTTGGAGTAGGTGTGACCTTTTTGGAAGAAATGTGCCAGTATGAGTGGACTTTGAGGTCTCGGATGCTCAAGGTAGCCTAGTGTGGCAGTCTCCTGTGAATCTGCTTCCTGTGGATCAACACATAGTACTCTCAGCTCCTTCATCAGCACCATGTCTTCTTGAAAGTTGCCACATTTCCCACCACAATGATAATGGACTAAGTTTCCCAAACTGTAAGCCAGCCCCAAATAAATGTTTTCCTTTATAAGTGTTGCCGTAACCCCACAGGAAGATGAACAGTGTCAACTCACCTGGACCCCTCAGAGCTCCCAAAGACTAAGATACCAACCAAAGAGCATACATGGGCTGGTCCGACTCCCTGCCCCTGCACATATGTAGCAGAGGGCTGCATTGTCATCCTCCGTGGGAGAGGATGAGCCTAATCCTGTAGAGACTTGATGCCCAAGGGAAGGGAAATACTGTGGGGTGGGGATAGGGAGGGGAAGGAAGCACCCTCTCAGAGGCAAAGAGGAGGGGGGATGGGGTGAAGATTCTGGGAGGGAGTCTGGGAAGGAGTCCTGGAATCAACACTTGGGATATAAATAAAATAATTAATTAAAAAATAAAATAACATATAAGAGTTGACACAGTCACAGTGTTTCTTCACAGCAATAAACTCCTTACTAAGACAACTTAGTTCTGTTCCTGTCCAGTTCTCTCTCTCTCTGTCTCCCTCCCTCCCTCCCCCCTCCCTCCCTCCCTCCCTCTCCACCAATCACCTTATCTAAAGACATTCTTCCATGGAGTAAAAATGGGACTTTAACCCATCCCATAGACAAGCACCAATCCCTAATGGAAGAATAGGAGGAAGGATTGCAGGGCCCCAAAGGGGATAGGAATTCTACAGAAGACCAACAGAGTAAACCAACCTGGACCCTTAGAACTCTCAGAGACTGAACCACCAACCAGAGAGCATACATAGGCCGGACCTAGGCCCCCTGCACATATGCAGCAGATGTGCAGCTTCATCTTCATATGAGTCCCAACAATGGGAGCGGGGGCTATCCCAAAAGCTGTTTCCCATTCGTAGGGGTATGTTTTTCTAGCTGGGATGCCTTCTCTGGCCTCAGTGGGAGAGGATATGCCTAGCCCTGCAGAGACTTGATGTGCCAAGATGAGGGGGAGATGGCCCAATCCCCTTAGAGGAGAAGGGGAGGGGGAAGGATTATGGGAAGGGATGACCAGGATGGGGGCAGTGAGTGGGATGTAAAGTGAATAAACAAACTAAATTACATTAAATTAAATTTTAAACAAACGCGACTCAAATAAGATCATGATGTGTTGCAGAGAAATTCAGACCCATAAAAATGTCTTTTGATGTCCAACTTCGCATCACACCAGTGTAGCCTTAGCACTTTCTTTGTCTCATTTCTTCTGATGTAAAAGGAAGATGATGGCCTTATACTATAACATCTGAAATCTATATGCTGCATTGACATTTTTGAGCCCCACAGGGACTTAACTGTAGATCCTTCACCTTATAAATTCTTCCCAGCTAATGGGAAAGGTAGTCCCCCTGGCTAGTTTTGCTGCCAGCTGGGACAACTGTGCTTCACTTTGTCCTAAACCTAATAGATTTCCCATCTCTGACAGACCACAGAAGCACTCAAGCAGTAAATCACATCTTCCTCAAAGACAATAGAAAGTAGCCTCCTTCTAATCACTATAATGCCTGCTTCCCAAGTCCCTGTAGGCCCAGGCTTCATCTGAGTGTCACCCTGTGCAGACCGGTGCAATATGTAGCCTCCTCCTCCCTGGGACTGTTCATATAAATGACTAACTAGCTGCCACCAGTATCACATGTCTGAAGTCCAGCGTTCTGTGCTCCTGCATCTCATACTATTAAGGCACAGGAGCCTGAACTGGTAGAGTAGGTGGGAGTCAATCCGAGCACATACTGCGGTAGTCAGCCTCGGTTGTCAACTTGATGGGATGGAGATGCTTAGAACTGCTGAAATGGACCTGCATGAATCTGACAGGTGTTTCCAGATTGGATTAGCATCAGAGACAGGGAGTAGCGGGAAAGGAATGTAGACATCACCCTCCAATGGGTTGGGGGCCCAGATGGAAGAAACTTGGAGGAAGTAGCTGACATGCACAGGGCAACCTCCATTTACTTCCTTAAGGTGTGTAGATTACAACTGCTGCCATTGCCCTCAGACATCCAACTCTCAGACTGCAGCTTCTCTAGCCTTTCAATGGTGAACGCAGCACCAGTGGTGCCCAGAGAACATCTGTCTTCACCATTAGATTGGACTTTAGCGGTAACCAGCTTCTTGGATTGGGAACATCTACCGTGTTCTCTGCCTCTCTGGCAGATAGATAGATGGCTACTATTGGCAACTCAGCCTTCTGTAGTGTAACAGTCTGTTCTTCTTGAGATCTCTAATAAAGAGACATACCTCAAATGTATTGTAAAGTTACAGGAGTAGATACGATAAAGATCTAAGCTCTAGCTGAAGCTCATGCAAACCAAGGCAGAACGTGCGTGCTAGTCAGAGGGTAAGGAGTGCTGGACTCTAGCTGGGAATCTACCAGGAACTTTCTTAAGTGGGGAGAAAATCCCACTTCCAGTGTTGTTGTACACCTTTTGATATCAGCACTCAGAAAGTAGAGGCGGGAAGATCGGAGTTCAAGGTCATCCTTGACAATATAGTGAGCTTGAGGCCAGCCTGGAATAGGTAAGATGCCACCTAAAACAAACAACTAAATAACTTTCCATTTTCCATGCCATGTAAGAAATGGATTTCTCTTTTTCTTGGCACAATAAGAAAATGCTGTTGTTCATAACTGAAATGGTAACTACTCTGACAGACTACATGACTACATTTCCAGAACCTGAAACATGTCCGTCTAATATAACGGCTGCTTTCCGCCCCACAGTCCCCACAACCTGAAGACGATGCTGGGTCTCTGGAAGTCATGGCAGCTTTGGAAGATAAATGGTCAGGGGCTGGGTGGGTGATGAGCTGACACCTTTCAATTCTAGTATTAATCTCCGCCGTAAGTCACCTCATGGCTCTTTGCTTCCTTTGACTTAAAAATGTGGGTTTGGACTTACTGACATACCAGATACTAAGCCGGAAATGGGAGCTCAAGACTCAGAAGGAAAAGCCTGGTGGCAGATTCCTTCCCACAAATAGCTCAGGATTCAAAAAGCTGAAATCACATGCCACCTCTCAGAGCCAGAGATCCCAGGAGGCCTTCAGGGCTACAGTGTTGAGAGATAATGGCACTGTGTAATGTGACTGCATATGACATTCGAATTCTACTTTCAGCTGTAAAAAGCAGATGTGGCTTCACTGGCTGGGGTTAAAGTGTTTAGTTAAATATGTGATTACCCATAAATACCTGCAACCAGTGTGGTCACATCATAAATACCTATAACCAGTGTGGTCACATCTGCTTTTCCAGTCAGATGTAATCTTTCATTCTTTCTGATGTTTCCCAGGGAGCCTCTTTTAAGAGGAAAGGTATACTCTTCCTCCAACTACCTCCACAGAATGTGATGAGCCAGTTAGCGTTCTAGCTGCTGTTGGGGTCCATGAGAACAAAGGGCACATGAGGATAGCATAGTATAAACTAGAGGAACCTGGGAACTTGCCCATCACAAGACTATTACATCAATTATTACACCAGTGCTGCATGCTTCTTTAAATAGGGAGCAAACTGCAGACGGGACTCTCAGCCTCTCTCTCTCTCTCTGTCTCTCTCTCAGTCTCTCTCTCTCTCTCTCTTTCTCTCTCTCCCTCCCTCCCTCCCTCCCTTCCCCTTCCCTCATGTGTGTACCCATGTTCATGCCCATAAATCATTGATCCCAAACTCAACTGATACAGGCAATATTTAACATTAGCATTACAACTAGCCACTATTTTAGGTTCTAATGTTAAGGAAATTTAAATTTAACAAATTTGAGATTTGTTTTATTTTTAATTATGTGTCTGTGTGTGCATCCATGTGTGGCTATAGCAAATAAGTACAGGTGCCTGCAGAACCCAAGAGAGGGCTTTGGATCCCCTGAAGCTAAAGTTACAGGCCATGGTGAGCCCCCCAACATGGGTGTTGAGAGCATGGAAACTGAACTAGAGTCCTCCTTGTCAAGACCAGAGTACAATCTTAACTGCTGAGGCAGCTTTCCAGCCCCAAAATATCTAGTGCTGTGGGGATGGTGAGCAATGAAGGTGTTCCCAAACTGCCTTTCTTGGCTCCAGATCAATGAATAAGTTCAGGTCATATTATGACAGAGAAATCTGGAACTCTAGTTTCTCCTGAAATAGCAGGCAAATTCCTAAAACAGCAAACCAGCCACATTAGGGCCATATACAGCCTCCTTGATACCCGTGGTATATGCTCTTCAACTTATAATGGGTTGTAGTTCAGATGAGGAAATTACACATTGAAAATGTCATGTCAAAACAGCATTTACAAGCCAGTGAGATGGTCCCATAAGGAAAAGCACTCACTGCACATTTCTAATGACCTGAGTCTGACCCCGGAACCCGTGTGACAGGGGAAGGGGCAAACCAGCTCCAAAGTTGTTGTCTGACCTGCACACATGTGCTTGGAATGCATGCACCTGAGTACATGATAATAATAAATAGTAATTTTTGGTTGGTTAGTCTGTTCTTTGAGACCCCATTTTTCTGTGTAGCCCTGGCTGTCCTGAAACTCACTCTGTAGACCAGCTGCCCTCAAATTTCCATAAGTCTTCCTGCCTTTGCTTCCTGAGTGCTGGGATTAAAAGTGTGCATCACCCTGCCCAGCAATAGCCCACTAAATGTCAATGTTTCACCTTGCTTTACTTAAGCATTTACTAAAGTCATTTGCACTTGCCTACAGTTGGGCAAAACCACCACACACATAGCCTAAGTTATAATGTTGAATAGCTCTTGTAACTGGTTGACTATGCAGTAGGCTTGGATAAAACATGTTCATATAAATACACCCTACATCATTCTTGCGCGCACCCTGGCTTGCCAGCAAGAACGATGCTGCAACAGGATTCTTCTGCACACATTTATTGGGAGAGCTTGATTGCAGAGGCAAAGAGACCCCAAGCCCAGAACTGGTGCTGCTTATATAGGCCTAGGCGTGTCTCATACCCGGATTGGTTATGCATGGGTTATGCTTACCACCTCATTTGCATTCCTCACATCTGATTGGTTAACATGTCTCTCATCTGATTGGTTAACTTGTCTCTCATCTGATTGGTTAACTTGTCTTTCATCTGATTGGTTAACTTGTCTCTCATCTGATTGGTTAATTCTCAAAACCTCATCTTGGCAAAAAAAACTTTACTGCCTATG
The DNA here is from genome assembly GCF_000001635.26 of Mus musculus. Lineage (NCBI taxonomy): Eukaryota > Metazoa > Chordata > Mammalia > Rodentia > Muridae > Mus > Mus musculus. The sequence goes on from NC_000078.6 coordinate 11,163,825, forward strand.
TATGCGTGGTGGCCAGCGCCACCCTGCAATGGCACATGTGGCTTCCCACACATCATAAAGTAAACAAGAAGTCATAAGATGAGTGCTCTTAGGTAGCTACACATACACATACACATACACTCACACACATACACACACACACACACACACACACACACACACATACACATACATATACACATATACACATACACATACACATACATATACACATACACATACATATACACATACACATGCACACACACATACACTGCCACATCCTTGTGTCAATACTGAGGAGAAAGCTCTGGTGGATTTCCCACAATGACAAAGGTCCCAGATTTTTCTTTCATCCAAACACTAGGTTCTGTTGAGTTCTTATTTTCAATAATAACTTGCATGTAAGTCTGTAGTCATTAGAGCAAGAGCAAGAGAGCTTGGTAGTTGGTTTTGACTAGAGAGGTTAATATGTAGAGATGAACTCACAGCATGAACACAGATGAAATGCAGGAAGAAGATGGTGCCCTCCCCAGCCCCAACACATGCATAGGACTTCTAAAGTCCTTGGAGGATTTGAACTTCGTGAGGCCTCATCATTTTTTATTATCTATCTATCTATCTATCTATCTATCTATCTATCTATCTATCTATCTTCACTCCAGATTTTATTCCCCTACCCCGGTCCACCTTCCGACTGTTCCACTTCCCATACTTCCTCTCTGCCCCCGTCTCCACAAGGATGTCCCCAATACCCACTCCACCAAACCTCTAAACTCCCTGTGGCCTCCAGTCTCTTGAGGGTTAGGTACATCTTCTCTGCCTGAACCCACACCCGGAAGTCCTCTGCTGTATATGTTTTGGGGGCCTCATATCAGCTGGTGAGGCCTCATCTTTACAGTGAAGACTTTCATAAGGATAAATTAAGCTCCTACCTGAGTCTGTGCTCTCGCCAGGTCTCCTCCTTCAGAGAGCTCATAGGTGAGTTTGGTTACTACTTCTGTATCTTGACACCTTAAACCCAGGTTCCAAGTGTAAACCAGTCTTTTGAGAAGCCATCTGGACAGCACATTGTGCTAAGATCTTGGGAAAACATGAAGAAACCGTGGCCTCTGCTCTTAAGAGTGAATCCTAATGAATAATTTATTGAGAAATAAATATTAAGAGCTAACTTTCTTAACAATGTTCGGGATGATTACCAGAACGGATACAAATCTAAACTGCCATACTGCATACATGCCATACATCTCAGTTTTCTCATCCACTATTTGGAAATAATTCTTTCTATCCAAAGTACTTATGAGCAGAGAATCCTTAATGCTGTTTTGGAGTACTAAGAGAATAAGGATATACTAAGTAACAATTTGTATCTTTACATTCTTGAATAGAATCAGACCCCTTATAAAAGAACTTAAAGAAGTGGGCTTTTTCTTGTCTACTCTTCCACCATGATATTGTATAGAAGACACCACCTTAGAAGCAGAAACAGGTCTCACTGCGACCTTGATCTTTCCAACCTCCAGAACTGCAAAAACATATCCATATTACTGTAAGTTGAACAGAGTAGTATATTTTGTTATATCCAAAGAAGTGATCTGACACAGTCACCAAGAAATTACTTTACAATTGTAGCATGCTCTTCATAGAACAGCAGAAATCCTTAGGCTTGGGATCATGTTCCAGCTCTATCACTGTGAGCATATGATTCAGCTTTCATTCATTCATTCATTCATTCATTCAACCAGTATCAGAAATTCTATTGAGTAGTAAGTGAACCAACTGGAGCTACAATTTAGCCCTGACAAAATGGGGGGATGTTAATTCTAACTTACAATTTTTCCTTAAAGCTTCATTGGTCCGGCTGAGCCCAACGGGGAGTAATAAAGAAGTATTATCTTGCACTTTTCTTCCTGACCCTTCATAATCTAACTCCTTTTCTGTATATAAAGTGTAATTTCTCATAAACAAAACTAACTCCTACTTGGAAAATGAAAATCATCAATATAAAACCTAAATAAACTTCAAGGCATATCCTTCCGCTTCTGTAATGAAGTCCTAAGATCTGAGCAGCCTTGTTCAACTGCATATTCATTATGTATAAACTGTTCTGGGGCATACTTGGAAAATGCTGTCATATGATAACAAACATAAGAACCCTCGGCTAGATGACTGGCTATGAGGATTGCCAACAGGCTCTCCACCCAGACAGAGGAGCGACATTTTCATTAAAGCCCTCCCCCAGTCAACAAATGTTTTCTGATGTAAGCACAGTGTCATCGCTCAGTACATAAACCTGGGAGTCTTGACTGTGAATTTCAGGGTACAAGTTTGTGATTGCTTTTTTTCCTATCGTCTTATAGCAACAGAGAGCAACTGTGGTAGCTCCAGGCAAAACTAGTGACTATATTATAGAGTTAAATTCTGTGAATTTACAACCTTCATCTCTCCCCACCTTCTGTTGCCTTTCCTTTAAACTGTGTATGCCCCAAGGAGAACTGTCTGTCACTCTGACACAATGGGTCTCTCTGTGTCCACTGTAGCCTGTGCTGGGGTGGGCTTCTCAGTGCACGCCCCTCATCCTGCACCACTGGTGAACACTGATCTCCACATGCCCTCTGGACCCTCAGAAGAAACTTTCTGTTCATTCACAAGCCTGACTTCTCTGTTCTTCGTCGACCAACACACAAATGCCACTGCTAGATTCAGAAACTCTCAGCTCCTCCCTGCTATGAATGGGGCACCGAGCATGCCATGAGGAAGATACATTCATACTCAGGATCTAGTGCTGGACTCAACTCAGCTTCCCAGGAAAGATGATCTCCTTGGAAAAACGAGACACACAAACGTAGTGCACAAAGGAGGTTAAGTCTATTGCAGAGAAGGGGCATGCGCAGACTCGGGGGCAAGGGTGAACAACAGGCCAAGAGACAGTCCATGGGTCTACCTTTCAGATCAGCTTCATATTAGCTCTAGGGCCTCTTGAGCAGACAGCTTACGCTAGGTGTGTTTTCCTGTCCTGTGATTGACAGGACCGATTGAATTGTCACTGTTAAGGGGACTATGGTAGATCCCAGTTCTTTACCAGCCTCCAGTGGGACCTCAATCTCCTAACCCTCCGGACAATTCAGAATATCAGAGGCAGAGATATTGCTAGTGATGTAGATTTGAGCCCCAGAGCAGCTGCAGAGGTTTTCCAGGTTCATGTGTCTCTTAGTAAATTGTACAAATATGCATAGTGACTGGAAAGGAGGCAGTTGATTTTTTTAAAGTGTGGGGGGGGGGTGTTAAAAACAAATGGGAAGAAATAAGAATGGCAGAAGACTAATGAGCTGAGGGAAAAGTGACTCCCTCCCCAACACACAAAGCACTTGCTTATGGTAGAGTGGAACACGTGGCACCTAGTCCTTCCACATTTGTGATCCTGGGCTTTTCAAAAGCACACCCTGTTTGTTTATGAACTCCAGGTGAAGAATGGTTTCCAGCCTGTCTGTCAACTGATGTCTTTTGTATATTAATGTTATTTGTTTGTTTTTTGAGATCAGGTTTCTCGGTGCAGCCTCACTCTATAGACCAAGCTGACCTCAAACTCTGAGATCTGCCTGCCTCTGTCTCCTAAGTACTGCAATTAAAGGTGTGCTCTACCATGTCCCACTTTGTATGTTAATCTTGGTGTGTTGTCTTCAGTCTCTGCTCTCCTGCCATAATACGCCTCGGGTCCCAGTTCTTTTAAGACCTTTTAGTCAGAATCTCGAAGTTTTCAGTTCCTGGTTGTTTCTGATTTTGTTTTAATATTGTTTATTTTATGTGTATATGTGTTTGCCTGCATTTAGGCCTATACACACCTTGCATGCCTGGTGCTTCCAGAGGCCAGAAGAGGGTACCAGTCAGATTCTATAAAACTGGAGTTACAGACAGTGGTCAGCCAGCATGTGGGTGCTGGGAATTGAACCCAGGTCCGTTGGAATACTGGTCTTCACCCCTGAGCCATCTCTCCAGCTCCACAGTTCCTTGTTTTCCTTTTGCTGATAATGAAGGAGTCCATCCCAGTGCCTTCCAAGCCTGTTGCTATCTAGCCAATACTCTCGGTCTCCCATTCCAGAAAATTCACTCAGCCACTCTTCATCTCAAACACTGTGCTAGGAGCAACATCTCCCCAAATAGAGATGGAGTCTGTACTCCCTCAGCACCCTTCCAACCCTACCTGGGTGGAGACTTCTCTCTTCCTCTCCTTCTGATCAGTTCTCTCAGGACTGAAAGCCGCTTTTCTCGATATCAAGCTCTATGAACCCTGTGTGGGGAAGTCACACAGAGAAAGTCGTTCTCTTACCCCTATGTCATTTGTCTCTGCACTTTGGCTCTTGTTAATCTCTTTCTATTAGAGTCATTTTTGTGGGCTTAGGTTATATCAAGAATGTATTTTACAAGTCAAAGTAAAACTTGGACTTTTCTTCCTCTTTGCTTTCCTCTGAAAACACCCCCAGTCCTCCCTAAGGCTACAGTAGACCACTGACTAAACAAATAAACGGATAATTGCATTTAAAAAAAACTCTAATGCTTGAAAATATTATCTCAGGCTGAAGTTGTAGCACAGTTAGTAGAGTGTTTGCTTACCATACTCAAAGCCCCAGGTTCCATCCTCAGCACCTTGTGACACCAGGAATGGTTGCATTCATATGTAACCCCAGGATTTGGGAAGTAAAGGCAGGAAAAGCAGAAGTTCCAGGTCTACCTGAAACCCTGTCTCAAAATACAAAGAAAGAAGGAAAGAGAGAGAGGGGGGGGGGAGGGAAGGGAGGGAGAGAGAGACAGAGAGACAGAGAGAGAGACAGAGAGAGAGACAGAGAGAGAGAGAGAGAGAGGAGGGAGGGGGAGGGAGGGAGAGAGACAGAGAGAGGGGGGAGGGAGGGAGGGAGGGAGGGAGGGAGGGAGGGAGGGAGGGAGGGAGAGAGGGAGAGAGGGAGGGAGAGAGAGACAGAGAGAGAGGCAGAGAGAGAGACAGAGAGAGAAGATAGAGAGAAGGAGGAGGAGGAGGATTGAACTCCTCACAGACAACTCATGGTCCCTACCTTGAAAAGCTCACAATCAGTGGAAATACTTTATCAAATGGTGACTTAAGAAAATAGATCAGACCTAGTCCAAGTCAGTCACAAATTCAGATGTGCTTAGTAAAACGGGCTGAGAAAGTAGCTCATAGACTCAGTTCCATCTCAACGATTGGTCAAGAGCACACAGAGAAGTTCATAACCACTTGGATCAGCCTGTTGCCCCTGATTCTGCTCCTTCACAGCAGCTTGAGGGATGCTCCTCCTCGGCCTCAACCCCCTCAGCAGACACTGTGTTGGAAGGGCATGTTGTAGGACCCAAGGACTTTTTCATTTTATTAGATGTGTTGCATTTACTATTTTGGATTTTATTTTGACTTAGAAGTTCTATAGACTAGAAGATTGTATAAATATAAACACCTCATTGTGAAAATAGAACAAAATTATTCTATCAGAGTACTAACTAAAAGTTTTTACTAGGGATAAATTAAGTAATTACATTTTTAAAAAATTTACTAGAGCCGGGCAGTGGTGGTGCACGCCTATAATCCCAGCACTTGGGAGGCAGAGGCAGGCAGATTTTTGAGTTCAAGGCCAGCCTGGTCTACAGAGTGAGTTCCAGGACAGCCAGGGCTACACAGAGAAACCATGTCTCAAAAAAAAATTTTTTTTTACTTGAATAAACTCAAGTCAATATACCAGCAATTAGGGGCTGAAGAGATGGTTCAGAGGTTAAGAGCACTGACTGCTCTGCTGAAGGTCGTGAGTTCAAATTCCAGCAACTACATGGCGACTCACAACCATCCATAATGAGATCTGATGCCCTCTTCTGGAACGTCTGAAGACAGCTACAGTGTTCTTACATATAGTAAATAAATAAATAAATAAATATTTAAAATATATATGTCTTAGTCAGGGTTTCTATTACTGCACAAACATCATGACCAAGAAACAGTTGGGGAGGGAAGGGTTTATTCAGCTTACGTTTCCATGTTGCTGTACATCACTGAAGGAAGTCAGGACTGGAACTCAAGCAGGTCAGGAAGCAGGAGCTGATGCAGAGGCCATGAAGGGATGTTCCTTACTGGCTTGCTTCCCCTGGCTTGCTCAGCCTGCTCTATTATAGAACCCAAGACTACCAGCCCAGAGATGGTCCCACCCACAAGGGGCCTTTCCCCCTTGATCATTAATTGAGAAAATGCCTTACAGCTGGATCTCATGGAGGCATTTCCTCAGCTGAAGCTCCTTTCTCCGTGATAACTCCAGCCTGTGTCAAGTTGACACAAAACTAGCCAATACAATATATATATATATATATATATATATATATATATATATATATATATATATACCTGCAGTTATTGTGGAGAGATAGAGAATGAAAATTTAGTGAATGTTACCATACTATGGAAAAGAAACCATAAAGGAGATCTATGGCCCCAAGTCTGAGCTTGAGGTTTAAGAAGACTCCGTTCAGAGAGTGAAAAGTTTGTATCAGTAAGCAGTCTTGGTCAGTAATTACCTCAGTGCCAGCTCTGAAAAGTGATCCAAGAAGCCCTGACTGAGGAGAGACAGTCCAGTTCCCATGACATGATTGCTCCTTCTGGGGGCTGAGCCCATCATGGAATGATCTATCTGTGAAGCCCTGCTGTTCCTGGAATTCAAGACAATGATTGGACTCATGTGCCTTTGGAGAAAGTCTGCAAGAAAACTGTAAAAGTCAACTGTTGTGACATCTGTTATTCTATCTGTGGGTATTTTGCCTTGAAGGAAAAGGAGAAGGGTTAGGAATCCCTAGTATCTAGGTAGATATTTACCAGCAGCATAGAGCAGGTGGTTGACCTAAAGTAAATTATATAAATTGAAACTGAGGGCAGAGATACCAGCCTTTTATCCTGCTTTCAGCTACTGGTTTGCCCCAAAGAAGTCGGAACTGTCCAGCAGAAGAGTTTCTAAATGCCTGTTAGAACCAGACAGGGGTTAGTCTTTTGCCAGCTCTTTCTCTAAATATTTCATCCAAGCTTTCGGCAATAGTGGTAACCGGGCCGGTGAGATGGCTTGGTAGGTACTGACACTTGTCCCAAGTGTAATGGCTTGCATTCCGTCCCAGGGATGAATGTTGTGAAATGAGAGAACCACCTTCTGTATGTCAACCTCTATCCTGCATCTGCAGAGCATGGCATGTGCACAAGTACTAAAGTAAAGACAGGAAAAGAGAGAGTGGGTGGTAATTACCTTCATAGTCATTGAGTCTGTAAGGTTGGTCAAAACAAAGCAAAGTAAAAGCTGAGGCTGGAGAATGAAAAAGGAGCAGTTTAACAGCTAAGGATGGACGCACAGATTTAGATCATCAGCCATTTTCTCCCAGGGCTTTGTGTTACAAAAAAGATACAAACATGGGCATGTAATGGTCAGTGATGTTCAGAGTAACAGTGGTGACTTCCAGGGACCTGTTGTCATCTTTACTTTCTGACCATCCAAACTGCCGTTGATTCCTGTGAACTCTGTCAGCTCCCAAGAAGTTACCCTCTGATTAAATTAGCCACTTTTTTTTCAGTTACTTGCAGCCAGGAAATCGATCAAATTAGACAGCAGAGAGAGACCTGTTTCTTTCTTCATACAGCTCCCCACATCCCCGAGTCCAGCAGACTCTTCAGCAAGCTTTATTCCCTCTCTGTCTTGGCAGGTTGGAACAAAACGTGAGGGTTTCAAGTCTAACCTCCTGGTCTGCCATTCCTCGGGTTCCAGCTTCGTTTTGTTTTGTTTTGTTTTGTTTTGTTTTGTTTTGTTTTGTTTGCTTGCTTGTCTTGGTTTGGGTTTGGTTTGGTTGTCTGTCTGTGTGTTTGTTTGAAACAGTATCTCTCCCTGGCCTGGATCTCTCCTCCTAGGCTAGGTTACCTAGTCATTAAGCCCCAAGTACCTGCCTACCTGCCTGTCTCTGCTTCCCCAGTGCTGAACCTACATGATCATGCTACCACGCCCACATTATTTTTTGTGTAGGTTTTGAGGAACAAAATCAGACCCTTGGTTTTTTTGAGACAAGCACTCTACTAATTGAGCAGTTTCCCCACCCTACCTCCATCCGAGTTTGGTTTCTGTTGCTGTGATAAACAACATGGGGAAAGCAACGTGGGAGGGAAGGGCTATGTTTCACAGGTTAGAGCTGGTCTTCAAAGGAAGTCAGAGCAAAACACTGAAGGCAGGAACTGACACGGAAATCACAGAAGAACACTGCTTACTCGTTCGCAACCCAAATACCTATGCATGGCACAACCCACAGTGGGTTAGGTCTTGCTACATCAATGAGTAATTCAGAAAATGTCCCACAGACTAATGTGGTAGAGGTAATTTCTTGATTGAGGTTCCCTCTACCTAAGTAACTCTGGTCTGTGTCAAGTCAACAAAAAAATAAAATAAAATAAAATAATTACCATACCACTCTCCCCAAAACACTTTTCCATATCTTTCTCTGGATAAATTGCCCTGCCCAGGCCTTTGAAATTGGTGTTAATATATCATATGAAAAATATTTATTTGTTGATTGGTGGGTTGGTTGGTTGGTTGGTTGGTTGGTTTTCCAACATAGGGTTTCTCTGGGTAGCCTTGGTCCGGAAGTGCTGAGATTAAAGGCATGAGCCACCACTACCAGGTATATGAAAGGCTTTTTAAAGGCACCTAACATCAAGGAGAATCCTCTACTAGCCATCCTGTCGAAGTTTATACTGCTGGGCGAGAAAAGTGGTGTCTCAGCTGTTACAAGCACTTGCTGCTCTTGATATAGTCTCTAGCACCCACATGGAAGCTCATGGCCATCTGTAATCCCACTTCCTAGAGATCTAAAGCCTTATTATGGCTTCTACAAGCAGAAGGCGCGCGTGCGCGTGCATGCACACACACACACACACACACTGCACATGAATACACGCAAGAACTCACACATACACATAAAATAGAAATAAATTAGAAATAAAAATAGCTGTGCATGGTAGGCCCACCTTTAATCCCAGCAACAGAGAGGCAGAGGCAGGCAGTGTTCTGTGGGTTTGAGGCTAGCCTTGTCTACATAGTGAGTTCTAGGCTGGCCAGGACTACAACAGTGAGATCTGTATCAAAATAAATCAATTAAAAATCCAGATACTTCTTAACAGGTCTGAGTTTCTCTCTCTCCAAAGTGAGCCTCCCCCAAAATAAAAATAAATAAATGAATACAAAGTAAATAAGTAAGTAAATAAACCCAATGGCCAATGCTTCCACCCACCCATGTGTCCACCCATCTCCCCAGCCATTCACCCACTAACCCACTATCCCTCTCAACACCTGACCAGTGTGACCTGGAGAAAAGTCTACAAATGCATGTTTATGTAGATAGTCATCTGGATTTTGATCCTGTTCATTTGCTGAGGGAGAAACCCTTCCGGATCAAGACTCTCTCATACCCCAGAGGTATCTGCCACTGATCTGTTGGCAGGCTGTCGAACCCTTGCTTGTCAGAGGAGCACCAGCCCTGCCTGCTGCGAAGACTAGCATGCAGAAAATGATGTCTAATAGGCTTCCAACTTCTCCATAAAATAAAATATACAAGCACTTTGTATTCTCAAGCCTTCCCTCAGCCAGATGTTAGAACAAGGCTGGCTTTCTGAAGAAGACCAGAATAACAGAGCCTGGAAGTATAGTGTTCCTGCTCTTCTTCGTCTGCAGATTTATCTAGTAATACATCTAAAATCAAACCATGAGTCACAGCTAAGCAGATCAACTAATGTCCATTTGGTATCCACTTTCTAATTGACAAGTATTTCTAACCTTTTGCATCCCAATTTATATGGGGATATCAATTCATAACTATAGAACATCTATAATGCCACTCATTGTTACTACCCTTCCTTTAAAATTTTTTCAGTCTTGTTTATATGTATGTGTCTGTGCTGTGTGTCTATATATTAGCATGCAGTCACCCAAGAAGGCCATAGGTACCCCTAGAACCAGAGTTACATGAGATTATGAACCACCTGCTATGGGTGCTGGGAACTGAACTAAGGTTCCCGCGAAGAACAGTCCATGTTCTCAGGTTCTCAGTAGTCTATCTAGCTCCATTATCTTCCCGTGAATCATTGCTCTGAACATTTATTTTCAAAGCATTCTCCAAACATTGTATTGTATATACTTACGCTAAAATTTTTAACTATGCATCATATATAGACACATAAGTGTACACATACCTGTATTATATACCTTATACATACACAAATATATACATATTTTTGTACATATATGTATATATTTGGCAACTTACGTTTTGCCTGTGCATATATTTATAGCCCTGTCCTCCATCACCACCATATGCCCATGAGTACATAGCCTTATGTAGTTGCTAACAGACTACACTGTTGTTTGGGGACCTACCCAGGATGCCTGTGCAGCTCTAGCCACTGAATCCAGCACAGCTCATACATATCCTTCCACCAATTCTGCCATGAGGCTAAACATCTCTCATCTTTCCTAAACAAATCCAACTATCTGTAAAGATCCCACATGGAAGAGTGCCCACTTTCTGTATAAGTCATTTCCCCCATAGACGCCGTGGGCAGGTAGCTGCCAGATAATTCACACAGGAAAACCAAAGTCCAGAATCCTAATTGAAACATCCACTTTCAACAAGGCTCTGAAGCTGAGATGTGAGCCTTCCTCAGGGTGAGGTCCCGCTTCTCAGCCTCTTGGGTATCACCCGGCTAGGAGCTATCACAAAAGCCTTTCTACACTGAAGTTGTACAGTGTCCTTGCATCCAAGGATCTGGGGACACTGCCAGCCTTTCAGCAGTCACTAGTAAGCTCCTAAACACTGTGGGCTTTTAGCTTTAGAAAGGCTTTTTACAGTTCAGCATGAAAAGAAAAATACCTCCAATAGATCAAAGATACAGGCTACTGAGGAAAGCAAGAAGAAACAGGAACACAATGATGGGCATAACAGTTTCTACCCTTGGCGTGTTCTCCTTGTGTCACAGAGAGACAAATAGGTTTTAGATATGCAATATGACACTCTTCCCACTTCCCAAGTCCCCTTCTTGAGATGTGTTATATGAACAACCCCTCCTGGGGAAAGGTCAGACACACTTAACATTGGTATAATTGAAAGAGGGTTTTGTAATAACAAGAGTAACTAACTTCATGGAGCACTTAGTTCGCTAGATTGTTTTTTCAGTGTCTGATAGCTGTTAGGCACCAGGGGCAACTCGGCAGAGTCCCAAGAGTAAAGGCCGCTCAAGACCTGCTCCTGAGATGAAAACCCTAGTAAGTAGTCCTCGGCTACCTATGTGCTGGGGACCACAGACCAGGCCGTGTGTGCCCTTTGGCTGATGGCATAGTCTCTGGGAGCTCCCAGGGGTCCAGGTTAGTTGATACTGGTCTTCCTGTGGGGTTGCCACCCCTCCACCTCCTCCAGTCCTTCCCCTAACACTGCCATTGGAATCCCCAGGCTCAGTTCAATGGTTGGCTGTGAGTACCCACATCTGTCTCGGTCAGCTGCTGGTAGAGACTCTCTGTCTAGGACAGCCATGCTAGGCTCCTCTCTGCAAGCACAACATGACATCAGTAATAGTATCAGGGTTTGGTGCCCTCCCATGAGATAGATCCCAAGTTGGGACTCCCTGAATGACCTTCCCTTCATTCTCTGCTCCATTGTAGTTCCTGCATTTCTTTTAGAACTATTCTGGGTCAAAACTTTTGAAGGTAGGTTGATGAGCCCGTGCTCCCACATCAGTGGGAGAGAATGCACCTAATTCTGTAGAAACGTGATGCCCCAAGGAAGGGGGATGTGTGAGGGGGGGGTGAGGTGGGGTTGGGGGAGTGGTGGAGGGGTAGCATCCTTTCAGAGGTAAAGGGGAGGGGGTGAAGAACTCCTGAAGGGGGGACTGATAATGGGGGCAACATTTGGAATGTAAATAAATAAATTATTAAAAGACAATGTCAAATTACTGTTGAAAATGATGTTATGTTATTGTTTGATACATTTACATTCCTTTATTTTCATGCTCAATAAAACGTTTTGCGCCCCAGTACAGGGGAACACCAGGGCCAAAAAGTGGGAGTGGGTGGATAGGGGAGTGGGGGGGAGGGTATGGAGGACTTTTGGGATAGCATTGGAAATGTAAATGAGGAAAATGCCTAATAAAAAATTTTTAAAAAAACTTTTTGCATTCCTACTTAAAAAAAAAGAGTGAGTAGTTTGTTTGCAGGTAACTCTGATCTTCCAACCACCACACTCCATCAGTTGGTATGTATGTAGCCTAAGCTGACCTTGACCTTGACATATAGGAGCTGATGACCATAATCCTCTTGAGTCCACCTCCCAAGTTTAAGGATTACAGACTCATGCCACCATGCCTCACACTGAGGATAGAGCCCAGGGTCCCCTGCATGCTAGGCAGACACTCTACTAAATGAGCTACATCTCCACCAACATCCCTCCCCACACCTTCCATTACCCAGGAGCATCTCGAGGAAACAGAATAGTAGCTTCTTCCCTGGCTAGGTTTCCACTGACATACCAGATTTATTGGCCTATGTCAGGGCTTATCTAAAGAGGATGGAGTATACAGGAGTAGAAGGCTTGTTTTAGTCTGATGACTGCTATGACAAACTACCATGAGCTGGAGAGTTCATAAACAAGACAAACTCATTTCTCCAGTGCTTGGAAAGTCCAAGCTCAAGGTCCTGAATGATTCGATGTTGGATGAGATCCCACTCCTCAATTCACAGATGACTCCATCTCACTCTTTACATAGGGTAGAAAAGGCACAGCAGCTCCCTAGGTCCTTTCGTAAGACACCAATACAGCATGACCTCGCCACTCTCCACTGTTGCTTCTTTATGTCCCATTGGTTCCAATTTCAACTAGCAATTTCAGAAAGAGATGAGCACTTTTAGCTGAACCAGGCACTCTTGTATTGTTGACCATTTTACAAGTACACCTGTGTTGTGTCCGGCCAGCAGATCACAACATGGGTTCTAGCCTGGAAAGGCATTTTGGAAACCTGGAAGAGAAGAGGGGCTAGGTGGCGAGATAAAGAAATGTAGCCAAGACAGTCATTCTGATCAAAGCTCAATTTTTACTGTTGCAACACTCAGTTATGAAGGAAGGGGGAGGGGACCCGATTCCCGCCGAATAATCTTGGAGTCCAGTAGTAGGGTGAGCAAGTGGTGGCACCAACAGCAAAGCGGCACGGTCCAGCAGTGGGCATGGCAGAACGAATGAGCAGGAAGCTCCACCCCTGAGCAAGCAGGTTTCAGGCTGGGGGAGGGGAGACTACACACCTGTACCATGTCCTCTGCTGGAGGAAACGCTATGCTGGGGAAGGCAAGCAGAGGAGGAGACCCAGACAGGGTGCAGAACCTGCTCGCTAAACTATCTTTAAACCCTCTCTCTTGGAGCACTAGCGACTGAGAAGAGCAGTTCTGGATCACATATGAGGGTGGCATTATGCACAGCAGAGTTGAGCTGATTTGAATAAACATGTGAAATCTGCATGGCTACGGACAGCAATTGGCTGTGTCCCTGCTGAGGACAATAAGGATTCCTTGTTACACACAATGAATAGGAGCCTTGGGATGCTTTCTCTGTCTTCCCAGTAGGACCTGGCAGGAAGCTGAGCCAAGGGCTCCTGAAGGTAAGCTTGTTCCCACCATTGCACCCTATCCTTGCATAGGCTTTTGCATTGCCTTGGCTAATGGCATCTGCCACTGGCAGCTGTCTTCCCCTACTGCACCATGATTGGTTCGCATGAGCTTTTCTCACACCCTCTTGTGAAACCTGTGTGACTTTCACAGCAAGTCTCTTCAGGACAGCACCATTAGCTGTTAGTAAGCTCACAGTCTCTGTACTCTGAGAATTTCACAGCAGAGAAGAACAAAGCAGAGAGCAAATGCTCAGTGGGGGAAGGGAATATTTACCCCAAACCCCAGCTTCAACCTCGCTCTGTCAAATGACCCCTTTTTGCCCTTTGGGTTGTACTGGAAAAACTTTGCAACCTCTCCAGGAAATTGGTTGTTGGGTCACTGACAAAGCTTCATATTTTCTATGTGGAAATTCTCCCAGCTTCTCCTTTCTCCTTGTGGCAGCCGACCACAAGCTGGGAGAGTGGTGTGGTGTTAACTTATGGGCCACCTTTGTACCACCCTGGGGTGTCTGAGGTCACCTGTGCTTTCCTGCCCTCAGGTCCTTTCTCTCTCTAGGACCCAGCCCTCCAACATGCTGTGGCATGGAGAAGAGAAAGAAAATACAAGCATCTGTGGTAGGGGTGGGAGACGCTTTACTCTTAGCTTTTACTGACTTGGTCACTCCTCTCTGGGCTCCACCTAGAGGTCATCTTTATTTCTGTGTGACAAGAATCTTCTGCAGAGATAGCGTGTGGAAGTAGGAAAGTCCCTGGCTTCCAGCTGTTGCAAAGGTTTGGGGATGGGAGGAGCCAACTGTCCCTATCATTCCCTTTGACTGTGGTGGGAACTTCAGGTCTAGATTCTCTGCTCTCTCCTCCCCATTTTCCCTTTCCTCTTACTAGCCTCCTGACTCCCCACAAGTCCCCTTGGGGGAAGCCTACATGCCAAGGGTCCTCTGCAGTTCCCAGCATGCCTTGGAGAAGTCATCATTGTCCTCTCCCCGAAGGGTAGAAGTGGATCATCCGTCCCTGTTTCCTCCACTCTGACAGATCCCACCAGAACTCTTGCTACTTTCTCTAAGACTGGGCTCTGGGGACAGTTCTGCAATCACAGGCTGGCAGCTGCATACAATTGTTAGCAGGTGCCCATCTCACCGTCCTCTAACTGGCTGTGTTAGAGACAGTGAAAGCACCTTTCTTCCACCGTGTCATTTCCCCTCACTCTTACTTTTAGAGCGCACACAGCAAAGGAAAAGCCCTGATCACTCAAGAAGGTAAGCCAGAGGCTGGGTGGCTTGCACCTGAGACACACTCATCCAACCCTAAATGAGGCCATATCATATTAGAAAGGTGGGCTCCAGAGCTTTTCCGATCTCAAGTCTACCCACTCCAGCAGCCTGAGCATAGAGCGGCTGTGGGGCAGTCTCTGTGAGGGGACTGCTAAATCCCATTAGAGAGCCACATGCGCCACCTTGTGGTCAGACTCTGCCATTTGTATCTGTGCTGGACTGCAGTATTAGGGTAAATCACGCTCTCATAGTTACTTCCAGGAGGTTTCCGTGAGCATCCTCACAGAAAATACCAGTATGTTGTTTTGAACACGACCTTAAACTTCAAGGTGGCTCTCAGGTAGACTCACTACCTATTCCAATGGTCATAGTCCTTTCTGCTAAGAAAAAAACAAACAAACAAACAAAACAACTCTTTTTTTAACGTAAATTGCTGCCAATGGAGCACTTCAGCAAGCAAGGCTTGTCTGATTAGACTGTGCAGATTCAAGGCAGACGGAGGTCCCAGTACTGAGACTTGAACCTCCAAAAGGGTATCTATAATTGATACCTACTAGTAAGGAAAAACCAGCTTTTGCTAATGAACTCTTAGGAAAGGCACCATACCCGTGGCCAACACAAAGTGAACTCAGTGGTATTTTTGTAGACTTTCTGTATCATTTTGCTTTGTTTGGGCAAATGTTTTTTGGGGGTTTTTGTTGTTGTTGTTGTTGTTTGCCTTATTAGCCTTTTGCTGATTTATTTTGATTTAGAGTTTTGTATCTTTTGTGGAGAGTTGTGTGGAGGTTTTGTGGAGTTTCGAGGGAGATATTGATTAGTTCGTTTCACTTTTGTTTGTTCTTTAAAGAGAAAGTATGTAAAGTTGGGTGAGTAGAGAGGTGGGAAGACTCTGGGAGGACATGGGGGAAGGAAGAAATCAGCATCAAAATGTATCTTATGAAAAACACTTTCTATAAAAAAGAAAAGAAGATGGGGGGGGGGGAAGCACATTCCTTTAATCCCAGCACTTGGGAGGTAGAGGCAGGTGATCTATGTTTGAGGCCAGCCTGGTCTACAGAGTGAGTTCCAAAACAGCCAAGGCTACACAGAGAAACCCTGTCTTGAAAAACATAAGGAGGGAAAGAAACGGAGAGGGGAGGGGAGGGGAGGGGGGAGGGGTGGGGGGAGGGGAGGGGAGGAGGAGAGGAGAGGAGAGGAGAGGAGAGGAGAGGAGAGGAGAGGAGAGGAGAGGAGAAAAAAATGACAACAGGAAAATCATAGCCATCACAGCTCTCAGGCTAGGTTTGCCCAAGGCTGATGGACACAGATAGTTATGGATCGTTGAGAGCTAACATAGGGATACTGGAAAAACAAACCCAGCTCCTCTGCAAGAGCAGCAAGTGCCCCTAATCACTAAACCACCTCTTCAGCCCAAAGACTTTACTGTTTTTTAGAATATTGGGAGTAGGGGGCAACAGAGAGACAGAGAGACAGACAGACAGCCTACAGAGGCCAGCAGAGGATGTTGAACACCCTGGAGCTGGAGTTAAAAGTGATTATAAATGACCTCAGCATGAGGACAAGGAATGGAACCCAGATCCTCTGCAAGAACAGCATACAGTCTTAACCACTAAGATGTCTCTCCAGCCCCAGACTCACTTCCATGGAAGGTGTCTCACACGTCAGAATTTACCAAATCCCATACATTGAGCACAGTATACCAAGTACCAGGAAGAAAGCTATGACCAAAACAGAGAATGCCCTCATTTCCAGCTTTTATTTAGACCAGTGGTTCTCAACCTTCCTAATGCTACAACTCCTTAATACAGTTCCTCATGTTGTGGTGACACTAAACATAAAATCATTTTCATTGCTACTTCATAACTAATTTTGATACTGTTATGAATTGTAACGTAAATATCTGATATGCAGGATATCTGATATTCAACCCCTATAAAAGGGTCATTTGACACCCCCAAAGGGGTCACGACCCACAGGTTGAGAACCACTGATTTAGCGACAGCAAGCACAAGAACTGTGTGGGACTGTGTTAGGCAGCCTATTTTTGTTGAATGGGGCTTGCTCTGGCGACCCAGTAGAGAGCTCTACAAGGGACAGAAAAGTGAGCCACAATCCCAGAATCAGGTGCCTGACACCACAGAGCCCCTAACTCCATAATTCTGTGACTACCAGTCACACAGACAATGTCCCAAGCTTCTGGCATTCTGGCTAGACTCTACCCTCACAGTTACCTGACTATAGCCAAGTATGCTCTTCCCTACAGTTACCTGGCAACAGCAAGATAGCCCAGACCTCTATAAGAGGGGCTTCTTGGCCCCTCCTCACTCTCTTTAATCTCTCACCTTTCTTACTCTTTAGCCTTCCTTCTTCTCTCTCCTTTACCCCCTCTCTCCATGTGGCCATGGCCAGCCTCTCTCCTTCTGCCTTCTCTCCTTCCCCCTGCCTTTGTACAATAAAGCTCTAAAACCATAGACTGTCTCTGATCATCAAGGCCTGCTGTGCTTGAGCAATGGGATAGGCTTTCTCCTAACTCCTAACGAGCCACATCTAAACTCCAGCCAGAACGCCTTTCTGTGCTGCAGCCACGGACCCAGACCAAGGATTCTCACCGGAATGGGCACCATAAAGGACCCTCTCTCCATGCCCTCCCCTCCCTTCGGCCCTGGGGCTGATGAGCCACTTGGGGAGGGGCAGGCATTTGTTCTCAGTTCCTCCAAGGTAGCTCCTCCAAGGTAAACAGCATGGGATGCTGGAAGCTGGGAACCTGGTGCCTAGGACTGCCCCTTTTCCACCTTCCCCCACCCCTCTCCCCCCCACCCCCACCTCGAGCTGGGATTCCATGGCTTCACATAGCCAGACACCCACCCGGGACCTCATGGAAAGTGTGCAGCAGTCCTCCCATGTCTGCCCACCCAGAGCACTGGAACTCTGGCAGGATGTGGGTTCTCTCCGCTCTTTCCCCCACAGCCATGGCCCCACAGTTGTGTTATTCTCGAAGTTCAGGAAGCTTAGTGAAGGGTTGCAGTGATGGGCAAGTCCTGTGATAGATGGGGCAGATGCCAAGGAGGCTACATTTGGGCAGACACCTGAGAAGAGAAGCTGATCATGGAATTATCTATGCTGACTTTCTCAAAAAGCCAAGAATTTTAAAATTCTGACGTTAAAACTTTCAGCTTCAGTCAGAAACTTAGTCAATGGAACTAATTGCTGGGGCTATGATGTCCTTAGGGTAAATTCTATCGTGTCCTTGATTCACACTGAGAGTGAGGGTAAAGCATTGCATCTCTGCACCTTCTAGGAACCTGATCTTGAAGATGTCAGAATATATAGCCGATTGCCCTATGTAAGACCAGTTCTGTCTCGGCCACCGAAGGCCGCTGTGTCTCCTCTGAATTTTGTCCTCATTGTTTCTTCTGCATGGTTGTCAGGATGCGTGCAAGTGAACGTCTCATCTGCCCGTGATTTAATCTCTGCCTCCCTTCTCTCCAATTTTTTTTTTCATTTTTACTTCAGTTGCTTTTTTATTCTTCAGGGTTCATAAATATTTATAAGTGTTTTTTAATTCCAGAGTTACCCTTAATATCCACTTCCACAGAAAAACTAAGATTTTCATGCTCTGCAATTCCTGTGGTGTATGAAGGACCTGCTGTCTGGGTAATGAGAACACCAGCCAACGGGAGAGCTAAGGCTGTGCACCTTGAATTGATGTCTAGACTTTACCTGTAGATGGTCATGGATGATCTCTAACACTGAAGTCTAAAGAGCTCTACTTTTCCCCACCAATTTTTTTTTTTTTTTGGTGCTTTAAACAAAACAAATATTTCAACTGACCCCAAAGGCTTGACATACTCCAACTTGCTTCTTAAAACATTCACCAACTTTGTACTAAAATAATTAGAAGATATTTCTTTATGTTACTTACGAGAAGCTAGCAAATCATATATAAAGTAGAAATTAATTTCAACACACCATCAAAATGATAGTCCTTGGAGAGGGAAAGGAGATAGGCCTAGAAATGAGAATGGAAATCGGGATGAGGGGGGCATCTCTGGTGACTAGCTGAGGCCTGGTATGGGAGAGGATATAGTGCATCTATGGAGGTGACCCTAGCTGAGATTCCTAACAGAAGGGGATATAGAGACTGAAATGGCCACCTCCTGTAGCCAGGCAAGACTTCCAGTGAAGGGCAAGAAACATCAATCCACTCACAAAAACCTTTAACCCAAAATTTGTCTTGCCTACAAGATGTGCAGGAATAAAGATGAAGCAGCAACTGAGGAAAAAGCCAACCAATGACTGGCCCAGCTTGAGACCCATCCCATGGGAGAGAGTCAACGTGTGACACTATTAATGATCCTCTGCTATGCATGTATCAGGAACTAGCCTGTGTCCTGGGAGGCTTCATCCAGCAGTGAATAGAGGCAGATGCAGAGACCCACAGTCAAATACCAGGAGGAGCCTAGAGTCTTGTGGAAGAGTGGGGAGTAGAACTGAAGGAACTAGAGGGGTCAAGAATACTATAAGAAGACCCACTAACTTGGAACCATGGGGGTTCACATAACCTGGACCATCAACCAAAGAGCATGCAGGAGCTGGGCGTAGACTCCCTACATATTTAAAGCAAATGTGCAGTTTGGTCTTCATGTGTATCCCCTAACAAGTGGAGCAGGGGTGTCTCAAGGTCTCTGTTTCTCCACCATAGGATCCCCTTCCCCTCTACTTGGACTACTTGGTTGGGCCTCATTGGGAGAGGATGTGTGTGGATTTTCTGGGACTAGATGTACCAGGGTGGGGCAGTACCCAAGGGACTGTCCTTCACTGAGAAGAAGCGGTGGAGGCAATGGGAGAAGAAAATTGTAAGGGTGGGACTGGGAAGAGAAGAGGGAGGGGGACTATGATCAGGATGTAAAGTGAATAAAAAATAAATAAAATTTTTTTAAAAAGATAATCATTTGGTCCTAATGTTTCCCTGTCTAGGAAATCAACACTTCTGCTATGGAAAGGAAGATTTGTAAAATTACTGTTTCCAGGTGACACTATGTCTTAACAAAAAAAAAAAAAAAAAAAAAAAGGAAGCAAAGAAATTGCTGACAATCACTAGCGGTATATCCAGGTGAGTTGCTTTGATGAAGATCTGGAACCCATGTATTCTGTTCCCAAGGCAGTTTATTCAGGCATTTGAGATCCTGCTACATCGATGATCGATATTAAACATCACAGACACTGTCTAGCCACCATCTATCAGTTTAGAAATTGGTGGCCGTCCTGTCCAAAATGTAGCTGTCTGTCTTGCAATAAATAGCTTCGTTCAGTTCTGCCATTCACTCTACTTCCTGGGCTGAAGGCACACAGTAGCACTCTGGACTTTCTAGCAAGCTCAGGGGACCCTGAACAGCCTGCCTTCCCCTTCGCATCTTCTCTTGGAGTTTGGGCTTCATGTCCTACTGGAAGAAACCCAAAGCAAATTCCAAGCCCAGAAATGGAGTCCCCAGAAAAACATTACTCACTCATTTTCCCCCAAGTTCATGTGATATGGTTTTGCAGTAATGCTTTCCAATACAGGTACCGGAACAATGGCTGGTAGCTGAGCTAATCTTGTGACTTGTGGGGTTATTTTTATGTTTTATTACAACCAAGGAACAGATTGGTCAGCCGGCTACATCTGAGAGACACATTGTTCAGTAAATACATCCCTCTTCTCGACTGCTGTTCTGTCCTGCCATTTATGAGCAAGCTTGCTCAGTGCTCTGATGACAATGGAGAGCAGAGCAGAGCAGTCGACAGTCCTTCTTCCAATCCATGACTAATCTAGTGTCTCTGGGAGCTGTTGTCTGTCTCACAGAGGAAGCCATGGAGGCACTGCTTGGCTGGCTGGATCACTCAGAACCTTAACAATCAGAAAGCAATAAAGTCTGCTTTGAAACACCAGTCCCTTTATTCCAGGCAGCTTCTACCTACCCTCGCATTCATCTCTCCTCTTGAAGGAAAATCCCCATTTCGAGTCTTCTATGGCAGTGAGGAGGCCTCTTCCCACCCCACCCCCAGCATGCCCCCCCCAACAAGGGTGCTAGGAACTGAACTCAGGGTCCTCTGAGAGACCAGCAAGTGTTCTTAACCTCTGAGCCATCTCTCCACCTCCATTTATTATCCTTTTACTTCAAATACTTAATGATAGTTTATGCCTACCACGTGAAGTCTTTTCCTTTATAATTATATAAATGGTTATATATATTTCAATATATGTAATCATTCGCACATCAAACTACACATCTTCTAAATGGTTACCATCTTCTAAAACTTTAGAGCCACTAGACTTTATACATTGCTTTAATCTCATATCATCTCATTTCAGACTTGTATCTGACTCCAGTGTTGCTTAGCCAGTACTATAGAAGGTGAGTGACTTAGTAAGCAAGTGTGTTAACATAGCCGCAACATGGGCTGAGGAATTAGCTCAGTTGCCACCTAGATTGTGTGAGGCTCTGGGTTCAATAGTCAATAAATAAAAACAAACAAATGAATGAAGAAACAAATAAATAGATTCAGTGTCCTACATTTAACACTATAGAAGCAACCCATGGGAAATACAATAATTATCAATCAAATAAAGCATGGTGGCACTGTAGTGCCAGGGAAGTGTTAGTGATCCCCCAAAACACAGACAAGAGCCAGTCTGATGTAACAGCAGGGTCTTTATTCTATTAGAGCTTGCTCCCCCCCCCCACCCCACCCCCCGCAAAACACCACCATCACGCAGGATGGTTTTGGGAGCCCCGATTGTCTACTGGGGCAAGACTTTATAGTAAGCAGCAAGCAGGAAATACATGTACAAGCATTTAATTGGAAAGCTGCTGTGGCCTTTAACATAATTGCCTGGTGCTGGGAGTCAGTCATATCATAAACGTAACTTCTGCTGCCCTCTGTATTAGTGGTCATTAGGCAGAGGGTGGGCTTGTAACCTGGGGGTGCAGGTTTGTTGGGGGAATAACCTGGAGATGCTGGTCTTGTTGAAGATTAGCCTAGAGACTGGAGCTAGACTCTGGTTTTATTGGGGAGCAACTTGGAAACTAATTTACCTGTGTTCAGACTTAGGTCAGGTTCTCTAAAATGGAGTCTGAACTTAAAAGATTTGGCATCTCAAGCGAAGAAAACACATGGTGGGACTCATGGCTCTAGCTGCATATGTAGTAGAGAATGACCTAGTCGGTCATCAATGGGAGGAGAGGTCCTTGGTCCTGTGAAGGTTCTATGCCCCAGTGTGGGGGAATGCCAGGGCCAGGAAGCAGGAGTAGGTGAGTTAGTGAGCATGGGGTAGGAGAAAGGGATACGGGGTTTTCAGAGAGAAAACTAGGAAAGGGGATAACATTTGAAATGGAAATAAAGAAAATATCTAATAAAATAAATAAATAAATAAATAAATAAATATGGCATCTCATCTACTCTTTCTCTTGTGACTAGAAGTCCCAATTGTGGGACTTCCTGAAGCTCCATGAAAATAGTCACAGGGCTATGACTTTGTGGTGTCCCTGGGGCATGGGTAAGGGGCCCATCAGTGGGAGACAGGAGGGAGTCTTGAGGCTGAATTCTCCTCCTGATGGCCAGGGTCTTCTTCAACTGCAAACAGATGAGTGATAGATCCACCCTGCAACTCTGTAGCACAGGGACCCTTTCAGTGAAGCTTTAGTGACCCCTGGCAGTGTCTCTTCACTAAGGCTCAATCTCTAAGATGAAGTTGGTGGAGCTCCAGAGGTGGACCTGTTTTATGAAAAGCACAAAGTTTAAGCCAAACACATTTGCGTATCCAGAAACAGACGGTTGCTAATTGTTACACAATTTCGAGGCTGACACACTTCTGTCAGTAGGTGAACGAAACATAACTTCAAAAGGGATTAATTCCCATCTGGTGTGGGGAGTTCTGTACTCTATGAAGGACTAAGGGGAAAAGAGTCACCCAGTCACCTTAAGTCTCTAAGATCAACTTAGTTAAAGTCTCTTTCAGGATTCTGTTTATCCTTTTTACATATTCTGAACTCTGGGATCTGTAGGCACAATGAAGTTTCCAATCAATCCCCAGAAAATCAGCTAATCTCTAACTTACCTGGGACACAAATATAAGTCCATTGTCTGACCTTATAAGCTTAGAAAACCCATACCTTGGAGTTAGTAGTTTCTTTGTTAGTGTCTCCACAGTCTCCTTAGTTGGGAAAGTCTTAGTCCATCCTACAAATGTATCTATAAATACCAGCAAATATTTGTATCAGATTTCCCTGTTCTTACCTCTGTGAAGTCTGTTTCCTGACAGACTCCCGGCTTACTGCTCTGGTATTGAGTACTGGGGTTCTTCTCATTGTCAACCACATTGCTCAGCTGACAGGCCTTACAGTTTTTAACAATTTCAGCTGTTTTCAAACTGGGATCTCTAATTCTGATGTGGGACTAGCAGACTAAGTATTGCATTCTCCAGTGTCCCGTGTGTGAAGAACAATGGATCATTTTCAGTACACTTATACCCATTTTCTCTCGTACAATTAGTTTATAGTCAGCTATCCTCTGTCATCTCTCACGACACTGAGACATGGGCAGGATTTTGGCCCAGATCACATCTTCTGTCTGGTTAGAGAGTGTAGGGTCTCCTGGGTCTAGGGCAATCAAAGATATGAGGGGCCCAATTTTTAGGGCCACCCACTGGGCTGTCTTGCTGCCCTCTGGGATGGAGTTTAGCCCTTCCTTCTGCCATCAGAAGGCCTCTCTCGAGTCTGAACAGGTGAGAGGGTGCGCCAGAGAACCTGACAGCCTCTGGAACAGGCAGAAGCACAGAGGGGCTGAGGCAGCACCCTGTGTGGGCCGGGGACAGCCGGCCACCTTCCGGACCGGAGGACAGGTGCCCGCCCGGCTGGGGAGGCGACCTAAGCCACAGCAGCAGCGGTCGCCATCTTGGTCCGGGACCCGCCGAACTTAGGAAATTAGTCTGAACAGGTGAGAGGGTGCGCCAGAGAACCTGACAGCTTCTGGAACAGGCGGAAGCACAGAGGCGCTGAGGCAGCACCCTGTGTGGGCCGGGGACAGCCAGCCACCGTCCGGACCGGAGGACAGGTGCCCGCCCGGCTGGGGAGGCGGCCTAAGCCACAGCAGCAGCGGTCGCCATCTTGGTCCGGGACCCGCCGAACTTAGGAAATTAGTCTGAACAGGTGAGAGGGTGCGCCAGAGAACCTGACAGCTTCTGGAACAGGCGGAAGCACAGAGGCGCTGAGGCAGCACCCTGTGTGGGCCGGGGACAGCCAGCCACCGTCCGGACCGGAGGACAGGTGCCCGCCCGGCTGGGGAGGCGACCTAAGCCACAGCAGCAGCGGTCGCCATCTTGGTCCCGGGACTCCAAGGAACTTAGGAATTTAGTCTGCTTAGGTGAGAGTCTGTACCACCTGGGAACTGCCAAAGCAACACAGTGTCTGAGAAAGGTCCTGTTTTGGGCCTTCTTCTTCGGCCAGGAGGAGGTCCAAATACAAGATATCTGCGCACCTTCCCTGTAAGAGAGCTTGCCAGCAGAGAGTGCTCTGAGCACTGAAACTCAGAGGAGAGAATCTGTCTCCCAGGTCTGCTGATAGACGGTAACAGAATCACCAGAAGAACAATCTCTAAACAGAGTCAACTATAACTACTAACTCCAGAGATTACCAGATGGCGAAAGGTAAACGGAGGAATCTTACTAACAGGAACCAAGACCACTCACCATCACCAGAACCCAGCACACCCACTTCGCCCAGTCCAGGGAACCCCAACACACCTGAGAACCTAGACCTAGATTTAAAAGCATATCTCATGATGATGGTAGAGGACATCAAGAAGGACTTTAATAAATCACTTAAAGAAATACAGGAGAACACTGCTAAAGAGTTACAAGTCCTTAAAGAAAAACAGGAAAACACAATCAAACAGGTAGAAGTCCTTACAGAAAAAGAGGAAAAAACATACAAACAGGTGATGGAAATGAACAAAACCATACTAGACCTAAAAAGGGAAGTAGACACAATAAAGAAAACTCAAAGCGAGGCAACACTAGAGATAGAAACCCTAGGAAAGAAATCTGGAACCATAGATTTGAGCATCAGCAACAGAATACAAGAGATGGAAGAGAGAATCTCAGGTGCAGAAGATTCCATAGAGAACATCGGCACAACAATCAAAGAAAATGGAAAATGCAAAAAGATCCTAACTCAAAATATCCAGGAAATCCAGGACACAATAAGAAGACCAAACGTACGGATAATAGGAGTGGATGAGAATGAAGATTTTCAACTCAAAGGTCCAGCAAACATCTTCAACAAAATTATTGAAGAAAACTTCCCAAATCTAAAGAATGAGATGCATATGAACATACAAGAAGCCTACAGAACTCCAAATAGACTGGACCAGAAAAGAAATTCCTCCCGACACATAATAATCAGAACATCAAATGCACTAAATAAAGATAGAATACTAAAAGCAGTAAGGGAAAAAGGTCAAGTAACATATAAAGGCAAGCCTATCAGAATTACACCAGATTATTCACCAGAGACTATGAAAGCCAGAAGAGCCTGGACAGATGTTATACAGACACTAAGAGAACACAAACTGCAGCCCAGGCTACTATACCCAGCCAAACTCTCAATTATCATAGAGGGAGAAACCAAAGTATTCCACGACAAAACCAAATTCACGCATTATCTCTCCACGAATCCAGCCCTTCAAAGGATAATAACAGAAAAAAACCAATACAAGAACGGGAACAACGCCCTAGAAAAAACAAGAAGGTAATCCCTCAACAAACCTAAAAGAAGACAGCCACAAGAACAGAATGCCACCTTTAACAACTAAAATAACAGGAAGCAACAATTACTTTTCCTTAATATCTCTTAACATCAATGGTCTCAACTCGCCAATAAAAAGACATAGACTAACAAACTGGCTACACAAACAAGACCCAACATTTTGCTGCTTACAGGAAACTCATCTCAGAGAAAAAGATAGACACTACCTCAGAATGAAAGGCTGGAAAACAATTTTCCAAGCAAATGGTATGAAGAAACAAGCAGGAGTAGCCATCCTAATATCTGATAAGATTGACTTCCAACCCAAAGTCATCAAAAAAGACAAGGAGGGACACTTCATTCTCATCAAAGGTAAAATCCTCCAAGAGGAACTCTCAATTCTGAATATCTATGCTCCAAATACAAGAGCAGCCACATTCACTAAAGAAACTTTAGTAAAGCTCAAAGCACACATTGCGCCTCACACAATAATAGTGGGAGACTTCAACACACCACTTTCACCAATGGACAGATCATGGAAACAGAAACTAAACAGGGACACACTGAAACTAACAGAAGTGATGAAACAAATGGATCTGACAGATATCTACAGAACATTTTATCCTAAAACAAAAGGATATACCTTCTTCTCAGCACCTCATGGTACCTTCTCCAAAATTGACCACATAATAGGTCACAAATCAGGCCTCAACAGATTCAAAAATATTGAAATTGTCCCATGTATCCTATCAGATCACCATGCACTAAGGCTGATCTTCAATAACAAAATAAATAACAGAAAGCCAACATTCACATGGAAACTGAACAACACTCTTCTCAATGATACCTTGGTCAAGGAAGGAATAAAGAAAGAAATTAAAGACTTTTTAGAGTTTAATGAAAATGAAGCCACAACATACCCAAACCTTTGGGACACAATGAAAGCATTTCTAAGAGGGAAACTCATAGCTATGAGTGCCTTCAAGAAAAAACGGGAGAGAGCACATACTAGCAGCTTGACAACACATCTAAAAGCTCTAGAAAAAAAGGAAGCAAATTCACCCAAGAGGAGTAGACGGCAGGAAATAATCAAACTCAGGGGTGAAATCAACCAAGTGGAAACAAGAAGAACTATTCAAAGAATTAACCAAACGAGGAGTTGGTTCTTTGAGAAAATCAACAAGATAGATAAACCCTTAGCTAGACTCACTAAAGGGCACAGGGACAAAATCCTAATTAACAAAATCAGAAATGAAAAGGGAGACATAACAACAGATCCTGAAGAAATCCAAAACACCATCAGATCCTTCTACAAAAGGCTATACTCAACAAAACTGGAAAACCTGGATGAAATGGACAAATTTCTGGACAGATACCAGGTACCAAAGTTGAATCAGGATCAAGTTGACCTTCTAAACAGTCCCATATCCCCTAAAGAAATAGAAACAGTTATTAATAGTCTCCCAGCCAAAAAAAGCCCAGGACCAGATGGGTTTAGTGCAGAGTTCTATCAGACCTTCAAAGAAGATCTAACTCCAGTTCTGCACAAACTTTTTCACAAGATAGAAGTAGAAGGTATTCTACCCAACTCATTTTATGAAGCCACTATTACTCTGATACCTAAACCACAGAAAGATCCAACAAAGATAGAGAACTTCAGACCAATTTCTCTTATGAACATCGATGCAAAAATCCTTAATAAAATTCTCGCTAACCGAATCCAAGAACACATTAAAGCAATCATCCATCCTGACCAAGTAGGTTTTATTCCAGGGATGCAGGGATGGTTTAATATACGAAAATCCATCAATGTAATCCATTATATAAACAAACTCAAAGACAAAAACCACATGATCATCTCGTTAGATGCAGAAAAAGCATTTGACAAGATCCAACACCCATTCATGATAAAAGTTCTGGAAAGATCAGGAATTCAAGGCCCATACCTAACCATGATAAAAGCAATCTACAGCAAACCAGTAGCCAACATCAAAGTAAATGGAGAGAAGCTGGAAGCAATCCCACTAAAATCAGGGACTAGACAAGGCTGCCCACTTTCTCCCTACCTTTTCAACATAGTACTTGAAGTATTAGCCAGAGCAATTCGACAACAAAAGGAGATCAAGGGGATACAAATTGGAAAAGAGGAAGTCAAAATATCACTTTTTGCAGATGATATGATAGTATATATAAGTGACCCTAAAAATTCCAACAGAGAACTCCTAAACCTGATAAACAGCTTCGGTGAAGTAGCTGGATATAAAATTAACTCAAACAAGTCAATGGCCTTTCTCTACACAAAGAATAAACAGGCTGAGAAAGAAATTAGGGAAACAACACCCTTCTCAATAGCCACAAATAATATAAAATATCTCGGCGTGACTCTAACGAAGGAAGTGAAAGATCTGTATGATAAAAACTTCAAGTCCCTGAAGAAAGAAATTAAAGAAGATCGCAGAAGATGGAAAGATCTCCCATGCTCATGGATTGGCAGGACCAACATTGTAAAAATGGCTATTTTGCCAAAAGCAATCTACAGATTCAATGCAATCCCCATTAAAATTCCAACTCAATTCTTCAACGAATTAGAAGGAGCAATTTGCAAATTCATCTGGAATAACAAAAAACCGAGGATAGCAAAAACTCTTCTCAAGGATAAAAGAACCTCTGGTGGAATCACCATGCCTGACCTAAAGCTTTACTACAGAGCAATTGTGATAAAAACTGCATGGTACTGGTATAGAGACAGACAAGTGGACCAATGGAATAGAATTGAAGACCCAGAAATGAACCCACACACCTATGGTCACTTGATCTTCGACAAGGGAGCCAAAACCATCCAGTGGAAGAAAGACAGCATTTTCAACAATTGGTGCTGGCACAACTGGTTGTTATCATGTAGAAGAATGCGAATCGATCCATACTTATCTCCTTGTACTAAGGTCAAATCTAAGTGGATCAAGGAACTTCACATAAAACCAGAGACACTGAAACTTATAGAGGAGAAAGTGGGGAAAAGCCTTGAAGATATGGGCACAGGGGAAAAATTCCTGAACAGAACAGCAATGGCTTGTGCTATAAGATCGAGAATTGACAAATGGGACCTAATGAAACTCCAAAGTTTCTGCAAGGCAGAAGACACTGTCTATAAGACAAAAAGACCACCAACAGACTGGGAAAGGATCTTTACCTATCCTAAATCAGATAGGGGACTAATATCCAACATATATAAAGAACTCAAGAAGGTGGACCTCAGAAAATCAAATAACCCCCTTAAAAAATGGGGCTCAGAACTGAACAAAGAATTCTCACCTGAGGAATACCGAATGGCAGAGAAGCACCTGAAAAAATGTTCAACATCCTTAATCATCAGGGAAATGCAAATCAAAACAACCCTGAGATTCCACCTCACACCAGTGAGAATGGCTAAGATCAAAAATTCAGGTGACAGCAGATGCTGGCGAGGATGTGGAGAAAGAGGAACACTCCTCCATTGTTGGTGGGATTGCAGGCTTGTACAACCACTCTGGAAATCAGTCTGGCGGTTCCTCAGAAAATTGGACATAGTACTACCGGAGGATCCAGCAATACCTCTCCTGGGCATATATCCAGAAGAAGCCCCAACTGGTAAGAAGGACACATGCTCCACTATGTTCATAGCAGCCTTATTTATAATAGCCAGAAACTGGAAAGAACCCAGATGCCCCTCAACAGAGGAATGGATACAGAAAATGTGGTACATCTACACAATGGAGTACTACTCAGCTATTAAAAAGAATGAATTTATGAAATTCCTAGCCAAATGGATGGACCTGGAGAGCATCATCCTGAGTGAGGTAACACAATCACAAAGGAACTCACACAATATGTACTCACTGATAAGTGGATACTAGCCCAAAACCTAGGATACCCACGATATAAGATACAATTTCCTAAACACATGAAACTCAAGAAAAATGAAGACTGAAGTGTGGACACTATGCCCCTCCTTAGAAGTGGGAACAAAACACCCATGGAAGGAGTTACAGAAACAAAGTATGGAGCTGAGATGAAAGGATGGACCATGTAGAGACTGCCATATCCAGGGATCCACCCCATAATCAGCTTCCAAATGCTGACACCATTGCATACACTAGCAAGATTTTACTGAAAGGACCCAGATGTAGCTGTCTCTTGTGAGACTATGCCGGGGCCTAGCAAACACAGAAGTGGATGCTCACAGTCAGCTAATGGATGGATCACAGGGCTCCCAATGGAGGAGCTAGAGAAAGTACCCAAGGAGCTAAAGGGATCTTCAACCCTATAGGTGGAACAACATTATGAACTAACCAGTACCCCTGAGCTCTTGACTCTAGCTGCATATGTATCAAAAGATGGCCTAGTCGGCCATCACTGGAAAGAGAGGCCCATTGGACACGCAGACTTTGTGTGCCCCGGTACAGGGGAACGCCAGGGCCAAAGGGGGGGAGTGGGTGGGTAGGGGAGTGGGGGTGGGTGGGTAAGGGGGACTTTTGGTATAGCATTGGAAATGTAAATGAGCTAAATACCTAATAAAAAATGGAAAAAAAAAAAAAAAAAAAAAAGAAGGCCTCTCTCCCTATAAATAGCCCCACAGATATGAGCAGTAACAAAGGCACATCAGCCATCTTGTCTCTCTTGTCTCTCCTCAGCTCTGTCGCCTTGGTCAGAGCTGCCAGTTCAGCTTCCTGTGCTGACATTCCTGCCAGGAGTAGCACTGTCCATATGATCTCAGTGTCTGATACCACCACTGTCCCAGCACACCTCTGTCCATTCTGAATGAGGCGGTTGCCATTGGTGAACTATGTTACCTCTGCATCCATCCAAGTAGTCATGAAGAAGCCCATAGATCGAGGTCAGGGTCCAGCAGCAGGGCAGCTAAGAAGTTATCCTGGGGGTATCCAAGAAGAGAGGCTGGTGATGAGTCATTTTGGCATCATCTTTAACCAGGAGGTTATTGCTGCACTGATGTGTAAACAGGATGGAGGTCAGTTTCTACCAACTGGTGACACATTGGCTATTGTCTGATGCTAGGGCCCCGAGTCCACTGGGCCTAGGAAGGTCACCTGTAGTTGGCAGAGTAAGACCTTCTTAGTGGAGGCTCAATAGTTCAAAAATTTTAGGGCCTCTAAGAGGTCCTGGGTTTTTATTTTGTTTCTGTTGCCACTGGGAAGTCATTTATAAACTAATAAAGGGAATTAATCTTCAGATTTTAGCAAGATCAATGTTGAACTTTGTTAATTGTCAACAAAAAAGCTGGCGAGTTTCCCTTGTACTTCTTGGGTTATCCTGGGCTTAGGGAGGGGGCACTTTTGATCTTCAGGGCTCCTCTTGTGGTCTCAAGCATTTAGGATGGAGAGGCGGGGGGCATTGGGAGTATTTCAAGCCTGAGGTCAACCTATGCAAGGCCCTATTTTTTTTCTTTTCTTTTTAAAAGGAGTAGAATTAAGTGGGAGGTGAGCTAGAATGTTTATGAAGGGATACATGTAAATTTATGTTTCCTATCATTTCAAATTGCAAGTGATGAGGGTGCTGTCTAGAGGTCAGCTGCTGTCTTAAGCTATTCTGAGACTCACAAACAAAGCTGTCATTGCTCACAGCAGACTGAGCTCAGAGCAAGGCCAGGGTTGCATCACAGCAGCACCACTCCTGAAAATGAAAGTTCACCCTAGGAACCCCAGCTGCAATTGCTCCTGAAGACAGTGACTGTGGAACTCTCTGCCCCTGAAGAAGTCCTCATTAAAACTGTCTCCAGGATACCTCTGTGCTGACATGTTCCCTCCACTGCCTTACCTGCTACCCCTGTGGGCGCTGTTTCTAATATACTCCCAACTCTTACCTTTTCCTCTCTTAGTAAAAGAATTCACCACCTTACTGCCTCCCTCCAAGGCAGTAACCTGTAGAAGAAGTAACATATGGGTGCTGTCCAGGTGAGGGCGAGGTGGAAAGTATGGGTTTATTTTCAGTTTTTCCATAGAATTTGAAACTTCTCTCTCTCTTTCTTCATGTATAATCCATTGAATACCGTTTTAATTGATTTCATAATCTCTACACTGAAGAAATAACAGCTTCTTTTGCCATTGAGGCTGAGTCTCAGTCTCTCTCTCTCTCTCTCTCTCTCTCTCTCTCTCTCTCTCTCTCTCTCTCTCTCTCTCTCCCCCTCTCTCTCTCTCTCCCTCTCTCTCCTTACAGTGACCCATCTCCAACATCTTGGCATTTCCCTGCACACCCCGCTGGGTAAGACACCATAAGCTATCCACTAACCTCTGCTAAGCATGCTGACCAAACTTTTGGAGGAAAAACTAAAGTAAGATCATTTGTGAGAGCCTCCTACTTGAACGCAAGAAAATTTCATTTACTCCATCAGTCCCCAAGCAAGGAGCCTAATGTTCACACCCTGCCAGGGAGAAGCCAAGCTTTGTTTCTGTTCTGAAGAAATTGACCTGGACTTTATAAAGTATGCGGAGTTTGGAGACTTGTTAAGGAGCTACAACACTGCACTTGTCCCTTAAGCATGCTACTTGTCATTGTCTTGGTTTCTCTATGAGGGCCTTGAAGCCGATCCTTGAACTCTAATACATATTTTTTTCACCCTTTGACAGGCAGGATGCAACCCGCCCTTCCTTCCCACCGACATGTCAACTGAGCCCAGGAACGTCAGGAACTCGAGGATCATGCAGGCGGCGCCCTCCGCATCATTTCACGATCTGCTCTTTGCTTTCCATAGTCCTGGAGAATCAACTCCTGAGAAGGTTCCTTGAGCTTTGCCTCCCATTCAGACCACCCTGGCAGCTCACTCTTTCTCGGGGGCTGGGCTCTGCAGTTCTGGTGCTGCTCGGGAGGGGGCGCACGAGCCGCGCGAGCCAAGCAGTGAACAGAGGCTTCCAGAAGTAGGGTTAAGGCTTCTGCCTCCAGGAGCTTTGCTGCTGAAGAAAACACTTGGTCAGGGCGGCTGGGGAAGGGGACGGTGGGGGGCGGGGGGGGGGGGGCAGCATACAGAGCAAACACCTCACGCTCTCACTAGCAAGGGGTCCTCGGGTTTGTCCAGCCAACCTGGGGCTGAGAAGTCGGGGTCTCGGCTATTCCTTCCCTCTTTTTAAGACACATAGCAAAACAAAGCTCCCCCCTTAATTCCCTGACACCTTTTGTTCCTTTTAAGTAGTCAACTCCAAGGACGCTCTTTGACTTCCACAACATCTTTAACAGGGAGAAAGGCTGACCGAGGGGACCTCACTTGTGACAGAAAAAGGTGAAGGACGGAAGATACACTCCAAGGGCCTCTTTTGTGAGAGTGGAGCCTCTGGAAGTCTCTGGGCATTTTTTTTTTTTTTTTTTGAATCAAGTAAATGGCTATGGCATCTATATTTAAATCTTTGGAAAGGGTCACCAATGGAGATAAGGAAGGTGTGGGCAGACACACACGTCCCTCCCCTGCCACAGAGCTCACAACAGGAAGTACCCCCTACAAGGCACCAGACTGCTGTTCTGCTTGGAGGCCTTCATCTGAGCTAGGGGTACTCTTTCTGGTGAAGAAGCTGTGTAAGCAGTTTTTCTTTTCTTTTCTAAAGTGAAGATATGTGTTTTACTCCGTTCCCCCACCCCCACCCCCACCCCCATCCCCACCCCACAGCGTTTCTCCGTGTGGCCCTGGCTGTTCTGGAATTCCCTCTGTAGACTAGGCTAGCCTCAAACAAAGAGATCTTCCTGGCTCTGCCTCCCTCGTGCTGGGATTAAAGGAGTGCGCCACCACTGCGCAGGGTGTTTGATGATGATGATGTATATATTTTATGCTTTGAAAACTTCATACATTTATGAATGAATACTGTATTTTGATCATATCCCTTTAGCACTACTTTCCTCCAACTCCTCCTAGCTCTCCTGGTCTCCCTCCTTATTTCATCACATAAAACACACACGCACGCACACAGCCACCAACTGGAGAATGGGCCACTTATGACCACATCCCCAAAGGAAAGTGGCTGTTGGGCCCTGGAGTGAACATCGCAGAGCACACAGAACTACTGCATCGTTTGTACTGGCTTCCCAAAAGCACTCAAAACCGAGTGCACCTTCCGGGCTGACCATTCCTCAGGCTTTCTCACCTTGTTCTCTGGTGCTAGCATTGGAGTAAGAAAACCAAAAACCAAAAAAAAACAACAAACAAAACCCAAAACAAAACAAAAAAACCAAACTGCAGGTCAGAAGAACAGACTCTCTGGCCTGGGAAAGACATCACATTCCAGTGGAGCTGGTTCAATAGATACCTAAGCGACCACCCCCGGCTTCCTGGGGTGGTTCACTTTAAGCCATGACAAATAGATAGGCCAGATAATTCATTCTTTAATGAGATAGTGTACTTTTCCTGCCTAGAATCCCTTCCCCTAGTGCAGAAGATAACTGGCTGTAATCAACAAAAAGTCTGTCTACTTTTGTAAATTATTCAGAAAAGCAGAGCTTTTCCGGTTCTTCTATGTCTTTTCTAAGCATACTTTTCACACACACACACACACACACACACACACACACACACACACACACTGTTTGGGCTTCCTTAATCTTTCTCTAAAGCCTCCCTCCCTCCCTGCCTGCCCTGTGGCTGCTTGTTAAAATGGCATGGGTTGTCCCTTCTCTCTTCCACTCTTCTCGTCTGAGTGACAGCTAACATTTCAGCTCACCCACCATGGGTTTTCTTTAAACACTAATAAAATTGTCCTTGTGCTCCCACGTGTATAATAATCTTAAGCTATTTTATTAATGAGACAAAGGAGCTCCATTCCCCCTGGTATCACAAAGAAATGTTCTTTGTGTGGCTGCAACCGCTCCTTAAGACCCAGCTCTCTCATTTTGTCACCCAAAACCATTTCTGTGTTTCTGAGCCCAAAGCTGTCCCTCCAGTGCGAGCTTCTTCTGCCTGACTCACTCTCAGGGAGACACTCTTCAGTTACAGAATAGAATTCCTTGACACTAGGGTATCAATGCCCTGAGTCTGGGGACTCTATTTCTCCTGAGGGTTTCAGGGTATCAGTTTATGAATGTGTGTTCAGTTAATAAACGTGTCATCTTCACTAAGTCTCAAAAATGAGTGTGAGTCCCTGAGCTTGAATCTCAGCCCTGACTTAAGCCCCAGTCCATGCCAGCCACAGGAGGCCTCCTGCTGACTCCAGAATCTGCTCCTTTGTCCTCAGTATCTCACCTGACTGCTCCTCTCCCCAAGCCCCTAACCTCCCACCCCCTACCCCAGCAGGGTGGCACCTACCCATCTAGATTCAAGGACTGTTCATTCAGAAAGCAGGTGACCCATGAAACAAAACTGTCTCCTTCTGTCTTAGTCTGTTCCCGCTGCTGTAAAAATACCAGACTGAGCAATTTTTTTTTTTTTGGGGGGGGGGGGGCGGTTCCGAGACAGGGTTTCTCTGTATAGCCCTGGCTGTCCTGGAACTCACTTTGTAGACCAGGCTGGGCTTGAAATCCGCCTGCCTCTGTCTCCCAAGTGCTGGGATTAAAGGCGTGCACCACCACGCCCGGCTCAGACTGAGCAATTTGTAAATAAATTGTTTCTCATAATTGTAGAGGCCCACCACTCAAGAATCCATCACAGCAGGGCAAGTTGTTGGTGAAGGACCATCTCTGCCTCTAAGATGGCGCTTTGAAAGCTACCTCTTCAGGCTGAGTGTGGTCATCTTCACTGTTTCTTTCAGGGCTTGGGAGGCAGAGGCAGGAGGATCCCCTGTGAGTTCAAGAACAGCCTGGTCTTCATATGGAATTCCAGGACAGCAAGGGCTACAGAGAAGACTGTCTCAAAGAAGAAAAAAAAAAAAAAAACAGCCCCCTCCTCAGGAAAAAAGAAATGAGAAAAAAAGATTACCGCATCCTTCAGAGTGAACAGTGTCTTCATATGGTGGAAGGGACAGGAGAGGAGAAATGGTTGTTGTGACCCTTCTGTGTGGTCCTTAACATATCCATGAGAGTTGTACCTTCATAACTTAATGACCTCTCACAAGCCCCAGCCCTTAACTTATTACAGATGCATTTGGGGAGGCACATACATGCTAACCAGAGCCCAGCCTTGATGCTCATTGGGTTTTCGATGCTTTTTAAAATTTTTGTACAGCTCTGTTTTAGGCCTGTATTGTTACTAGATGTCTCTAACTCCACACTCCATAGCTGGACTTAAACATTTTATTGCTGTTTTGTTCTTGAGACAGGGTTTCTCTGTGTAGCCCTGTCTGTCTTGGAACTCACTTGGATCTAGACTTCTTGAGAAGAGAGCTGCACTTTGCCTCACAGGATGAGATCACATAGGTTAAAAAACAACAACAACAACAACAACACGGGGCTGGAGAGATGGCCCAGTGGTTAAGAGCACTGACTGTTCTTCTGAAGGTCCTGAGTTCAAATCCCAGCAACCACATGGTGGCTTACAACCATCCGTAATGACATCTGATGCCCTCTGGTGTGTCTGAAGACAGCTACAGTGTACTTACATAAAATAATAAATAAATATTTAAAAACAACAACAACAACACATGACACAACTTGCAATTTAAATTTACA
The DNA here is from genome assembly GCF_000001635.26 of Mus musculus. Taxonomy (NCBI): domain Eukaryota; kingdom Metazoa; phylum Chordata; class Mammalia; order Rodentia; family Muridae; genus Mus; species Mus musculus. Next base: position 11,200,139 of record NC_000078.6, read on the forward strand.
TCATCTTGGTCATTCTTGCCCTTTTGTCACTCAAGAACCTCGTCTTGAGCTAACTCTACATGCAGCTGATAATCTGTGTTATATGGACAGTTTAAGGAAAGGAAGAAGATCTGACACCATGGCACTGCTGCTCGTAGCAAATGTTAGGATAAACCTTGCATGTGTATGTATGCCACGCCAACCAACAAAGATTCCAGCTTTGGGTTCCTCTCTTGAAGACGTTCAGTGCTGGGCAGATTATGAATGTATCCCAAAAATGTGTAGGTGTAAACTTAGGCCAGGTATTGTGGCACGTGCCTTTGATGCCAGCACTTGGCAGGCAGAGGCAGGTGGATATCTGTGAGTTTGAGGACAGCCAAAGCTACACAGAGACCCTGTTTCATAAATAACAAACAAACGAATGTATAGGTAGAAGCCTAATCTTCATTGCAGTAGTATAAAAGATAAGTATGTTAGAAGAAGACTAAGCCAAAAGGACTCTGCCCTAGTGTGTGGGGTTAGTACCTGGCAGGAGAGACTTCGTACAGCTTTCACTCCTTTTTTATCCTTTCCCTTGTGCAATGTAAAGAGACAAATAGGGCCTTCAGCAGCTTCTTGAATGCTGGTGCCTCGATCTTGGCTTTCTTAGCATCCAGAACTGGAAGAAGTAAACTATCACTTACACATTACCCAGTCTCCAGTGTTTGTCATAGAAACAGCCCAAGCCCCAGGTGCGGCGCAGAAGAGGAAGGATAAGGGTAAAGACTGCAAGAAGTGAGACTACGAAAACAGTTCCTCGTGATTGCACCACGTGGACCACAACGTCAATGCTCACAACGCAGGTGTTGCTGTGTCCTTTGCCAAGCGCTTTGATAGAACATCAATTAATAACTACCTGGGTTAACCAGTGGGTGGGGCTTTGCGCAGGCCAAGGGTTGGCTGCCCCACAGCTCGATGTTGCTCAGGCCTCCCCCGGTCCACTCTTGCTTGCCCGTGCTTTTTCTGTTCTCTACCCCTTCAATCTCACTCATTGCTTCAGCCAAACCAACCCAGGTGATTCCTCCCACGTGATTCCTCCCTTTAAGCACTGGAGATGGACTCCCCAGCTAAGGATGCTTGTGGTTCCATCAGACGCCCAGACACAACCTCATGAGCCTCTTGCTTTGTGTAGCCTTCCCTGTGTCCTGCAAAGAATACTGGCCTTGTAGTGTCTTGTCCTGTCTCTCTCTGGCAGTTGTAAGCACCCCTCTCTGCATGCCCTTTATCAAGCACAATGCTGGGCTCAGTGGCAGGGCTGAGGCTGGCATCTGATTCCTTCTCTCTTTTTCTCTTTCCTGGTCCCCCAGCTCACGCTTGACATCCAACAGTCTGTCACCCAGTGCCTGGATTCTGAGCCCTTCCTCCAAACACAGGCCCTTTGATACCTGCTGATATCCTTGAAACTTCATCATGTTTGCTTTCTCATGTTTGCTCTTTTTGCTAGAAAGTGATCTGGCATATAGCAAAGGTGGAGTCTTTGGAGTATAAATTTTTTCATTATGAAAAAGAATAAATTCAAGAGTTTGGAATTCCCCCACAACTAAGTCCTTACAAATAGTAGCAATTGACTTATTTATGTGTGTCAATTAGATTTAAAATTCAGAGACAGGCGGTGGTGGAGCATGCCTTTAATTTCAGCAAGGAGGCAGAGGCAGGTGGATCTCTGAGTTTGAGGCCAGCCTAGTCTACAGGGCAAGTTCCAGAACAGCCAAGGCCATACAGAGAAACCCTGTCTCAAAAAACCCAATCAATCAATCAATATAAAAATTCGGAAAGGATGCAAAATCCACCTTAAACGAGTACACCATGGAGCACATTCTGAGGTGCTTTGGGGTCAGTTTAGGCTGCACTGAATGTCTCACTCAGACAGGCTGGCGTGAATGCTGCTTACTGAGTTGCTCACCATGGTTTGTGCAGCCTTTCTTATAAAACCCAGAATCACCAGCCCAGGGATGGCACCACCCACAATGGGTCAGGATGCCCTCCATCAATCACTAGTTAAGAAAATGCCCTACAGCCAGATCTTATGGAGACATTTTCTCAATTGTTGTTCCTTCCTTTCACTTAACTCTAAGTTAAGTAGACATAAAACTAGTAGGACACATGCCTGTAACCCCAGTACTGAGGGATGAGAAAACAGGACGCACATGCAATTGGCCACCAGCCTAGTTCCAAATTCAGTGAGAAGGCTTGTCTCAAAGGAATAAGGTGGAGAATGACCTCACAGAAACACAAATGTGTGTATCCATGTGTACACACACACACACACACAAACACAGTCATACACAAAAAATAACAAAGTAAAATATGCATGTACACATACACGAATAGTAACAAGATAAAATATGCTGTAATAAGTTTGGGCACCAACTCCAAGGTTTCACCAAGTGAAGGCATCGCTTGGGAAGGGTGAATGTCACAATCTTTCTATGCTGGGTTGGTTCACTGCTACATAGTTTGGCAGCATATACTTAGGACCGCTGAGTAAGTGGGTCGCGCAGACCTGGGTGGAACTTGATCTGCACCGGCTATGTGACTCTTGGCAAGGTTGCTTGTGTTGTGGGTAACGGCTTCCTAATGCTAGGCATAGAAATGAGAAGAAAGATCCAGTAAAGGATCTTGTGGTCAGTGGACCTGACACTTCAGAGAGCGAATCTACACTGCTCTCTTGGGCTAGAACAGAATAACCCATTCAGTGCTTTCAATACTCCTCCTGTGCAAAGTTCCCGATCCCTCCCCGTGTCAGATCTTGACGAAAAGAAACAGAAATCAGTAAAGTCACTATGAAGACAGTAATTGACAGGAGGGAAGGTCGCCAGACTCCACACCATAGTGTTAGAGGCACAGATCTGTGTTATGGGGCATCTGCTGCAGTGCCCAGGTTCTCCTGTTCCAAGGCAAAGAATTAGACCTGGGACACATGGTTACAAATAAGAATAGAGACTGCTTATTAAGAATGGGAAAACACCCTTGAGAATGGGGCGGGGGGGGGGGGGGCTTGTGAGATGAGGGTAAGTCTCCAAAGCCCTGGACCATAATGTCCTAGGAAGGTCACTTAAATAGCACATCACCTTCCAAAATCTGGAGAGAAAGGACTTCCAGTCTCATTCTCCTGCCACACCAGGTGGCAAATAATTGTCCACAAGCTTCCGTCTTAGCCATCTCATGAAATTTTTGTGCTTTCTTCTTCCTTGGAGTTCAGGGTTTTGTCTGGGACCAAAATATCAAGATCAAGTCCTTCCTGGTAGGGACACAGGTGCTGTTTAGTGTCCACATTTCATTGGCAGGGACAGGCATCTTCTCAGGTTTCCAGCAGAGGTACTGGGGCCGGGAGGGAAGGAGAGGGCAGGCTAGCCAGACTTTGCTTGCTTTCAAGCCATCATGTGCTGAGCCCAAAGGGATCAAGACCCAAGCCTAGCAGAGATCCACATCCCCACCTCCAGGAACTTAAGAGTTCGTATGCAAAGCCCTTGCAGTACGATTGCAGGAGCACAAGCCACATTTGCGCGTGTCTTCTTTTGCTATCTCGGTGGTTGGGGATGTGTGTTTCTTGCAGTACCCAGGATAGACCCCAGCAAACATTCTATCATTAACTTGCATCATCAGCCCTTATTTTTTTTCTTTAAAATATTTTAGGAAAATAGTAATTCTGCCAATGTGTCAGTTTGCAAGCTCCGCCCCCCCCCAATCCCATTCCACCCCACTCTCCATCCCACTCCACCCCCCCCTCCCACACACTCACACCCAGCCTGGCTTCTCTGCTGTTCAGCTCCAGTGGCAGAAGTCCAAACAGAGCAGAAGATCTCAGGATGGAACACTTTACTGGACACAAGTGAAGATTTCATTTTTTGATTAATACTCTAAGCACCAGTGAAGGAAATTCTGCGGAAACAATAAAAGAGAGGAGTGGAAGTTCAAAGAGAAATAATTCAGAGCAGGAGATGAAATTCTTCGCGTGGTGAGAGGGATGAGGGTCCCAAAGGAAGGAAAGCGAAAGGATGTAGCGAGCCTTTGCTGAGGACGCTTTCTGAGCCAAGCCAGAGCCAAGCGGAGCTCACACAGCTGGGAAGGAAGGCAGCAAAGACAACAGAGCTCTGAGATCTGGAGAGCAGAGTCAGGAGCTAAGCGTGAAGTGTTCTGCTGCTACCTAGCCATGGGGCTCTGCATCACTTTAGCCATCCTAAACCTCAGATTCCATGCTATCAGAGTAGGAAACTCGGTATCTGCCTCGAGGCCTGTTACGGGAATCATATGAAGGAGTCAGCACGGAAATACGGCCCATAGCCAGACACGTGGAGAATGTTTCCACAGTCCCGCAGCCCTTTCTTTCTCCAATCACCAAAAATAGCTCAGCCCTGAAGCTTCGCCTGAGCCAAGTGCTTTAAGCCACTCCCTGGAGGGATCGGGACCTGTTCCAGTTCTGCTCCCTACAAGGGATCTAGCTTCTCAGGGAAGGCCTGGGGCAGGATCAAGTGTCCCAGACCTTTACCTCTCCAGAAAGGCATTGTGCTGCAAGTAGGCAGTCTGGGGAGAGCGACACGGAGCTCGAGGCCACAGGTGACCTTCTAGAAAGCCCAACTTCTCCTGGCTTTTCAGAGGCCTCTTCTCTTAGGTCTTAAGCTCAAGTCCAACTAACAGGTTGACAGTGAGGCCTTGCATGCCTCTCTCTCTCTTTCTCTCCCTCTATGGGGGTAAATGTACATGTGCGTGTGTTTACACATGGTATGCATATGTGTTTATGCACGCATGTATGGATATGAGAAGCCAATGTTGGGTGTCTTCCTCAACTGCTTCTATATCTCATTCTTTGTGTTTGTTTGGTTTTTCTTAGTTGTTTTTATTTTATTTTATTTTATTTTATTTTACTTTTTGAGAAAGGGTTTCTCTTGTAGCCCTGGCTGTCCTGGACCTCAGTCTGTAGACCAGGCTGGCCTCCCACTCACAGAGATCAACCAACTTCTGCCTACAACGTGCAGGGATTAAAGGCCTGTACCACAATGCCCAACTCTATATTTTATTTTTAAGATAGAATCTCTCATAAAACCTGAAGCTTACCTGTCCAGCCCGGCTGCTGAGCTGGTAAACTGCAGGATCTTTCTATCTTCACCTCCCTGCACTAGAATGACAGACTTAAACCACCACACTAGTTTTTCCTTTGTTTATGTTTATTGTTTTATGTGGATACTTGGGATCAAAATTTGGATCTTCCAGTCTGCATGGCAAGCACTTCGCCAGCGAGGCCATCCTACCTCCAGGCCCTTGAGGGAACTTTTGAAAGTAAAAACAGGATCTTGTCATTCATTTATACTACCTGGACCCTTGGACAACCAACATTTCCCAATCTATTGAGTTATTCTTAATACTGAACTTGCAAACTCAAAAGCAGGGGGCACTTGGTTCTCACTTATTTAAGTCAACAAGAAAAATAGTATTTGATCTCTAAGTTGGTCCTGAGACCAGCTGGTTCTCTGCAAGCCCCTACTACTCCCCCCCCCCCAATTCTCTAGCTTAAGTCACAGCATGCCTACAAGCCCACACACAAACACATGTGCACATACTACCTCACATGAACATGTGCAGAGGCCACAGTTCCTTAAGAAAAAAGGCTGATATAGACCAATCCTTTCTAGTTTCTTTGCCACAAACCTAAAAATTAATATATAAGAAGCTGACGAAGGTTCATATAAATAGGGTAGCATTTTAATCACCGGGCCCCAGGCACCCTACCAGCCCTTGAAAACAAAGCAGAGAACTTTTCAGTTATAAAAATACTACTGATGCAGATACAATGCTTATGTTTGAAGTTTTTCAAATGGACTGAAAATAAACAAAAACAAAAATTGATAAAAAATAAATAAATAAGTAAATAAAAATACTACTCCACAAGAGAAGTTCTTCCTGAATTCAACTTGTAGAAAAATTAATTTCAGTTGTGTTACAGATCCAATACTTAAAAAAATGCAACAATAAAAAATGTTTTAAAAAGAAATTTAAGCCTTTGGAACTAGGAAAAATTAAGCAAAAGGGAAAAAAAAATCATATAAGCCATAAAATAAAAATAACAAAAAGGTTAATCATATAAAGATGAAAAACTTGAAAGAGCAAGATATGACATAATCAAAATTATAAATATAAAACAGCATAAAAACAAATGTTTAAAAAAACAACAAATTGTAAGGAAATATTTTCCCATGAACGTACTTTCCCAGATTAACAGTAAGAAAATCCATCTGAAAAAGTGCAAAGGCCATAAACTGATCCATTACAGAAGAACCAAACCAGTCATGGTCTCACAAGCCCAAACAAAGATGCTGCATCGCAGCTAACAAGGGGATAAATTAACCTTACCACAATGATGACGTCACTGGAGTTGCCCATTACCGGTTTTGAGGTGGTTTCTAGCCAAAGATTATGTAAGACCACTAGCTTATCATATGATGTTTGTGGAGACATAAATAAACTACAAACTTTTATGAAAGTGAGGAGATAATATTTATTAAAATGTAAAATATGACCACATTCTGACCTAGGAATGCTCTCCCTAAGGACTTCTAAAGCTAATTTAAAAACTACCAGCGGTCAAACCTTTTGTCTGTATTCGTCCAGGCATGGTTTGTGATAAAATAACCCACAACAGCTTAAACACCACTGAGAAGGTGCTTCATTTTAAGAAATTATGCAGAATCTGTGCTGGGGAGGATTGTGGGACTGGGGAAATCACACTTCAATTTTCTCATCTGTAAGGTCAAAATAATAGTGGTACTTTTAAAAATACACATTTATGCAAATTTACATCTCTAGGTAAGAATCAGAGTGTACAGAATTAAAGACAACCCTCAAAGAATACATGTGCACATGTTTATTTGTGTATACTTCTGTCATCAAAGAAAGAAGTAGGAGGAAATTAAACATGAGACTGTGAACACAGTCACTGCTTTTATAATTTATGGAATTAAGAAGATGGAAAAGACCAAAGGCAGGGGGAGGGAGGGTGGACAGGAAACACCAATAAACTAGTGAATCACTTGAGACAAAGTCCAATGGTTAATAATCACAGAAGGTAAAGGAGGTCTCAGGAAGGAACCTACTTACATTGAAGCCCCTTCAGTATGATGCCCTATGTGTTCAGATTAACCAAACTGTGGCTGCTGCAGGTACCCAGCAGGACAGTGTGTGACTGCAAATAGAGACATGTGAGGCACTGGCATGGGGCCATGGGTAAAAGGAGGGTATGAGTTGGAGGGAGTGGGCAGGGCAGCTAGGTTTTTTTGGATAATGTAAATTTCTTTAGAGAGATCAGCGAAAGCCTTGAGTTCTAGTCCAGGCCTTTGCATTTCTCTATAGAGTTCAAATTGACTTTGTTTTAAGCCAATGTCTTTATTTAAGCAATATGTAATAAGATCACATTCACACCAGGCCTGGGACTAAGAGCTCCTGCTCTCTAAAATTGGCCTCTGGCCACCCTGTGGTGCTGCCATCCTTCCCCCTTTCCTCCTTTCTCCTATTCCCCAGGACACAGTAGTCTATGCCCCCATTCTCCCTTACCAAGCAAACTCTGGTCATAAGATCTTCAGTGTCTCAAACCAGCACAGTCTGCCTGCTTTTTATCTCCTATTTTTTTTTTTGTGATACAAGTTCCCTCTGCACTGAAATGTTTTACTCCTAGCAAAAGTAAAGGCTTTCAGGCATTCAAGTTCACACACACACACACACACACACACACACACACACACACACACAGGGGGGGGGGGGCTGGGAAAGCATTAACTCCTTGCTTGACACAATCTGTCTAAATAAGAATCCAAATGTCACATTGGATCCTGTACAAAATAGAAGTTTTGATCCAACAGAAAGAAAATTCCCAACACCAAAATGGTAGGAAAACATAATTGGAGGTATTTAACATTATCAAAAAGAGTGTATTTAAGTCATATTGACGCTCTTAAAAATATTTTTAAAAGACACAGGGCAAAACAATCTGTCTCTTTGCAAAAGCTGAGTCACTGGAGACACGATGAGACAGACTATCGGGCAGTGTCCCGCCTGCCTGGCAGGTGAATGTCCCGGCAGCTCCAACAGGTCAGATGAAGTCCCCCTAGGATCACTAGATGGCCACACAGATAACTGCGCAATTGTCCTGTAAGACAACAGGTTCAGGGTCTTCAGAACTCCTCCTACGCCTATGCATAGGTCTGGTACCTGTGGGATTCTCCAGAGGGCACAACTCACACACTCTGTGGCCTGGGCTCTCTCCCGCTGCTGTTGAGGAGGTCTGTGAGTTCCCCGATGTACTTGATGGTGTACTTGAGTGTCTGGATCTTGGTGAGCGGTTGGCCTCTCTGGCTGTAGACAGGCGGCAGGTAATTCCGGAGCGTGTGGAGGGCATCGGCTAAGGTCCGCATCCTGAGTTTCTCTCTCTCGCTGGCCTTCCGTCTCCGCTGGACAGACATCTTGACTTTGCTGCCTTTCTGGCCTTTGAGGCCACCAGCAGTGTGTAGATAGGGAGGTTGAAAAGCCAACATGCTGTAATCCAGCTCGACTAAGCCGGCAGCCTCGTGACTGCCGTAGCCATCGCTGCCTCCTGTGCTGGCCCCACTGTGCCCGCAGGGCAGTGCGACCTCAGAGTAGGACTCCAGAGAAGGAGCTGGGGAGAGGCTTTGAGTGGGGGACTCCTGGACCAGCTCCAAGGGCCTGGCTCTGCTTTTCCAGTCCCAGGAGGCCAGCAGACCAGCGGTGTCAGAAGAGTCCAGGCCATCCTCCAGGCTGAGGAAGGTCTCACCCAGGTTGTCCATACCCGGGAGGCAGCAGTACAAGGGCTCCTTGGCAAATGTGAAAGAAAGTTCTGCTGCCCTGGCCAGAGACCAGCTTTCTTTTATGATGGTGGGGGATCGGGGACAAAGTGGGAAAGGGGGCCCCTGGTGGAGGGAGTTCAAAGGAAGAACCAAGGACCGAGATGGAAAATGAACTCCTCGGGTGTCACTTTCCCCTCTTTGATAATTAGCATCTTCCAGCTAAAATGTCTTTAAACAGAACAGCCTCCAAGAGAAGAAAAAAGGAATTATCTTGTTGTAACTAAACCAATTAAGGCTGCATAACCAGGCTTAGCATTGTCCTGTGGAACTCATTAATAGGGGAGCCAAAGACAACAAACTGGGCATCTGCAGCAGCAGGGACTCCTGGGGACCTTTGGGCCATGAGGACTCCCTCACCTACACCTCCCGGTATTTTAGACGGTATTTTAGAGTAGAGGGAGTAATGTTGGAGAAGGAGCATGGGGTTGAAATGAAGTGAGTCGCCTGAGCTTTGATTCTCTCCTGTGTCAAATGCAGGCAAAAATGGCTCCTATTTCCCAGGGTGGGCATAGGTTAGCACACAGAAGACACTATATTGGATGCCCGCTTCTTTCTAGCCCTCTGCTGTGGTTAGCTGCCCTAGGTTTTGAAGAATTTCTACCCATTAAAGGACAAATCAGCAACCCAGTAAGGTCAGAGCCCTAAAGTGCAGAAATATCCCCTGCTTTAAATGATCAGAGCTGGAGTCCCAGTAGCAAACAGCACCAGAAGACAGACCACGCCTTAAAGCCAGGAGCTCACAAGTGTACCTGGCTGCCAGTTAGCCTGATGAATGTCTTTTCTTCAATCTAGTCACACCCCGGTTTTTTGAAATGTATAGAGGAAGTGTGAAATTAAGCAAGAGAGTGGTTACCCCCAGCACCGCTCCAAATGCCACCGAATGTGTTAAATTGGATGGCCTTGCTAGTTAGCTTCATTTCCTATATGCTCCCAGAGACCGTGCACTTTGGAAAAGGAGTTCCAGGTTCCCCCATTTGTCCCAGGAACAGAACTTATTCTGCATGCAGCTCATTGTTCACAGGAATATTAGCATAGGAGTCACCTTTAGCTTCATTCATATGGGCTTGTCCTTTAACGTGGTTATTTCAGCCCTTTCGCAATTGTTAGAAAGAAATGTCAAGGACCTAATTAGAGCAGTTGTGGTATTTTCTTAATTAGCAAGGCTCAGGAAATAAACATTTGAAGTATGTAATACGGAGAAAAATGCTCTTTGCTTTAATGTTTGCTGGAGGACCCTGAGCCATGTCCTGTCCTGGGCAAGCAAGAGCTTAATGAAATATTAAATGATTCTATTTCTCCTCCTCCTCCTCCTCATTCCTCTCTCTCTCTCTCTCTCTTTCTCTCCCTTTCTCTCTCTACACACACACACACACACACACACACATACACACTTCAGCTCTGGTCAAGAAGCCCAGAGTTCAGTGGGATTTTTCCAAGAACTTTCCATGTATTATAACTAACCTTCAGATTTGAAAGTTCCAACAGTGTACACATGGGAAGGCTGAGGCGTCCAGAGTTTGAGAGACTCAGTTAGACCCTCGACAGGAAGTGGCACACTCAGCAGAAAGTGGCAAATGTCAAACTGCCACACCAACACATTAAAAACAAAAATAATGTTTCCCTCTGTCATTCATGTGAGAGAGGACGGTGACATGGATGTGACTTAAGGACATAAGGTGGCTCAGGTGGCCAGAGTCAACACTGAACCTTCTCTCTTCTCTATATCCAGGTTAGCTTATTTCTGCTCTAAAAAATGTCACTCCCCCCCCCCCCACACACACACACACAGGTCCTTTGGCAAATCACTCCTTTTTTTTAGGTGTTTCTCCTCTTCCTCCTCCCCCTTCTTCCTCTTCTTCTTTTTTACAAATTTCATTTTTCTTTTCTTTTCCTTTTTTGTTTTTTTTTGTTTTGTTTTGTTTTGTTTTTTAAGACAAAGTCTCTCTGTGTAGCCCTGGCTGTCCTGGAACTCTCTCTATGCACCAGACTGGCCTCTGCCTCCCAGTGCTGAGATTAAAGGCATGTGACACTATGCCTGGCCCAAATTTTATTTTCTACATAAGAAAATTCCCGTTAAATCTTTGGTTCATGTGGGCAGGGACGGTAGCTCAGTTGGTAGAATGCTTGCCTAGCATATAAGGCCTGCGATTGAACCCTCAGCACTGAGTGAACTGAGTGTAGTTGCACACACTTGGCAATGTTAGCACTCAGGAAGCAGAGACAGGAGGATTAGATGTTTGCAGTTCTTCTCAACTACACATTCAACTTAAAGACAGCCTAAGATTCATTAGACCCTGTCTGGAACAAAATAAACAAAAATCTTTGGTATGTCATAGAGGCTTCTGTCACTGTTGCCACTTGTCCCCATCATGCCATTGGTCCAGGCATCAGAGCAGCTCAGTGCATTGACCGTACGGCTTCTGATCTGGACCTCTAACAGTTTTGACTCCCAAAGCATGTTATTAGAATAAGGAAATAGCCTGGCTTCCATCTTCTAAATGCACACTTCCCCTCTCCAATAAGAAGCCATGCTGGTTCATAGTCACATTGATCTGGCTTATCTTCATGGCTCATTGTTTGCTCAATCCAAGGAAAACAAAAGGCAAAACACAATGTGGTGTCCATAGAACTGGAGGGCTTGCCTTTAGGTACATGTTGCTGGCCCCTTTTCCCGCCCCCTTGCTTCCATCATGTGTACTAAAGTAGAAATTCATTCAGTCTAGATGAGACCGCCATAGACCTTAGTGGAGAACATGCTATACAGGAAGGGTGAGCCAGGGTTCACCTCCTTTAGAGTAAATGTCCTACATTCTCATGGTAAATCTGTTGTGATTTAGAAAACAGAATTAAGACCTAGCCTATCTTCTACATGAAGAGCTTCTGTCAAACTCCTTCCTGGACCTAAAGCTTGCTTGTCATTCGAGTGTGAATATACTTAATCCAAAGAGTACCACACCAGCAGGAAGACCTGGAGAACACAAGGCTGGTGGTTCCGTCTGCCCTCCGGCAAGGCCAGCCGTATTTGGTGCTACACCAAAAGGCTGTGGCAGAGATGGAAACAGAAGATGATCGCAAATTGCATGGCTTCAAGACCCATCGTTTTATTCTCTTGGAACTAATGTGGATTACACCCCATGCTTTCACACCAAGTACACCGCTTCTTTCCCACAGAGTGAGTCACTGGAAGAAAGCCTTGGTGTTTAATTTAATGTCCATCACTCACCTAGCACTTATAAGTGACTGTGACTATGATCATCAAAGACTGCCTTAATATTTCCAAGGTTAATAAAAAAATAATCGTCTCACTATGGAAATTATGCATTTCAAACACAATGACATTTCCATGCTACACTATACGGAAAATCCTTTGTAGAAGATGGTCCAGATGCAAAATCTGTCCCATGAGAAACAGCACAAAGTGCAGCTTATATGAACAGTCCATATTGTACAGTGTCTCCACCTTATAATCTGTCACAATGCGACGTAATCACTGCCAATAACTGCAAGGTGCAAGGCTTGGTTCAAAGCTCACCTTCTCCAAGTTGTTCCTGCCTGCACAGACCTCAGATTTCTGCTGTTCTCCAATGAGCAACACTTGATTCAGTCTCATTTCTCTGCCTGCCATTCTGATAATGTATTCCTCTAGATCTGGGTTTCTACTCAGCTCGTGTTGGGTGCAAAGGACAGAAAGTAAGCTAAACTACTTTTATCTTCATCAAATATGTGGACTAAATGACTAATCATCTTCTCTGCTCCTTGTAGCATGCTGAGGTCTAACAAAATAACCATCCACACATCCAATGAGTATGGTTTGAGGAATTAATCATGTCTATGTATAATATTATCAACACCAATCCTGTTCTGTAAAGGAGTTCAGGAGCAGTTACTCAGTACTTTGCCCAACATAGCACTCTTGGGGTCTGATATTCCCAGAATTAGAGCCAGCTTGGTTCTGGCTAGTAACCACTGGTTTTGCTGCTTCCTGGGAGAAGCTGGAGGCCAGATGGACAACTCCTGTAGAGCTGTTGACTCTGGCATCCAAGCTTGAAATTGCACTTGGAAAATATGAAGACTAGCCAGTGTTCCCACGGCTGACATGGAAGGAACACCTGGGATTAATCAGTGACTGGACACTGTAAGAACTGAACAGATATGTAGCAGTTCCCCCATCCTTCCCCACAGATTCATTTCTGAGGAAGTAGTCACCTATCATGCACTATGATCCAAGAATACTCAAAGGAAAATTCCAGAAATGGGCATATCTCAAGTTTCAAATACCATTTAGAGGAGTGTGAAGAACTATGACACCATACCACTGCACTCCACCTAGAACATGTGACATCCTTTCATGTCATTTCATTACACAGGCACTGGGTCACCTACCATTATCACAAGAAAGGTGTAGATATAGAACAATGTGATATTCTCAAAGAGAGAAAACACATTCGCCCTGGATTTACAGTATACTATATTACTTGATACAATATGTTGTTAATATTTATTTTTTCAGTTATTGTTCTTAGTCTCTTACTACACCTAATTTTTTCTTTCCTTTTTTTTTTTTTTTTTTTTTTCCCTCCTGAGACAGAGTTTCTCTGTATAGCCCTGGCTGTCCTGGACCTCACTCTGTAAACCAGGCTGGCCTTGAACTCAAAAATCTGCCTGCCTCTGCCTCCCAAGTGCTGTTATTAAAGGCGTGTGCCACCACTGCCCAGCCTGCACCTAATTTATAATAAAACCTTAACACAAATATATATGGGGGGATGGTTCGGTGGAGAGATGGCTCAGCAGTTAAGAGTTCTTCCAGAGGTCCTGAGTTCAATTCCCAGCAACCACATGGCCATTTACAACTATCTATAATGATGCCCTCTTTTGGCACGAAGGTGTACATGCAGATAAAACACCCATTACATAAAATAAATAAAAATAAATCTTTTTAAAACAACATACATAGATAGACATTTATAGAATTTGAACAGAGAGAATTTGGTGCTATATTCAAGGTCTTGGGCATCCACTGAGATAACACATCTCTGAAGAATATGGGGAGATTGTTATATTCAGTTTAGAATGTTCACATTCCTGAATTATGTGTGGATAAGTCAGGCACCCACATAATTACCTTCTGCCCCCAATAATGACCATGCCTAACTCCAACAGTCTGAAACAAGTGTTGTATGTATGTGAGCCACACTGTTCCTTGGCCGCCATTACACTAATCCTGCGCATGAGAATAATAATAACACAAACAACAAATTTCTCTACTGCTAAGTTCTTTATTGGTTTTACTTCATCTAAAAGGACATAGAAACTCATGTTCCAATTTCAAAAAAGAAAGGAAAAAGAAACTGGGGCATAGAAAAGTTGTTCTGGTTGATGAATTTGAGGGATGGTTTAGACCTAGGCAGGCTGATTCCAGGGGCTCCAGACTCCAGCCAGACATATTGTTCCAAGAAAGGTAAGAGACAGGAGAGGATTGTGGGATGCCCCTAGTTGTGTGTCCTAAGCTGTAGTTCTATTGCAGAGGGCATTTGTCTGCCTGCAATCCTGGTGGTTTGTTCTGGCTTGTTTTTGGGGGCGATGGGTTTTTGTGTGTGTGTGTGTGGGCTTAAATGCATAATTAGCATAATCCAACAGGAGATAAGGGTGATATTTAAGCATGTCTTATAACAGAAAATTTTAAGGAGAACATTTTATTCTTTTATAAAATTAACACACTCAGGGAGTGATGCCAATGACAGAAATTACTTTCCCATGTTCTGGATTCCTGTAGCTCTTAGTCTATGCTAAGGATAGAAAACAGGGTCTTTCCTAACCTTTGTCATGAAATCATGTCATGTCATCTCCTTAGGCTGCTCCTTTTGTGTAGGAGAGGAAGCAGAGCTCTCTTGGTAAAAGGTTTGTATAAGGTCATTGAACTTGGCTTGTTTTTCTCAAAGCCTTGACTTCACCCTAGGCTCAGCCTGAGACACACTCAGAACCAGCTGCAGTACTGCAGCCCCCACTTCCTCTCCAGAGAGACTCATTCTCCTGGTTTTATGTATCTTCATTTCTATTTAGTTTCTTTGATTTTTGGAATGGAGTGTCTGTCTGTGACTCTGGCTGCTTCAGCCTCCTGAACAGGTACCTGGACTGGGAGCTTCTGTCTATACTGAGCACCACATCCCCTGCCAACCTTGTAGCCATAGCAACCCAGAATGCATTGGCCAGTTTACCTCTGAAATTCTTGACAGGCAAGAGATGGAGCTGATGTTTAATTAGTTATTAATTAATTTTTACTTTATTTTTATGTATTAATTTTTTTGTTTCAATCAAGAGCTGAAATACACTTTAATTTTTCTCACATGATATTCTCCAACATCCTCTGCTGAAGAAATCTGGAGAAGTTACTCAAAATACAGCATGGAACACGTTCTGCTTCTTTGTGAAAAGTCTTCAAGGATCCAGACTTGCAGCTTGTGAGACTGGCAGCTTGTGAGACTGAAAGGGACTAGGAATTACCAACCCCAATGCTGGCATTGACCTTACTCAATCCTGTAGTCTATAATTAAAACCAGCTCATTTAAGAGTAAAAACTTTTTCTAAAAGGCAGATTTCTGTGTTATAGACCAACAACAACAACAACAAAAACTGTGCTAAAATTAGTATTAAAAAAAATACCCAGAGCATTTCTCCACAAGGACTTCACTATGCCAAGTTAACAGACAGGAAATCAGGAATCCAACAGATGCCTCATCGTTAAATTCAAAACCCAAACTTCTGCTTATGCTGAGCTTTTCAGTTTCAAGGTCCTAAAACATTATGCAAACTAGTCAGACCTTTGTGGTACGTAGGTCTCCATCTTGGACTTGCTTCAGGTTTGGCTCCAAAAATTGTGTAGTGATTTTATTCTCAAATGATGGGATTAACAGCATCTATCACTGAGTAGATCTCACAGTCTCACAGTCTCATCCACAGGGGAGATCATTCTGCCGCTTGGGAGAGGCTAAGAATTGCTCTTTTCTTTTTCTTTTCTTTTTTAGATATTTTCTTCATTTGCATTTCAAATGCTATCCCAAAGCCCTCTATACCCTCCCCCCACCCTGCTCCCCAACCCAATAATTAATTATTAATTAACTTTTATTTTATTTTATTTTATTTTATTTTGAGCCAGGATTTCTCTGTGTAGCCCTGGCTGTCCTGGAGCTCACTTTGTAGACCAGGCTGGCCTCCAACTCAGAGATCTGCCTGCCTCTGCCTCCCGAGTGCTGGGATTAAAGGCGTGCGCCACCATCCCTGACTCCTGTGTTTAAATCGTCAGAAATAAATAAGGATTTTGGACTCTTTCATTCCAACACAGAGAGTTGGCAACAAATTCAACAAAAGATACAGATAATACTTGTGGAAGACAGGGATCATGTGTGGAGTGGGAGAAAATAGCCAATGGTGGCGAGATAATCTCCCTTAGTCCTCGAACTATTAAATAGAATTAAAGTCTGCCATGAGATGTGACTTGGTTACTGTTCTGAGGCCCCCAGGGTGTCAAGCCTGTGAGAGACTCAGTAAAACCCAAGGAGACGCTCCAGAGTACAAAGTTTTAATAGCTGTCATCACTGGAAACAAAGAAACAAAGAATGAAAGAAAGGACAGCCCAACACAGGGCTGCATGCTTTTAATCTGAGCACTTTGGACACAGAGCAAGGTCTTTGTGAGTTCAAGGTCAGTCTGGTCTATTGTCTACACAGTGAGTTCCAGGGCAGCCAAGGTCATTACACAACGAGACATTATCTTATACATACATACATACATACATACATACATACATACATAGGAAAGACAGGCAGGCATATAGAAAGGCTTCTGATGGTGCTTTGTCCCTCATTGTAAAGCCAATCAGTAATGCTTGCTTTTGATCTCCTTAAAAATAAACTACATAGAAAGCATCAGGTGGCGAGAGCTTAAATGATCGTCACAGACTGAGTGTGTTAGTCCTGTTGACAATAAAAAGTAGCAGAAAGCAATAGGAAGTAAATGGTTAGGACTTACTTCATAGGAGACACAAGACAGTAATCTGTCCATCAGCGTTTCTTCATGGATATAGTAGTGACTCCTAAGTCTGCCTCCCCCCAAGCCCTCCCTAAAGGACCATTGATCATTAAGGGTGGCTGGGATAGGGAATGTTGTTTTTCTTAATGGCATTGCCATTGTACCCAGTGCCCAGGCTCCTGTAAATACCTCTTCTTCCTTCACCCATACTCATGCAAGCATCAGTGACACACACACTCACACTCACACTCACAATATGAAGTGGGAGGGGAACTTCATTGGAAAGAAGAATGGTTTCAGAGGGCAGAAGGATGTTGAGCAGGGCAATCAGGGTGATGTGCCTTGAATTGTTTACAAAGGTGTATGAAAGTCAAAAAATAAAAGATTTTTTTTTTTTAATAGGAAACACTCTCAGAAACATTTAGCCAGAGGAAATGCCATGGTTTCTGAAGGCCCTGCTGAGGGGTTGCTCAGCAAGTGACACTAAGTGACCAGGAGTGACACTAATCAGTCTGCCCCTTTCAGTCAGCTAAGTCTGGAGCCTGGGAAGCCATCTTCCTGGAACACTGAGACGCCCTTCCTCGGGTACAGAGAAAATCCCAGTCAGGTGCTATGAGGCTCTTTGCCTCGTGAATATAGACAGAAGCAGGAGTGAGGTGACTTTCTCCAAAAAGAATCCATTCCAAAGCAACCCTGTCCTGAAGTAGCTTTCTCTCTTGGGGGGAAAAATACCAGATACACTCATTTTCGGAAGAAGAAAACAATGACCACTTTTGCACAAACTGAGGCACTGTGGGCAGACACAGAACGGAGGGTGGCAGAGCGAAGAGGGTACAACAGACATCAGATGAAGGAAGGGACAATAAAAAGAGGAAGTAGAAGCTAATTCTCACAAGAAGTCCTGTGCACAGGATGCTTTGGTTATTATTACTGTGTGAACAACTCGTTCTGGTTCAAAACTTTTAGACAAGCAGCCTCAAATGACCAAGGCTTTCCACCACCTGAGACAGAGACAGAAAGGAGGCCCTAGCCTCCCACCGGTGATTCCTCGGCAACTGGCCAGCAAGAGTCAAAAAAGGGCTCCCAGTGTTACATTTACACCTCTCTCTCCTTTTAAGTCCCATTCTTTATTACCACTGGTATTTGGGGTGGCATTTTAATACCCATGTCAAAAAGTTGAAAGCGGTTTGCAAGGATGTTGTTCTTCAAGGATCACCCTGTTTTAACCAGACTGAAGAACAAAGAGAAAACTGCGGAGTTCCTTCACCATTAGCCGCGGGTGATGCTCAAGCTCCTATCACTAAAGAGAATTACTGCAAACGTTTTCAGTAGGACACCCGCACAGAGCGTTGCCTCTGCTTTTGCCCGCATTTCTGAATTTTCTGTATTTTAAAATGAGCCAACATCTACAAAGCAAATGACAAGGCAGAGAACAAATTGAAAAACGTGCTCCTCAATATGTTAATATGAACTAGTCAAATATGACGGTCAAAAGGTTACTTCTATGAAAATCTCACACAGAGAAGAAAAACACCAGCTTGCTACTGGGGAAATGAACAGCTCATGAAAGAAGCTCAAGTGGCTAATGAGCAGGAAAAAAATATTTACCTCATTAGCAATCAAAGACATGTAAATGCAATCGATGAGGCAAGGTCATTTTTCACCTCTCAAATTGGCACAGTCTGAAAGAGAGGAGGAAATGGTCCTTCCCACATGCTGCTTATAGTCTGAACACAAGGATTTATCCTATAGAATTAAACAAATGTGCAATCAAATAATTGTGAAAAATAGTCACCATAGTCATAAAGTAAATTATTCAATGAAATGTATGATAGTAAAGAGGTGATCACATAAATTATGTACCCTTTGTGTGATAGAATATTATGCACAAAAAAGAAGAATCATGTTTATGAAGAACACTTACTTAAGCAGGATATATAAAAGTAATGCTTTGATTCACTACAACATTTAAAATTTTTTAATTTTATTCTTTATGTGTATAAGTATTTTGCCTGAATGCATGTCTGTGCACCACATGTGTGCTTGGTACTCACGGAAGCCAGAAAAGGGTGTTGGATCCTCTGGAACTAGAGTTTTGAAGAGTCTGTGGGCTGTGAGCTGAGCTGCCCTGGGGGTTCTCAGAATAGAAGCTAGGTCCCTGAAAGAGCAGCCAGTGCAGTTAGAGGCTAAGCCATCTTTTCATCCCCACTTAAATATTTTAATAGAAAAACAATAAATTGCTGAGAGTGGGATATTCATGGTAATCTAGACAAAACAAAACAAAACAAAACTATAGAAAGAAAGTTTTTCCCTTAGAGACAGGAAAGGTTGAAGACTTTTTCCTTAGCACTGAGTGCTCTCCCCAGCCCTTTGAAGGCCAAGTAGCCTACCTCCATCTTCATCAGACTTGAAGCACATACTGGGCCTTCTGCTTATATGCAGGCCTGGAGCTTACATTTGCACAATATCTTTTTCTGGCTGTCAATAGTATCTTGGGGGTCGGGGGCCATATTTCAATAAGGAGGTTTCACTTCTCTTAGAAACAGATCTTTAAGTCTGGGCTGGTACCTGACAGGCTCCATGTTTACTGAGTGGGGAAGATGATAACTGAGAAGTTGGTCAAATGGGGGTGTCCTAGGTACAAGAACTGCTGAGCCTGGCCGGCAGTAGACAGAGGAGTGTTTCTCAACCTGTGGGTCTTACCCCTTCAGGGGTCAACCAGCCTTTTCACAAGGGTCACCTAAGGTCATTGAAAAACAGATATATTTACATTACGATTCATGACAGTAGCAAAACTACAGTTATGAAGTAACGAAGAATAATTGTATGGTTAGGGATTACCAGAAATGTAGGAACTTTATGAAAGGGTCAAAGCATTAGGAAACCACTGAAATGGATGGTGCAGAGAACCCTCTCAGTGCAGGCCCCTTGCCTTGGCTGGTGAAGTCACAGGACACAGGGAACAGCACTGAAAGCGCTCTAGATTTACTTCAGTGACTACTCGACTTTTCACATTATCAACTCAGGAGGAAAAGATGGCTCAGCAGTTGAGAATGGAACCGGATTTGGTTCCTAGCACCCACTTCTGGTATCTCACAAGCACCCGTAATTCCAGCTCCAGGGGATCCAGTGCCCTCTCCAGCCTCTGTGGGCTCTACGCTCACATGCACAAACAAACACAGATAATTTAAAACAAACAAAAAATATATATATGCATGCAACTCTAAATGGACTCAGCAGGCTGCACATATATATCTACTTGCATATATGGAACAACATGATGCCGTGAATTTGAAAGGGGCTGGGGATAAGGGAGGGGTCAGAGAGATGGGATGAAAGGGATAAATGACATAATTATATTTTAATTTAAAAAAGAAAACCATGCAATACTAGTATCAAGACATTAAGCATATACTTGATATCTTTCTAGACAAGAGTATTGTGACCTAAACTAACCCATTCTTTTTCTAACTAGAGATTTATCTGCTTTTATAAATAAAACCAAAATCTAAAAAATAACCAAAAAACAACAACAGGCCCCAAACCTCCCCTGGCAAGTTCTCATCCTGTTATTTAAGATTATCCAGCCCAGGTCCTACTGACCCTGATGAGCTATGTATCCCTCCTTCTTAGACCGTACTGGGTTTAATTCTAGTGGGGTTCTACATGTCTTTAGTTTATGTTTCTTTTATCTATTTATTTTGATTGTCTTTAATTCATTTTTTATATGTGGGCATTTTGCCTGCATAGAGTACCTCCCGAGGGCCACCTAGAACATCTCCTAGAACTGGAGGTGCGTAGTGAGCCGCCTTGTGGAATCTGGAAATCAAACCCGGGTGCTCCACAAGAGCAGCAAGTGCTCTTAACCACTGAGCCATCTTTCCAGCCCCTTGTCTGCATTCCTTTTAATCAGCCAACCACTGTGTATATTTCACCAGTTTTTGTTTTGTTTTTTTGCTTGTTTGTTTGTTTTTGTTTTTCAAGGCAGAGTTTCTATGTGTAACAGCCCTGAGTGTCCTGGAACTCTCTCTATAGACCAGGCTGGCCTCAAACTCACAGTGATCCAACATGCTTATGTCTCCCAAGTGCTGGGGCTGAAGGCGGGAGTCACTACACCCAGCTCAGTACTCTCTTGACTGCTTAGACTCTTCCGGTCCAAGCCAGGATCTTGTACAGAGTCCCTTTCTGCCAATCCTTAGGAACTCTTTATCGCTACAGGCTGGCACTTCGATTTACAGTGCTTTCTTATATGTTTGCTTTTTTTCTTTCAGTTTTTAAAGTTAAAGAGGCCTTCATGATTTCAGAGATACTGCCTTACAGTCCGGGAAAGATTTTCATGTGTTACATCTTTAGGATGTCAAGGCTACCTCAAGAGGTAGGCCAGATTATCTTCGCTGAAAAGAAGGAGCCCAAGACAAAAAGGTTTTCATATCTACAGCAAAGCTTATTATTACCCATGGCAGAATTTAGAGTGTACCATACAAAAGGAACTGAGCGCTCACTCTCCTACAACACAAATAGCTCTCAGGGTTGTCCAGCCGGAGCGGGAGAGCAAGAGCTTACATTAAAAAACAGCTGCACAGAGATGCGATTGAGAGGCCGTCATCACTCCAACAGTGGGCTCATTACTGCAGCTGTTGCTACCTTTCAAAGCCAGACAGCTGTTGCCAGGAGATGGATTCAAACAGAACAAAGGAAATGGAGTTCGCAGTAATGACCGTGCCTGTATGTGTGTGCACGATGTTCTTCGTCCTGTAGCTCAAAGCGTTCCACAGATCTAATCTAATTACTTCTCGGGAAGGCCATGCTTGAGGGATACAAGTCAGAAAGCCAGGCGCGGAGAGAAGCAAGGCAGTCTTTGTGGAATACTTTTAAAACTAGAAAGGAAGGTTTGCGGGAGTTGCACAAACCTTCAGCCTCCTGTGATGGCGTTTGCAGTGGACACTGAGTGTCCTTGTCCTTAGCAGGGCTGGGGAGCCCCCACAGTGTCTCTGCTGAGGAACTGGGAATAGGACAGGAGATTAGTTCTATCTTCCCCTCCTCCCGTTTCCTGGATCTAGACCTTGTCTTCTCATGCAGGAGGCCCCGTGCCACAAGCTTCTCTTGTGACATTCTTACTTTCACCGCTTTCCTTCCTTGCTCCTTCCTTTCCTCCAGCCTAGACATTCTCTTCTCCCCCGCCTTGGAAGTCACACAGGCTAAATAGACTTTCCTGCTCTGGGCCAGCCTCCCCCACTAGACTACGTACCAGACTGTGGACTGACAGAGGGTCCTTCTCATGATTCTGCTGTCCACCTCTGTCGCTGAACAAGATGACTACATATACAATTCACATTATTTCTGCCTTAAATGATCCTGCTTACGGTGGTTTACTCGTCAGTTATGCACCCTCGGGAATAGTTTGCACTTGTTTTGATTGGTAATTTGATTTCCTAGTTTTCCTGGAGGGAAAGGTAGCTCTGGAGAATGCTCTGGGTTGAAGAGGGAAGGCAACTTGCTTTAGTTCACCGCTGGTGGTCTAAGAGCTTAGGTGGTCACTGTAATCCCCTGCATGGGCCATCAAAAGTTCCCTTTAAGAAGTATGCAGGTAGCTGGGTGTGTTTAATCCCAGCACTTCGGAAGCAGGCAGATTTCTGGGAGTTCAAGGCCAGCCTGGTCAACAAAGTTAGTTCCAGAACAGCCAGGGAAATTGCACAGAGAAACCCTGTCTCAAAAACCCCAAAAGAATTATGCAAATTAGTTGGGCGTGGTGACATGGACTTGTGAGCTCAGTGCTGAGGAGGCAGAAGCAGAAGGATCAAGAGTTCAAGGCTAGCTTGGGCAGAACAGAACAAAACAGAACAAAAGACATGCAAGTTTAGTATTCTCATGTGATAGTGTAGGAGACTGGTTTTTGATAACAGTGTTCCTCAGCAAAGGCGGGGTTCTGGCAAATCCTTCTCTAGAAGCCTTTCCAGGGGACTCTAAGATAAACTAAAAGTTTTGTCTTTGGTGCTTTGAAGAAAAGTATTTATTATATATACACTGAAGAGAACCAGCCAGCGAGCACCTAGCTCCAGCTCCTTCTGAGGGAAAATGCTTAACCTCCGATTTCCTCAGCCGTCTGTCTGTCTGTCTGTCCACTGGAAAGCTACACTCTTATACCCATAGGCACTGCCTTGCAGGCAACACTTTCTTGACGACAGCGATAGCCCTTCTCCATAGTTGAGTTACTAAGCCAGTGAACGCTCTTGGGAAGCCTGTGACCATGAACTGGTTCAACCTGTTTTGGGGAAAGATCTGTTCAGTGAGCACAATTTTGCTCCAGCTGGGGTTTGGTAATGTAAGTGGTCACATTACAACCGAATCACACCTTTGGCGATCATCGTAGCATTTTTGGATGGCTGTGTCTGTGGGAAGCTGAGTTCGAGGTTCAGAGCCCCCGTCTCTTTTATCTACACTAGGCTCTTATCTCACTGGCAGAAGCAGAAGGTCACTGGCTTTGGCCGGTTTAGCTCTGCTTCTTTCAGTGCCTCGGGCTTCTTCCCACCCCGGCAATGTGCTTTGCTTATTTATTTATTTATTTATTTATTTATTTGAAACAAGGCGTCTATTATCTGAACATATCTTGCTTTTAAAATATTTGACCAAATGCTATGTGCTTATTTATTTATTTATTTATTTGAAACAAGGCGTCTATTATCTGAACATATCTTGCTTTTAAAATATTTGACCAAATGCTATGTGCCAAAGGACATAAAGTGGGACTCGAGACTTGGCTCAGAAACTTTCTGAATCCCTGGCCTTGCACCCAGGAACCGGGGAAGCAAAGCTACAGAGTTACTCTTAAGGAGTTCTCATTCTTCCTAATGCTATGACCCTGCAATACAGTTACTCATGTTCTGGGGACCCCCAGCCGTAAACTTATTTTTGTTGCTACTTCATAGCTGATATTTTGCTACTGTTATGAACAGTAAATATCTATGTTTTCTGATGATCTTGGGTGACCCCTGTGAAAGGGTTGTTCAACCCACAGGTTGAGAACCGCTGCTTAAAGAGTTAGCACTGTGCCATCTCTAAATGGCATCCATTAACTAAGAGTGTGCTCTAAATGTAAAATGCACACTGAATATGGGCAGTGTAAAATATCTCACTAATAATTTTTGCATTTATTACCCATTGAAATGAGGAAGTTTTGAATGTATGAGTTAAGCTAAAGATGTTAATTTACTTTTTAAAGAAGTCTATGAGGGTTTTTATCTCCATGTGGCCCACATTGTTTCCTATTACACACTGGTATGGATAAAGCTCACATGAAGAAAGAGACAGCACATAGTATAAAGACACTGAAAACGCGCCGTGGGGTGGGGGAGGGGGGGACTTGCAGTTCACTTGGGGAACCCAGAAGACTTCAAGAAAGCAGTGGCTTTAGAAATGAGTTTTGACACGGGACTGTGAGGGGCAAATTCATCCAGCATCAGGGTAGAGATTTTGATCTCATCAGTTGGAGGACCAGGAGAGCTGTGGCAGATTTAGAGTCCTCGTCAGTTTCCAAACCTGACTCTCCGCCATACTGGAGCAGATCTTCTAGATTTGCATCAAGTTTCATGAAACAGGAATATGGGTAGAAGTGACTCCTCTGCTTCACAGTGTTTCTGGGTGATGGTCCTGTAGCTTATCTGATCCGGCCTGCAACAGAATCATCTGGAGCAGTCTACCTCCCATGGTGTCCTCTTCCTTTGTTTTCTTTGAAAAGAGGCAGGGAGGGAGAAACTCCAGCGAAGCAGAGTTTGGAGCTCCCGTTGCAACCTTCTGGAGGGTCAGCAAGCATCCTCTGTGGGAGAGTAACGGGCAGACCTTCCTTGTTGGTCGGCTTTCCCCAGAGACTACCGTAACTATATGCATGCAGTGACAACATTCTGCTAATTCCAGAGGGAGGGAGAGAGGGAGAGAGAGTGCTCTGCCAGTTAGTGTGATTGCTCTGAACAATGGTGTAGTAATGAAAACTTCTTCAGGCTTTCACAAGTCCTTTATAGGTATAATAGCTTGGGAAAAAAAGGAATAAGGCAGAATGGAGAGAGAGAGAGAGAGAGAGAGAGAGAGAGAGAGAGAGAGAGAGAGAGAGAACTTTCTTCTGCTGCTATACATGGTAAATGAATGGGAATGAAAATCTATTGTTCTCCTTTTCTCTTTCCTCTTTCGTACTCTAATATCTCTCCATGTTCTTCTAGGTTTATGAAGAGACCTTGTCTCAAACAAAACAAAACAAATGACACTACTTGAATCAGTTTGTAAGCCAGTAATCCTGCTTAACTTTTAAAAACTTACATTAAGCAATTATGTAATAGTAATTGGGCGCATGTGTGTCTGTCCATGTCTGTAAGAGCAAGAGGACAATTTATTTATTTATTTATTTATTTATTTTTTAAAGATTTATTTATTGATTATATGTAAGTACACTGTAGCTGTCTTCAGACACTCCAGAAGAGGGAGTCAGATCTTGTTGGGGATGGTTGTGAGCCACCATGTGGTTGCTGGGATCCGAACTCTGGACCTTCGGAAGAGCAGTCGGGTGCTCTTACCCACTGAGCCATCTCGCCAGCCCAAGAGGACAATTTATAGGAGTAGGTTCTCTCCTTCTAAAAGTCAGCTCAAAAGCAGTCCATGTCATCACTCTGATGACAGTAAAGATGAGGGTATAATACTTCCAAGCAAAATGAAGTTAGGTATGTATAGATAGTCAAGAAAAATATCTTGGCAGAAATAGGTTATGAGTTCTGTAAGAGTGACTGGGATTAGAGCAGAGCTGGCATAGTGAGTCAGACTGGAAGCAGTTAGCCCTCCATTGTCCGCCCATTGTCTGAGTGCTGGACCACAGCATCAAAGCTCACAGGGACTACCAAGAAGAGAAGGTTTATGGAACATCCAGTCCACACCCAAGTGTGCCCTGCATATGAAGGAGGGACAGCTTTTGGTTTTGTGCTTAGTTTTCCTGGAAGGGAACTTTCCCAGAGTTTTTTTCCTAGTGGCTAGAGTCTATAGGGAGAGAGGAGAGGGGAGAGAGGATGGCTGGGTTGCCCAGTGGAACCCATGCTGAGCACAAACCAAAGGAATTAACCAGAAAGTGTAGTTGGGGGAGGGAGGCTAAGATCCTCTGGATTGGAGATGAGAAAGTAGGAGCGAGTTGATTGCTGCAGAAGCTTTGAACCTGATCTCTCAGGCTCAACAGGAACACTCTGCAACCAGCAATGGCTCTTAGGGCTCCTGACTTCTAAGCACTTCTAAGCTTCCCTCTTTGGGAGTGGGTAGGTGATGGGAGGGTGTGGCTTAGGGGTGGATTTTCTAAGGAATTTACAGAATGCTCTGACTTCTCCAGCCATCTCAGAGAGTGTTAGGAGAGGTTGTGGGCTAATGAACTTTCCCTATTCTTTAGTTGAGCCCACTTGGGTCAAAGTATGACTTGGGTGCTTGTGAATGCAGGAGAGTTTGGGTTATAGACTTGGCCTCCCAAGTCCACAGATTGGACTTAACGTTAGGATTAATTTCTTCATTGAGTTGGCTCTTTGCTCTCTGAAGCACAGAGGCACATTTCATAGACCCAGCACCTGAATAATGGCTTTGCTATAGTCACATGAGTTTGGGTTCTGGTTCTACTGTTAAACATTGAGTCACTTATTTCTCTCAGTCAGAGATCAGGTAGGCCACAAGATAACAGTGACTTGTTCCTCATTGGTTTGCACTGAGAAATAAGATAATGCCCCAAGTCCACCTAGCATTCATTAACGTGCCTTGTTCTTTTTTTCTTCAAATTTAATGCATTGGATCTTAAAGGTGACCCTAAAGTCATTGTCTAGACCCGTTTCCTTGATGGTATCTGTGATTCTCTCTGGTACAGGAACTCAAAGAGTCTGAGACTCAGCTTGTTTCTGGCAGCCTTTCTTAAGAGACACTCTGTCCCACAGATCCTAAGGTTGTAGATAACATTTCTGCCTCTAAAAAACCATGCAGCTGTTGGGTGCAGGAGTTTGTGTGAAAGACAAGCAGTCAGGGCCCAAGGGGAGTCACAAAGGAAAAAGACAGCTGCAAGCTTGTCCCTGAGTAAATCAGACTCTGACATTTATTGGGCTCTTTCCAGAATAACACTAGCAAGAACACTGGAATGCAAGATTACATTTTCCAGGAAGGACCTTAGCTTAGGAAACTGGAATAACCGGCCTCTGGCGAGAGGTTATTGGGATGAGACTGGTTTAAAGGAAAGGCCGCAGGTTTGAGGCACATAAACCTGGGATAGTTCTCTCTTTCTCCAACTCATAAGCGGTTGGGGATGAGTCATTTAACCTGAGCCTCATTTTCTTCACTTAAAACAAAAAGTTATGCTAGAAACCATGATGTGGTGATTGTAGATGCTAGAAAGTGAGAAGAGACCTTGATAAATGGATGGATGGCATTTGCTGTATTTAGAGCCGGATGGAGATCTCAGAAACCTTTAGACCTGGAATGAGCATTTCTTAAATTTATGTCCGGTACAGGATAACAGTTAAGGGGGAAAGGGCATCAAGGCTGGGGTGGGTGGCCAGAGAGGAAAAAGATCAAAAGGCCTATAAATATTCCTCAAACTTTAAAATGCAAATTCCCTGCTTGTGGCCCAGTTGGGACCCAATCTTTCATTATCACCTTTATGAGAAGAAATGCAGAAAGGGGGTTGGGTGGGGTAGAGAGGAAGGTAATTACATTCTTTCCCTATTTGGAGCATTGTGGTTCTGTCTATATCATTTTGTGAGCAAGTGTGGGTATGTGATAAATAGTTCATTCAAATTTGACCTAGAAATATGGGCAGTTAAGAAGTTAATTGCACATGATTTTCTTTGCAAATAGAAAATAGATTGTGATTCCATCACATAGAAGAGACTATCTAATCCTTATCCTAATGGTTCTTGGAGCAGGGAAGGGAGGATTGGGACAGGGTTTCTGTGCATAGCCCTGGCTGTCCTGAGACTCTCTAAGTAGGCAAGGCTAGCCTTGAATTCAGAGTCTCCTTTGCTTTCCAGGTGCTGGGATTAAAGGTGTGCACCACCATGCCTGGACTTACCAAAACTCTTACAATCTGCATAATTCTTGGGGTAGTATATGCGCTGACTGGCTGTGGAATGGATGGATGGATGGTGGATGGATGAATGGGAGAGATGGTGAATGAATGCATATATCGATGGGATAGATAGAAGATGGATGGAAGATGGATGAATGGATAGATGGATGA
This sequence comes from Mus musculus, assembly GCF_000001635.26. NCBI lineage: Eukaryota > Metazoa > Chordata > Mammalia > Rodentia > Muridae > Mus > Mus musculus. The sequence continues at coordinate 11,228,270 of NC_000078.6, forward strand.
ATGGATGGAAACAAGGAAGGAGAGATGATGAATGGGTAAATGGATAGATGGATGAATGGTAAATGGATGGATAGATGGTGGGTGCATGGATAGTAAGTGGATGGACAGATTGATGAATGGATGACTGTTTCAATGTTGACCTTATGTCACTTTCACTAGTTGGTGACCTAGCTCTTAAGCAAGCACCCCTCTACTAGGTTTCACTGGAATCCGATAAGCAGCACCCCTCAAGAAGGGCAGCTGTGGTCCCCTGAGGAACGCTTAGATGAGCACAATCTTCCCCCTGGTGACTTCCATTCTGAGCAGGTCTGAACCTACAAATGCACGAAGCTTCAGAGAAGCTCTACCCTAAGAGTTTTCCCAAAACAGTTGTTCTTCTTCCCTTAGGAACCACACTGTTGGTGACTGATTGCTGGAGAAGGTGAAGATCTTTAGGTGAGCCCCACAGAGGAGACCTCTGAGAGTAAAGGGGTCAGGAAACACTTGGTGTGCATTTTGAGCCAGATGTTGGTGCATTGCCTCCAGTGTAATACTCACTGTGAGTCAGAAGCAATGAAACTACGTCCTTGTTTTCCCATCTGGCCTGTTTTCTTTTCTTACTAGCTTCACTTTCTCATGAAAACATATCTAGCTTTTTTTTTTTTTCCCACACAAAAGAATCTAACAAATACACTGGACTGGAATTCCTTAGAATGTGTGGTCTTTTATTAGACTTTCCCCTGGATTTATTTCCTCACCTAAGTCTTATCCAAGAACCAGATCCCTCCTTCCTCTCTAAATGGCACCTGCCACTCAAGGTGTCCTTTCATCTCTAGGAAATGACCTCTTCTAGTAGCATTCTGAGACTATCTAATGTCATTCTTCCCAATCAGCATGTAATATCTTTGTTATCCTTTTTTCTTAATTGATTTATGTGTATGAGTGTCTTGCCCATGTATATGTCTGTGTGTAGTGTCTATAGAGGCCAGAGAGAGCCCTGAGGGCTAGTGTAAGAAATGATTGTGAACGGTCATGTGGGTGCTAAGAATTGAACCCCCAGCTCTTTAGAACAGGAATGTTGAAACCCTTTAATACAGTTCCTCATGTAGTGGTGACCCCAAACCATAAAATTATTTTGTTGCTGCTTCATAACTGTAGTTTTGCTACTGTTATGAATGGTAATGAATATCTGATATGAAGGATATCTGATATAGTAATTTCCCAAGGGGGTTGTAACCTACATACAGGTTGAGAACCATTGCTGTAGAACAGCCAGCGAGCTCAAAAATTGAACTATCCTTTCAGCTTCTATGCTTGTTATTCTTAAGAACCATTGAGTCTGGCACCACAACTATATTATAAACGGCTCAAGGAGAGTTATCACATATTATTCCTGTATACTCTATACCAGATCTAGCTTGACTCAATCCACCTTTAGATTGCAGTACACTGGCGACCTAAGCTTTTGCTTCAGATAGATTTAGCTCAAAAGTTAATGCACTCATCCATTCAGTCAGTACATATGAATTGGAAGCTACCTGTTAAGTACTGCTGAAGCACCAAGAATATAACAAAAGACAGTTCAAAGTTTACTCAGTTGTTTAGTTACTACAGTGGTGGAGACAAGTGAACAAACAACAGAATCTAAAGACTTACAAAGAAAAGAACAGGATAAGAGGCAAATATGAAGGAGCAGAGACTGCGATGCATGCGGTTGTTTAGCTCACAGAAGTACCAGCTGAAAAGCTAGGCCTAGAGCAGTGGTAAGGCTTTGAGAAGTCTTAGGTAAGAAAGCACCAACTTAATTGCTGTACTGTAGAGTGAACTCGATGTTTCAGGCAGAGGAAGCAAACTGGTGCTGCTGGGCAAGGAAGGCAGGAGCAAAGTGGACAAGATGAGAGAGAAAGGCATCCATGCAGGTCCTTCCAGGTCCCCGTAAAGGAAGCTCGGATTTAGGGCTGAGTCTGTAGCTTTGTTGGTAGAGTGTTTGCCCAACATGCATTTTATCTTCAACACTAAGGGAATCAGGGGTAGTGACATATGTCTGTAACCACAGAACCCTGGAGGGGATAGGAGAATCTATTCATGAAGCTGTGTCACAAATAGAAACCAGAACAAAAGAGTCTGGGATCCCAACTGCGTGAGGAGAAGCCATGGCAGCTCTCACACAGAAGGATGTTAGTGTGAGATTTACTTGTGGTAGATTATCTAGATTGTGTATGTACTACTGAAGTGCTCCTGTGCCTCTAACCGGAAGATCAAGTTTGAAAGATATTTTTAAAACTGTGGCAAGAGAAGAAGACACTTTGCCCTTTAGAAGTAGATGTACAACTTACTTCCTGCTTGTGTGGCCTCAGGCATATCCTGTTTTTTTCTTAATTTTTTTTTTTTCCTGTGTGCTCCAACCATTATTCTATTCTTCCTTTTATTCCCCGAGTTGCTTTTATAAGATCAGTTTAAAGGAAAAAGGAAAAAAACCAACACTTAACATGAGTAAAGGGCGTGTCTCATTGCAGGTACCATGAGAAGGACTTTTACATTAGACATGAACGTGGAAACAGAGATACTTTCAGACATAGCTTCATTAGGAACTGGCATGTGAACAGTGTCACAGATGTAGAATTGTGGAGGAGGGAGGCAAGCTTAGGAGACCTGGGATCTCGTGTATGGCCTGTCACTCTCATTCTACAACCTCTTTACATACCACCATCTCCCCCACCCCTGAATACACACACAGACTGGTCATTATTTTGTCCAATTCTGCAACTTTAAATGAACTAAAGGTGAGTTCTTGTTCATTAAGACTGGTTTTCTGAGATTCTGGGTACTCTGTTAGTTTGCTATGAGTCAGATGGTAGATGCTACTAACAATGTCATCCATCTACCTATACATAGAAACTACATAGAAACCAAGTTCATCGCCAAAGAGCTACAAGTGGAGAGAGGGGAAGAAGTGAACTTTGGACTTGGAGTTAGTTGCTCTGGGTTCAATTCCTGGCCATGGTGTTTGTCAGCTCTGTAATACCATTAAGTGCTTGTCCTTCAGAACTGTTTTAGGGCATACACAAGGAACTCGAAGAATGTGTGGTGCATAGTAAAAATTTGAATGTGTGCCTTTTTCTGAGATTTACTTTTGTATAACATTTTCCAAACCTTGAACCACCTCATAGTAATCATTTTGCCTAAATTCCCATCTCTTTTCCTGTGTAGAGATGACCATCATCTCTAGAAATACACACATTACAATGAGGCACATGTTAAAGAGAAGTTCTTCCTAATGTGTGGATATAACTAGTGAAAAGCAGTGTGTTTGTCCTTAACATGTAATTGAGAGTCAAGAGATCTGTTAGCAGATACAGGAAAAGAAGGCGAAGCCTCCAGAGACTTGTCTAGGGATACTCATCTAAAGCAATGAGGGTTAACTAATTATTCAGTCCACTGCCACATGGGTGTAAGAAAATGTCCTTTGGTCTGTTTCACAGGATGCAGACCTGCCTGTGCCACGTCTTTTGACACTTCTGGAACCATCACAGCTGTGAAGTGGTGGGGCCCTATTGAGGCGTAGTCTGGAGATGTCTGTGTTTGAACAGCCCTGTAAAAATCAGCTGCCTGCCATCAGACAGTTGGTCACAGCTTTTATTTTAACAGAAAATGGGAAGGACTTCTGGTGCTTACACTAGTGTTTTGTAAACCACTTATTGTTACATTTGGATTCAAACTATCTAGGATATCCCTTCCTGACCCTTTCCCTGCTATGAAAGGCAGGAATCTATTGAGTGGCATATGAAAAATGTAATGCCTCTCACTAGATCTTGGAATATATATATATATATATATATGTGTGTGTGTGTGTGTGTGTGTGTGTGTGTGTGTGTGTGTGTGATATATATGTCATATATAATGACATTTTGGCGTTAGTGGGAGTCAAGATATAACAAGCCTTGGCACATAATCATGCTAAAGACAATTGTATTCTTAATCATGTAACTCCTACAAAAAGGTTCTGCTTTGAGGCTTATAAAGACTTCCAAATATTGTCAAAATAATGACTACAGAAGGGCCACCCAACTGCTAATGATTCTTCACTGCCAAACCAGGAAATTTTTATACTTCCTGGAAAAAGGCAAAACCACCTATTGACCAAAAAATAATCACATTTTTAGACTAGTATTGTGTCATATATTACATACTGACTCTGTAGCATGTCTCTTTAAGGCAATGTGGCAAGTCCTTTGAATGAGTCTAATGCAAGCTGTTAGCTGAGACTGATAAAAGGTTTTTCTCACTAAGGAGGTGATAAACAGGGCCATGTTAATCTACAGATGAAAGGAAGCTGCCCTAGGGATGTCTTATTTAAGCCCTTTACCCCTATGTGCTACAGAGCAATAGGAGTAGAAGTTGATTTAGTCACCCAGAAAGCATCTCACCCGGACACCTTGAAGTAGCTGAAGGAGACCAGTGATCAAGCCAAGGGAGGGAGCCATTCAACTGGGTTTGGTCTTTCTTCTGACAAATTGAAGAACTAAGACTCTGAATTCACCACCAATCAGTATCCCAACATCTGCTCACTGAATGCTTTCTTTGCTAATCCCTGTATGGATGCCAAGGATTCAGAAATACTGGATGCTTGGCATATTGTAGGAAAAATGCAAACAACCCCCAAAACATTGGCAGGTAATCTTTCAAAAGCATATAAGGAATAGTAAGGCCCCAGAGATGCTATTTACACCGAGTTTTCCCATGAGTTAGCTAGTTGGTAAAATAGAGAGGGGGTAAGGTATAAACTTCTGAGCAAGGTTCTGAGGAATCCAAAAATCAAAATTAATTTTGGCATCAGAGAGAAAATGGAAAATTTTTTAGAAGACAAATATTGTATTTCATGGAGGTATGGGTAATAATCTTGGAAATACAAAGAATAGAAGCCACTTGGGATGATAAGTTATTCCATTTGTACGAATTCTCAAGAGACAGGGAAAGTATGCATTTCATGAGCAAAGGAAGTGAGCTCTGCTCAGGGAAAAGCAAGTATTTTTGAGTGGCCAAAACTGAGCTTTACAACAGAGAATGCCTCATGCTGAAACCAGCGACTGCCACGGCCATTTGAGCTATGCTAGGGTTCCTAGGCTACATTCTGCAAAGAATGTATATTGCTGTATTTAGGTTCCAGTGGACTAGGGAGAGGCCATGCATAGATAGTTATTGTACCAAGCAGTTTTCTAGTTTTCGAACCCACAAAGTTAAAAGTCTTCCCTTTTGCTTGCATTCTAGCTTGGGAAACAGAAAATAAAAAGCCACAAGCAAACAACTGCACAATTGTGTCAGGAATTGGTAATAGAACTATAGATAGAAGTAGAATTATACTAAAAAGTCAGGAAAGATGTCTAGGTCTGAGATAAGAACTGAGTGTACAAACATAAATGCAGGGACTCAGGGCTGGAGAGATGGCTCAGTGGATAAGAGCACCGACTGCTCTTCCAGAGGTCCTGTGTTCAATTCCCAGCAATCACATGATGATTCACAACCATCTATAATGGGTCCAATGCCCTCTTCTGGTGTGTCTGAGAACAGTGACAGTGTACTCACATACATAAAATAAATAAATCTTTAAAAAATAAATACATAAATGTAGGAGATCTGAATTCCACCTTTAGTGTTTTTTTTTTAAATTAAAAAATTATGTTTATGGGCACCATTCATGCATGTCCATACACCACGTACATGCCTGGTACCCCTGGAGGTCACAAGAGACCATTGGGTTCTCTGGAGCCAAGTTATAGATGGTCATGAGCTGCTATGTGGGTGCTGGGAGTTGAACCCAGCTCCTCTGGAGCAACAGCCAGTGCCCCTAACCACTGACTCATCTCTCCAGTCCAGCTTTTGCACTGCTTTAACTAAATGGCTTTAACAAGTTTCTTTTAAACTCACAACCATATCACCAAGAACTTTGCAGGAAGTCCATGCTTAATAACTATGTTTGAAGAACTCAAGAAGGTGGACTTCAGAAAATCAAATAACCCCATTAAAAAATGGGGCTCAGAACTGAACAAAAATTCTCACCTGAGGAATACCGAATGGCAGAGAAGCACCTGAAAAAATGTTCAACATCCTTAATCATCAGGGAAATGCAAATCAAAACAACCCTGAGATTCCACCTCACACCAGTCAGAATGGCTAAGATCAAAAATTCAGGTGACAGCAGATGCTGGCATGGATGTGGAGAAAGAGGATCCATTGTTGGTGGGAGTGCAGGCTTGTACAACCACTCTGGAAATCAGTCTGGCGGTTCCTCAGAAAACTGGACATAGTACTACCGGAGGATCCAGCAATACCTCTCCTGGGCATATATCCAGATGTCCCAACTGGTAAGAAGGACACATGCTCCACTATGTTCATAGCAGCCTTATTTATAATAGCCAGAAGCTGGAAAGAACCCAGATGCCCCTCAACAGAGGAATGGATACAGAAAATGTGGTACATCTACACAATGGAGTACTACTCAGCTATTAAAAAGAATGAATTTATGAAATTCCTAGCCAAATGGATGGACCTGGAGGGCATCATCCTGAGTGAGGTAACCCAGTCACAAAGGAACTCACACAATATGTACTCACTGATAAGTGGATATTAGCCCAAAACCTAGGATACCCAAGATATAAGATACAATTTCCTAAACACATAAAACTCAAGAAAAATTAAGACTGAAGTGTGGACACTATGCCCCTCCTTAGAAGTGGGAACAAAACACCCTTGGAAGGAGTTACAGAGACAAAGTTTGGAGCTGAGATGAAAGGATGGACCATGTAGAGACTGCCATATCCAGGGATCCACCCCATAATCAGCATCCAAACGCTGACACCATTGCATACCCTAGCAAGATTTTATTGAAAGGACGCAGATGTAGCTGTCTCTTGTGAGACTATGCCGGGGCCCAGCAAACACAGAAGTGGATGCTCACAGTCAGCTAATGGATGGATCACAGGGCTCCCAATGGAGGAGCTAGAGAAAGTACCCAAGGAGCTAAAGGGATCTGCAACCCTATAGGTGGAACAACATTAAGAACTAACCAGTACCCCGGAGCTCTTGACTCTAGCTGCATATGTATCAAAAGATGGCCTAGTCGGCCATCACTGGAAAGAGAGGCCCATTGGACATGCAAACTTTATATGCCCCAGTACAGGGGAACGCCAGGGCCAAAAAGGGGGAGTGGGTGGGTAGGGGAGTGGGGGTGGGTGGGTATGGGGGACTTTTGGATAGCATTGGAAATGTAAATGAGCTAAATACCTAATAAAAAATGGAAAAGGAAAAAAAAGTACAGATGAATACATATGGAATAAAGTGTTGATTAAAAAAAAATAACTATGTTTGGTGGCTGGATGGACATCAGCTACCAACTGTAGTTCTGCAAGTACATTCCACACTTTCCAGAATTATAACTGTAGCTCAAATCTTACATTCTTTGGGATCCCTTTTAAGATGCTAACGTAGTGAGATGCCTTTTTCCAGGTATCCCTCCCTCTCACCTAGTACAGGATTCACCTAGTGCCCACATTTTTACTCAAAGGCAGGGTTTAGGCTCTATTTAGCTTAAAATTAAACCTGAAATGTTCTTCCAAATGATAGTACCTGGCATCTATCAAGTGCCCCAATATGTCAGTAGTGTCAATTAATTTACAGAAATTAAAATAGGCTTGCAGGAGCCATTCATCACTAAATCCCTAGGGCCTAGCACTATCTGTCACTTAATAGATGTGACATAAATATTTCAATGAGTCTCAGAAAGGTGAGGAAATACCTGGGGAAATCTGTAGCAGAAAAGCCCTTGAAACTAGGCACAGCTGACAAAAAAAGTATTTATCATTGCTACCCCATGTAAGGAAGTCTCCCTCGGGGTGAACTGTGGAAGAAACCCTAAGGACTTCAGCCTGACCTTGCAACACCTATGACAGAGAAGCCACAGCAGGGCGCAGTGTGGAGGAAAAAGGAACAAACCAATTTTTCAGGGCTCAAGTAGCTAGAGGCAGGGTTTTTTTTGTAGAATATTTGAAAGACAACACAATGAAGTGATGAATGCAAATATAAACAATAATTCATAAGAGAAGTCTATACACAAGTGTCATAAACCTATTAATAAGGAATTAGAACATACAAGAATTTGAGAATAGGCTGGGCAGTGGTGGCACATGCCTTTAATCCTAGCACTCGGGCAGCAGAGACTGGCAGATTTCTGAGTTCGAGGTCAGCCTGGTCTACAGAGTGAGTTCCAGGCAGCCAGGACTACACAGAGAAATCCTGTCTCAAAACAAACAAACAAAAAACAAAACAAGCCAACAAACAAAACAAAAAAACCTATAAAAAGTCAGAAAAAGAAAAAAAAAAAGAATTTGAGAATAACCAGGACAATGAACGGCAACTTGAAGAGGGAGTGAAACCTGGTTTCAGACCAGATTAGTGTCCACAGATTTATAAGGAGTCCAGACGACCCATTCCTAACCCATTTTGTTACCTTTATTTCATAAAATCCTCGAGCACCTATGAATATTACATATTCCCTGGATTGCATGGTGCTATCTGCCCATAACAATGGACAAATCAAGATAAGACATTTGGGAATTTTTAATGGGATATTTTCCTAAATATTCAAAACTTGGCAATGTAGTTAACAGAGCTGGCAATGTAGTAAACAGAGTAGCATCTTCGCACAGAACTCAGCTGAGTATTTGCCACAAATGGCACACAATGTGTGTTAGTTCTCCTCTCTTCTGTGGGAACTTGGGTGATTTTTACTTTGTGGCTATCAATGGTAATGTTAGAGGCATTTGCACACTGATTTTTTTTTTTTTCTTTCCTCGAGACAGGGTTTCTCTGTGTAGCCCTGGCTGTCCTGGAACTCACTCTGTAGACCAGGCTGGCCTCCAACACAGAAATTCACCTGCTTCTGCCTCCCAAGTGCTGGGATTAAAGGCGTGTGCCACCATGCCCAGTTGGTCTGTTTTAATGTTGTATTTAAAAAACCCTTACCCAAACAAACCCCAAAGATTTCAGCCTCTTTTCAGATTTTGAAATTATGTATATATGAGTGTATGCATGTGTACAGGTGCCTGAGGATGCCAAGTTTTGGATCCTTGATTTGTTGTTCTATAGGTACTTGTGAGCCACACCGTATGGGGAGAAGTGTTCTTACTCATTGAGCCATCTCTTCACCCCTCAGCCTATTTTACTTTCTCCTAGAGTTTTACTTCTCAAGTCATTGATCCAAATTGCATCTTAAAAAATGATTATGAAGGCCGGGTGGTGGTGGTGTAAACCTTTAATCTCAGTACTCGGGAAGCAAATGCAGGCGGATCTCTGTAAGTTTGAGGCTGGCCTGGTCTACAGTGAATTTCAGGACAGCCATGGCTACACACAGAAACTGCCCGGGGACTCCCTGCCCCCTCACCCAGTATGTTTCCAAAGAACTACTCTCTTGTAGATCCTCAAAAACTCCTCATCCCAGGATACTTCACTCTTGTACTAACTATCCACTCAAGCATGATTGTCATGCTTTTAAGTGTGTGCTTGCCATTTTGATAATTAGGTTCCATTCTTATCTGTTGCCCTGACCACTGACATAGACCCATCTCTGCCCAGTAGGTTGTGGTGCTCTACAAATAGAATGAAGAAACACACGGTGACCTTAAGGCCTAGACTGTCCCATGGGAGTTCCCACAACATGGAAGAACTGTTTACTCTTCTAGCACAGCCATCCCGAGTGTGCCTTGCTCTTGAGTTGTAGTCACTGGAGTCTGTTGGCCCTGGCCCATTGGCAGGAAAAATAAGGAGAGAAGTGTTCTCTTTTTGGGACAGGCATGAGAACTGCCTTGAAAAGAGATGTGTCGTCCTCCTACAGAGCGGTGGTTGATCTCTGGAACACTAGCATCCCTCAACTGATTATCAGAAGCTGTTCATACCTTTCTTTTCTCTCTTGAGGTCCCTCATACCCGAGTTTGCTCCTGGCTTATCTCTGATCTGGACCTCTGCAGCATCTGTCTAGAATGCCTCTGAAAACCTAATGTAAAGAGTTACTCTATACTCAGTCTGCTAAAAATGGATCACTTGTTTCCATCACAGGAAACACGGAGCTTCAAACCCTGGTCTTAAGTTTTTTTCTAGCAGAGGTAATAATGGACAGGATAGAAAACCTAACCTGTTGTTCTCTCTTTATCTTGTATTATTAATATGCAAATGCCACTCTTGTCTAATGTCCTACAACTACTTCCCCACTATTGTAGATATCTATTGCTCAAGGGTCCATCTTTTCCAGACAACACAGTTTCTGTACCTTTCTTGGTTTTTGAGAGCAAGGAGGAGGCAGACAAAACAAACCAGGCACCTGAAAAGGAACAACTCTATACTCACCTCTTCGTCCACCAGTTAAATGGCTCTTTGGTAATGTCCTGGCCTGTGAGTTGAAGATATTGCAGGTCTAATATATATTATATTAGTTTCTAGCGGATTACAAGTATCATTGTCAGCATTCCCCCAGTTGGCAATTCATGCATACATCACGCCTTAGATTTGAAATATTGTTGGTTCCCAATAGATCTGTGGCCATTTCATGAATTATCTACTACGAGCACTCTTGCTATTCGATGCACTTAAGAAAAGAGAAGTATGAGGTAAGGATTAAAATCATTCTTACATGAACAACCAAAAGTTCCAGAAGCATTTATTGAGACTTGTTTTCCCATTGCTGTCTTCATACTGGCTAAAAATGCAATTGACCATAAATATGAGGGTACATTTCTAGACTAGATTCTGTCCAACTCACTTATCTACATATCTACCCTTATATCAGTATAACATATTTAATTTATACAACCTTGTAGTAATCAGGAATAAGGAAGTGTGAATTCTCCGATTTTCCCAAGATGTGTTATTTTGTTAAATTTCTATCTGAACAATGAAATCAGCTTGTCATGTTCTGGGGGTGGGGGTATGGAAGCAAACAAACATGATATTGAAGGGACTGGATTGAAACCAAACAGTTGTCTATTTTTCTCTTGATTGGTTAGTTTTTTGAGATAGGGTTTTTCTGTATAGCCTTGGCTGTTCTGGAACTTGATCTGTAGACCAGGCTGGCCTCTAACACAAGCAATTCGCCTACCTCTACCTTCCAAGTGCTGGTAGTTAAACTCGCCAGTTTAACAGTACTACCAAGTTAAGTCTTCTGATCCATGAATCTGGGATGCCTCTTTTTATTTATACTTTATTTTCATCCATTGTTTTTCACTGGTAACTAAGTTTTGCTATGTTTTTTGTTTGTTTGTTTTGTTTTGTTTTGTTTTGTTTTGTTTCGAGACAGGGTTTCTCTGTGTAGCCCGGGCTGTCCTGGAACTCACTTTGTAGACCAGGCTGGCCTCGAACTCAGAAATCCACCTGCCTCTGCCTCCCAAGTGCTGGGATTAAAGGCGTGCGCCACCACTGCCCGGCTTTTTTTTTTTTTTTTTTTTTTTGATGTTGTAAACAGAGTACTTTAATTCACTTGGTGAAATTTCATTGTCATACACTGATTATACAGAACTACAACTATGTAGAAACTAATTTTGAATTTTATAACCTTGCTAGCTTACTCTTCACTTTTGATAGTTTTTGTTTTTGTTTAAAAAGATTTTTTTTTAAGACGGGAATTATGTGTAGCCCTGGCTGTCCTGGAATTAGCTCTATCTACCAGGCCAGCCTTGAATTCAGAGATCCACTTGCCTTTGCCTTCCAAATGCTAGGATTAAAGGTGTGTGTTGCCACGCCTGGCTTGCTTTTAATAAGTTTTTGATGGATTCCTTTGATCTTCTACTTTCAGGATCCAGTCATTCACAAACAGCTGTTCTATATCTTTTAAACCCTAGATGCCTTTAGGCATTTTATAATTTATATAAGATTTAAGGTTTGTAGGAATTAAAGTCAACATTACCTACAAATGAAAATTTAAAGCAAAAGAGAACAATTCTATAGATTACAAACAAAACAAAAATAAAAGCTCAAGAACCAAACCAGAAAGATGGGATCCACACCATTACTATTATTACTGTGCGATTCCCAAGGAAGCTTCCAATTCCCTTTTGATTTTACATCTGATTTTTAAAATATTTCCTGCTTGCAGTGCCCGTGAACTTCTGAATGTATATAAGGAGTGACTTTCCTTATCCAGAGTTCACAACCACCCTTGACCACACATCATCCGCTTCCATTTTCACTTCTCAAGCATGGTATTACTAAAAGTGGAAGAGCATGCTAACGGTTCTTTAACATGAAGGGGAAATACAGCCATTAGGAAGGGCCCACAAAAGATACTGCAACACTATTATAAAGTGTTGCCATCTTGGGGATAAAACATAATATATAAACAAATGCTTTAGACATACAAGAACTAAAAATGATAAAGCATTTACTCAGTCAAAGAATAAACCGATATGTTAAAGCTAGATAATAATAAGGCCGGGCGTGGTGGTGCACGCCTTTAATCCCAGCACTCGGGAGGCAGAGCCAGGCAGATTTCTGAGTTCAAGGCCAGCCTGGTCTACAAAGTGAGTTCCAGGACAGCCAGGGCTATACAGAGAAACCCTGTTTCAAAAAACCAAAACCAAAACCAAACCAAACCAACCAAACAAAAAAAAGCTAGATAATAATAAAGACATTTCAAGAATAATAAAATGTTCTAAAAATATATTATTTGAAGCTGTCACCAGATGCTCATCTTTTATAGTCAAACTTTTAACTGTTTTTCTTTCTTAGATAACTGAGATTGGCCTGACACTCTCCATACCAGAGAATGATTCTGCACTCCTGGTGGATGATCCTCTGGACTCCATGGCCCTCTTACATGCTGTGATTATAGGCATTAGCCATACTTGGCTGTTAACATTTTAAAACTACAATTTTGATTTAAACAGCAGATACTCATGTACATTTTCTACCAAACATCAGTTTGCTTGGCTCCTGCTAATACTATCAGCATTCAAACACATTAAACTTAAGTATTATAAAATCCACTTTGAGTGTTCTGGAACCTGAGTTTTAACCTCTGGCGTAAAGGTAGAGGATTTTCCCAGGAGGCAGTAGAGTTCTCATCTTTGTCATGACATGGTCGAAAACTCTGAGGACTTCTCCCTAGATCTGAGAACCCGTTTTCTTCATCTTCAGCTGTTTTAAAAGACTCATTACACAGTTTGGTTTCTTTAGATTCCACTTTAGGATTTCTGAGTTTGTTGTGAGTACTGTCTCTGACATGGACTAGGCTGTGCTTCTGAGAACTGTGTTTCATTTCTGGAGCAGTATACTTTGATTTCCAGGACCCTGGAGCATTGTCTTCATCTGAGGAATCTCTCTCGAGGCAAACACTATTCTTCATGACAAGGTTCTTAGTAGTTTTCACAGCAACTCTTGGATTATGAGGTATAGCAGCAGTTGGCAGCCCAACTTGAAGACTGGAAGTCTTTACTGCTTTGTCACTGAAAGAATAAGGTAAGGAAGTATTCGCCCCGCAGTTTTCTTGGAGTCGGCTGTCTAGAACTTTAGAGTTTCTGGACTCTTTGTGAAGATATACCCCTGTAAGATCCTTTGAAAAATTGGATGAGCCATCAGAGCTACTGTAAGCAATACAAGAGCCTTTCAATTTTAGGGGCAAACTTTCCAGGCCAGCATCTGCTCCTACATTATACTGAGGGCATGAAGATTTGATACGTATTCTTTCTTTTAGAGGCAAATCATGAAGATGTAAAGCACTGATGCCAGAAAGGAGCTGCTCTTCAGGGTTGCTCTGCTGAAGGTCTCTACCGGACCCTTCACTGTCTGAGGTCCCTTGTTCTGATTCATATGACAGCTGTTCAAAGTCAGGAAGGATGGCCGATGACTCAGATTCTGATGCTAAGTCTTGAGAGAAAGTGTTTCTTTGAACTGCTGGAGAATTACTAAAAGAAGTACCCGCCCAATCAATGGTACTCAACTGCAGATCAGTAATCACAGAGATGTCATGGGAGGAAGAGCTGGGCTGACTACATTCTGAAACTAGAAAATGACTGACATCTTTACTTTGCTTTATAGCCAAAGTTCTGGGAGATGGCACTAACTGTTCTTGTAAATTCAAACAGGGAGCATTTTCAGGGGAAACAAAACTATTCAATGAGGGGGAAGTAGATTCCTGTGCTAAAATAGGATCTGGAGAATTTTCCAAATTAATTTTGGGATTTTGCTTGGGGAAGGCTTTAGATGTAGGTTTTAAAGTCATAAGTGACTGAGAATTGATCACATCATCTGCTTCCGGTAAATGGCTTCCTTTAGGCTTATTTTTCATACCTGAAAAGAAAGAAAAATATATAACAAATGTCTTTCCTTTTCTTTACTAGGGTAAAAAATAAAAAAATAAACAAACAAACTCAAGCGAAACCAAAAATAGTACCCTAAACCAAAAAGTTAAAGCACTAATCTATGTAAGATTTTTTTGGCTTACCTCTACCCACTACCCAGTACATTCCTGTAAGCACTGTACAGTATTTTCTTCTGGAAAAAAATGTCATTATTCAGTTACTTTCTTCACTAAATTCTGAGGACTTAAAACACAAACTATATTTGCAGTAGCTGCTCTAAGTTCAGTGAGTGTTAGCATTACAGCACACTCGCTATCCTGTACTTAGCTTACTCAGGCTAGTAAACAGAGTGTAGTGTTAGACTCCCAGCATTTGTTTTAGAAGGAGATGCAGGGGCTTGGTATGAGATGCAGGGACTGAACATCTGGCTGGTAGGCCCTAACATGTGGTCCCAGCACTGCAACACAGAAGGTGAAGTCCATGAGGACACAGAGGCAAGAGCACTGTTTTCACTCTTGACAAAGCTTTCAACAAAATTTAGACAAGAACAGTTCATGCGACTCCTGTAAGACGAGTGCGTGGCACATCCACGTAACGCTCACTTTTCTGTTTCCTTCCTTTGGTCTCTGACAGCTGTTTCTGGTAGACAGCCACAGCATCAGGATAGGCTGCTTCAAACAGGGACGCTTCTTCCATTGTAAGGAGGCTCAGTTTTCCAGGGTCTCCATCTTCCACCACATAATGTTCTAGAAGATTAAAAATACAAAAGAGGAGACAAAGATTTAAAAACTCAGTTTTTCAAGTAGTAACTATAAAACTATACTATCCAAAAACGGATAGATAATTCACCACAACTTTTGCTCTAAGATGCTGTTGTTTCTCTATTATTTATTCTTGAGAGTTACATACATGCAGAGGGTGTATCCTGTTCATGTACTATTATCACCTCATTGCTCTTTCTGGCTGCTGGCTCTTTTCTTCCTCCTCTCCTCATGTATTTTGTTAGTGTTGATTTTTGAACCGACTCTACTTTTTTTTTGAAAGGGAGGTTTCTTCTCACATTAAAACTTTAAGCCGGGTGTGGTGTCGCACGCCTTTAATTCCAGCACTTGGGAGGCAGAGATAGGCAGATTTCTGAGTTCGAGGCCAGCCTGGTCTACAGAGTGAGTTCCAGGTCAGCCAGGGCTACACAGAGAAACCCTGTCTCGAAAAACAAAACAAAACAACAACAACAAAAACCTTTAAATTCTCTTGTTTCCCGAAATGGCAGCATCAGTAGAGAGAATAGAAAACTTTCTTTGGAAAAAGTGTTTAAATTACAGATAAGGAACGGAATAAGCAATTTTCCAGGACAAAGGGCTTCCTGTACATCAGGCAAGCTACATGTCCCCATTCTCAATCCTGGTTATCAGTTTCTTGAAAATACGCCAGCATTAGAGGATCCATAAACAGCTTAAATGAGAATGTCTATAAAGACACTTACAATAAAACACACAGAAAAGCTCAAAGTGAGGAGCTGTACATCAGAGAACATGGACTGTTTGTTTTTCTGAACATGGGTTGCCTCATTCAAAATTTTTCAGATCTAGTTTTCTGCAAATTTTATAACTTTACTTTTCTTTAACGCTGAATAAAATGCTATAGTGTATATCTATTACATTTTTCATGATTCATCATTTATTGATATCTAATGTGAACATCAATATGTATGTGAAAGCATCTTTATGAAAGGACAGTCCTTTAAGGATCTGCCTAGGATTGGCATAGTTGAGTCCTATAATTCTGTTGGTTTGTTTAGTTAGTTTTCCTAATTTTTTAAGAAAGTTCTACACTGATTTACACAGTTGACTGCACCAATTTACACTTCTACCAACAGTGAATAAAGAGTATGCTCCTCAAAAGAAAGAAGACATAGAGTGGGTATGAAGTATCGCTGTGACAGGTCTGACCCACTGTTTTGGGTAGGATTGTGGAAGGACTTTGGAACTCTGGGCTGATCTGTAGGAGCTTAGAAGATAAGAATGCTGAGATCAATGCAGAGGATAAAGGTCTGGTTTCTGAAGTTTTAGAGAGAAATTTGAGAGTTCATTAAAGACTGTATGAGAGCCATTGCTATTCTGAATTAAGATTTTGTGGTTCCCAAGAAACAGCTGTGACTAACAAGAGCCCAGCACCACTGGAGTGACCAAACTTTGAAGAAACCTTTGCTGTACTGGGATAAGTGATACTTGGAGAAGAGAAATTAGTGGTGGTTAAGAAGAGTGAATCAGCAGAGAAGTGGCGGCAATACCTCTAATCCTAGCACTAGGGAGGCATAGGCAGGTGGCCAGCCTGCTCTACAAAGCAAGTATCAGGACAGCCAAGGCTACTCAAAGAAACCTTGTCTTGAAAAAACAAAACAAAACAAAATCCTTTTGTTATGAATCATTGAGTGACACTTTCTGGGAAGTGTTTCCTCAGGGTCAACACACAGGCAGAGTTCCAGAGGTGGCCATGGCTGTACCTTTAGCAGGTAGCCAAACTTGGTATTGGAAGAGTCACCTAGGCAGTACTGATTTTGAAGGCATGAAGGAATTGTGAAGAACAGCTGAGATTTGGCACTGTGAGGAGTCAGACGAGCATCCGTAGCAGTTCAAGCCCCAGGACGGAAGGAGCCATGCAGAGGTTGAGTTCAGCACCATGAAAAGAACCAGGAGAGGCTATTGGTGAAAGTGCAGCCCAGTGGCAGCAGGAGATGCCAGCATACCAAGAGAAGACTGCCAAGGAGAGCAGCAGCTCTAAAGAGGAGGCATCTATGTGAGATACCCACATCACATAGCGGCACTCTGGAGTCCCAAACCTGCCCCTGAACCTTGGTTTGACTCTGATCTGACTATGACTGAGCTCTGCTTCTTCCTGGATAGAGTAAGAAAGCACTTAATCTACTTCGATTTTATAGGAGCCCAGTGTTGAGAGACTGGATTTTTAGAGTTTTCCAGACACTTGGGATTTTAAAAGTTGGAGTTTTAAAAAATTTTTTAAAGAGACTGAACTTTTTTTAAAGTGTTTGAATTGGTAAAGACTGTGGAATTTTGAGCCTGTACTGTGTTTTGTATTTTGATATTTACTAAAATGAGATAGACGATAAAGAACTGAATACTGCAAATTGTACTCTGACCTCCATATGTATACCATAGAGTGACCTTGTGTGGCTCACCCCCATAATCCCACACGTACATACATTCATATATATATATTACATACATACATACATACAGTAGTCTGGATGCTCAGTCAGAGCTTACACTATTTTTATGTTGTAACAAAAGTAAAAATTCCTATGGAAACTAGATATCATAAAGGAAAAAGACAACGTTTTTAGCTACTAGTCACTCACCCCAATTGCTTTAGAAACAGTTAAATATAAGACCCCAAAGACAATTCATTTGTGGAAGCAATTTCTTAAGAAATATGAATCACAACTACTTTGGCATTATTTCCAAACATTTAAAAAATCAGAGATATTAAAAGTAAAAGCACTTGAATTTTATCACCTTTATTAGTCAAAGTCTATTTAAAATAAAACAAGTAAAATAAGAAATACAATTTATAGTGCATGTGACTTTTTTCATAAGCATGTATGTATTTTATATATTCACTAGCTACTTTAGATTTGAATCAAATGCTGGAAATTAAACATTCTGCATATAACAAATACATACCAGGCTTTTCCCATTCTATTTCAAGACAATGGACTCCATTTCTGACTCGGGGTTTAACAATTCTGAAAAGCAAATTCAAATACCAAGGTCTAAATATACAAATTATTTGTAAAATTTTAGTTTATTCACTTGAATTTCCATCAATATTTGAGTTAAAAATAAAAGGAATTACTGTCTATATATTCTTTGGAATTAATCGAGTAATTTTATTGTGAGGTAGAGTTGAAAATTATTGGATGTACTGAATGTGTACTTTCATTATATTTACTCATTTTAGTTTACATGTGAGTGTTTACATGTGAGTGTTTACATGTGAGTGTTTATCCTGTATGTATGTGGGTGTCCATGCACCAGATGCATGCCTGGTGCTCAGGGTGCTCAGAAGAGGGGCTCAGATGCCTGGAACAGGACCGACAGGTGGCTAGGAACCTCCATGTAGCTTCTGGGAATTGAACTAAGGTCCTCTGCAAGAGCAACAAGTGTTCTTGACCTCTGAACTATCTCACCAGGCCCCTCAATGTATTTTTACTATTATGGTATTGCTTTTTCAATGATTTCTGTTTTAAAGTCTACTTCGTTACAATACTTTGGTATTTGCCTGCTAGATCTTAAATCTTTGTTTTTAAACTTTGTACATGTATTCTGTATTCTTTATGAAACTTTTAATCTCTATTTACTCAATGCAATCTGTGTTTTTATAGACAAATTGAACCTATGTACATGTATTGTGACTAGTGAGAGCTGGGCTCATTCATAAGTCTTTTTTTCTGTTAGCAATTGTTGTATTTGCTACACACTTCCTCTTCCCTATATACTCTTGGTTTGATAGTTTTTTTGTTTGTTTGTTTGTTTTCGAGACAGGGTTTCTCTGTGTAGCCCTGGCTGTCCTGGAACTCACTTTGTAGACCAGGCTGGCTCGAACTCAGAAATCTGCCTGTCTCTGCCTCCCAAGTGCTGGGATTAAAGGCGTGCGTCACCACTGCCCGGCGGTTTGATAGTTTTGTTTCCTATTTTAACTGTAATTGTTTGAATGTCATTATATTTTTAGTAGTAACATATCTATACACAACAATCATAAAAAATACTCAACACATGTATTAAAGATTTAAGACTAACACTTGAAATACAATCCAAAGTCAAGAGCTTTATCATTAATCATTATGTGAATATTACTACGCATGTGCATGCTTTCACTCACTCATTAAAGAGCTGACCAATGTTTCAGTCCATATCTTCCTCCTGGCTTCATCACTTTGTTTCTTGATGTATATACCTTTTAACAGTACTTTGTGGGTATGTATGTTTGCTTGTTTTGAGACAGGGTTTCACTATGAAGCCCTGGTAGGCCTTAACTCACAGAGATGTGCTTGCCTTGGCCTCCAGTTCTGAGATGAAATGAGGGTGCTATACTTACTAGTGGTTTTTTTTTTTTTTTTTTTTTTTTTTTTTTTTGAGAGACACAGTCTCACTATGTAGCTCTGGCTGTCCTGAACTAATTATGCTTTTAATTTCTGGGCTTTCCTTGACTTTTGGAGAACAGATACCATACCCATAGGGAGCAACACTTCTGATTATCAAATATTCAAGTGGAAACAGTTTATCACAAAATTCTTTTTACTAATAGTTTTAAATTTATTTTAAAATTCAAATAAATAAATTTTTATTTAAAAAATAAAATAAAATTTATTTTTTAGATTTATTTATTTTAAACATATGTATGTTTTGCCCACATACATATATGTCTGTACATCACAAGGATTCGTGGTGCCTATAATAGCCAGAAGAAGGCATCAGATTCCCTGGAACTGGAGTCACAGATGGTTGTACACTAGCATTTGGGTGCTGGGAAGTGAACCCAGGTCCCTTGCCAGAGCAACAGTTATTCTTAACTGCTGAGCCATGTCTCCAGTGTCAACCATACATTACCTAATTGGCTGTAGTTGATTGGAGGTCTTTCTACCATGTTTTCTTTCTATCATGTCATAGCGGGTCAAAAGCACCAACAATTTTTCACATGCATAGTGACTGGGCCACTCCATTTTTTGAACAGTAAATCTCTAGAAATACAGTAAATAAATATTTAAAGTAAATATTACTTTTAAAACAAGAAATACTCTTAAGACAATATTATTTTTGCTTTAAGAGTAATGCTAAAGTAATATTAGTGATGATATTTCCAGAAAAAAACAAGGAGCTCCCTAAGGAGAAGGTGTCAAATGACAACCTGGTTGAGAAGGCCCTCCACCAGAGTACCAGTCTATGTAAGGAGGGGGGGGGATGCTCCTTGACCCTCCTAGGTCATTTTTCAATCTATAAATGGAGAGAATGTAACCCTGTTCACAGTTTATGTAGATTAAGTAGGAAGACATTTATAAAGTATAATGACTACCAGCAAGGTAATGTGCAAGTAGGTTCACTGAGCCATCTGTTTCCCTAATTACAACATCACAGGTTAAAATAACCTCATTTAACACTCATGGTGATTTGACGAGGTGGTAATATTACTTCTATTTTCAGGACATTTCATAGTCAGTGTCTTTGATCTTAGCATCCCTTGTCCTGAACCTTCTTTCCTGGACATATTCCTGGATTCGACTTGTCTGCACATAGTAACCGAGACATCTTTCTGAGAAGCAGTCTGTGTTTGCCTTATGGTCTGAAAAGTATGGATCTTACACAGCCAAGGGGTAAAGGTTGGAGGTGAATAATGAGTAATAGTGGGGCAGTCAACAGTTATCTGTTTTAGGTTTTAAGTCTCCTCTCACACATGGAAGCTAATATCCTTTTGATCTTTCTCATATCTAATTTTGTATTATTAAGTAAGAATTTACTTCCAGATACCTGAAACAATAATAAATCAGGTCTTTGGTATGTGATCGGTTTCAACATTTTATTCTTATTCAAAAGGAACTCTTGGATGACCTAAGTGAAAAAATAAAAAGACAAAAATCAGGACTTAAAAGTAACTTTAATTCTCCTGAAGTAATTGTCTCCAAAGGCTTTCTGCCTCCCTCTGCTAAGCTAGGCCTAGTCTTGGAAGTTTCAAGCCTCTGTACAATCCAACCTAAGCCTACACCTAGAGTGTTTTCAGCCTCTGAGACTTCCTGCTGAATAAGCTCACGTCTTCCAGCTCTTTCTGAATTCTTGCTGGCTGGTTTAACTCAGCTGCTCTGGCTCTAACTCCTCTCCAAACTGACTGATCTAATCTGGCTTTTCTCTCTCTGCCTCCCCTGAATTGCTCTTCTTGGGCCCATATTAACTTTGGCAATATGTTCTAATCTTTTGGCTTCTTCTCACTCTCTGGCAGGATCTGTCTTCATCCATGTCTAGCTTGTTTTTTTTTTTTTTTTTTTTTCCTCTAACCTGTCTCTCTATAACTGTCCTGGTAAGACAACCTCTGAATTCCATGAACTCAATTCTACTGCCTACCTCTCAACTCACCGACTCAAATGAACTCATCGAAGAGAATTGACTAGCACTCAAGAGATCTGCATGCCTCTGTCTCTTGAGTGCTGGGATTAAAGTTGTGCACTAGAACACCTGGACCTAAGCTTCTCTTTATCTGATACTTGCTCTATACTAGGCTGGCCTTGAACTCAGATCTGTTTGCCTCTGTCTCCTGGGATGAAGGGCCATGACTGTACTCCAGCCAGATCACACAGACCTAGAAGGTCTTTGGTGTCATTTCTTACCAGAATAGTCATGTTCTGGATTAAAATTTCTCCATATAACAATTAAAAAAAATACACAGTTGGATTATTACCTCATGGAATGGAAATCCTTCGCAACTGCAAGCTTTCCTAGAGATAAATTATACATTTTATTAATACAATCAGATAGTTAGACAGACTGAAATCTTATATAATTTCCTTGTTTTATAACAAATATCCACTTATAGTATCTTATACACAATTATCAGGGCTTTCTCTGAAAGACAAATTGGTACCTTCTCAGGTAAAGTTTTATTTTTACTTTTTTGTAGCATTTATTTAACTGTGTGTGAATTTGTGTGGGCATCTGTGCAGAGGTCAGAGGTCAGACAATAGCTTGCTAGACTAGGTTTTCTCCTTTACCATGTGTGCTCTGGTGACTACACTCAGGCTCGGCAGCAAACACCCTTACTTGTTCATTCATTTCTCCAGCAGCTTAGACGGATTTTTTTTTTTTTTTCTTCTTCTGGTTTTCTTGAGACAGAGTCTCATGATGTAACTTTGGCTGGCCTGGAACTTGGTATGTAGACCAAGCTGTCCCTCTGCCTCCCACGTGCTGAGGATTAAAGGTGTGTGTCACCATTAGCCCAGATGGATAATTTTTTTTTTTTTTTTATGAAGAACACAGTATGCTCTAGACATATGGGTGAAGGTTATTGTGAAAGTAAATCAACCAAATCATAACAAAAAACATTAAGTGCTAAAAACAACTTACTTTTTAATATTGTTTTCTATTTCACTTAGATGCCTATTATGGTCTGTCTGATGCCATTCACAAGGGCAGAGGTAATCATAATCATGTGGTTCACAGTATTTATCACTTTTACATAATATGCATCCATTACGTTCATGATCCTTTGGCGAACCTTTTTGGAGACACAAAGATGTGTGATTTTTATTGCTCTGCACAACTGGCTTCAACATGCCCCCTGTTTCTCTTATGTAATATTTCAAAATTATTCTTGTCTAATACAGTGTGGGTTTCAGTATGCTTAGGCTAAAAGAATAATGAACACCACAGTGGTTCCTAGCATGAATTATAACTTACTATCATGACACTGCTCACAAAATACTCATTTATTTGAAGTGTCAATTAATTTATATCCAATAATGGAAAACTTTCTGGTTTATGAAGAAGTTACAAGGTAGGAAAGTAGAATGTAATTGTTAGTAAGAAAGATTATTCCTTAATACAGTAATTCATGAAGGGCTTCTTTACTGCACATATTAAAAGCCGCCCCACTTCGTCTCCCCTGCCAGTGTGTGCTCAGCTACAGGGAGCTGACTACTGCTTGGGACAGGAATTGGGACAGGAAGAGTAGCACTGCAGCTCAGGTATGGGCGGGACCCGCCTTGCCGTTGAAAGGAAACACATTCAGTGACACTTTCTAGACTCTGTTTTGTTGTTGTTTTGAGACAAGATCTCACGTAGTTCAGGCTGGCCTCAAACTCTCTACGTAACTAAAGGTGACCTTCAACTCAATCTTATGGTCTGTACTTCCCAAGTACCGAATTACAGGCATGTATCATACTAAGCTCATGTTCAATGTTATCTTTTTCAACTATCTGATGAAGACCCAACCCATTTTCAATAAGAATGAACTAATACTTCAAACTAGTTTTAAGTTATTATCTATATAGTAAAATGTACTATAGGACAATGGATAATTAAGCATATAAACATAAAACATTGGTATAAAACTAAATGGTTTATCTCCATTTCCCTGTAAGATTTGTATTTTTCATAAAAATAGATTCATACATCAAAATGTGATAATTTTAAAATCCAAATAATTTGTAACAGTATATTTTACTCATTCTATATTTATCATTGCTACATTATTTCATTTATCCAGCACTAATTAAATGTTCACAATATCTGTGTAAATCAGCTTCTGACTCTAAGACATTTCCGAGTAGTGTCTTAATAAAGGTGTAAGAATGGATGTTGAGAGCAAATGGATTCAGACTCCTGTATTCTGGAGTATTTGCTGTGCCTGCTTACCTGGGTGGGAACACACAGAGCAGTGAACCACTTTTTTTGGTGCTGATTGTGGAACAGAGTAGCAAGGGTCTTCAATCCACTGGTTAAACCTTTATATATGAGAGAGAGAGAGAGATTGATTATCATATTCTCTTTAATCTGCCAAATTACTTTTTTTTTTTTTTTTTTTTTTTTTTTTTGGTGATCATAAACCCACTTGCTTGGCCTGGGGAAATGCTTACTTTTTCTATAAGCATTACATGTGGTCCCAGGTAGAGAAGAATTGCAAAAAAGAGACAGAGCGTGCATACCTGTGTGTCTGTACAGATTATATCTAATCATCATAGTTGGTTTTTTTTTTTTAATCTTTTTTTGGATAAGTTTGTCAGGAAATGATGTATGGAGGGAGAATAAATTTGTATATGCCTCTTTTCATTGTGCCAGAGTATAAACAGAATCAAATGCACACTCATTATTTTGTATCAGAAATAAGGGTAAAGAGTAATTTGTGTGTCCAAATAAAACATTAAGTTTTTAGATAAAACTTTTTAAATGTGGATAGTTTAACACATTAATAATCTGTTGTATACAAATAGCAAGTTGTATAATGGCAGGTTTTAAGAAATACTTATGTAGCTGGGCGTGGTGGGGGATGCCTATGATCCCAGCACTCTGGAGGCAGAGGCAGGCAGATCTCTGAGAGTTCAAGGCCAGCCTAATCTACAAAGAGAATTCTAGGACAGCCAGGGCTGTTATACAGAGAAACCCTGTCTCAAGAAAAACAAAAAACAAAAACAAAAACAAAAACAACCCCTCTACCCATAAACTGAACCAACCAACCAACCAACCAAAAAAACCCCAAAACCTACCAAGCAAAAAGAAGTGTTATGCAACTGCCAAGATTTTGAGTAACAAAATTTTTGGTTTTGGCTGAAGTTTCAGATTACCTTAATACTATCAAGGACAATGAGATGCTCCTGAGAAAACATTAAGTGAGTTCAAAGGGTAAGTGTGTGGTGTTGAGGTAATTAATTAGCTGTTGGAAATTCTGATTCATATACTGTTAAGAAAAACTAAGTGTACTAAAAATCTGTATTAATAGTTTCTGGATAAATGACAGAGCTTCAAAGGTTAAAATATAGGTAAAATAGTATAAATTATTAAAATTAGAAGAATGGATAATTATAAAAGACCACAATTAAATGTTCCCAAATAGTACATATTTGCTGACACTATTTCAATGAGAGTAACTTGGAATTAGACAAGTACTATTTACTTGTGTTTCATCCTTTATTTTATTGTAAAGACAATTGAGAGGGTTCTTTTATACCCTCAGGCCAAATTATACTATTTCCTGCTTTGGCACAATAACCACAGATGTTCATAAAGAACTGGCTGAAGACTTGGTCTACCAACAGGCCTACAGCTGAAAAAGAAGCACTGTAAGAAGAGTACAGTGAGTTGAAGGATTTTTCAGTTGTTTCTTCTCTTTTGCCACCTTAAAGTTTCTTTTGAGGCACACACCACCTCAGACCTACTTAGGGGCAGTCAAGACTATGTTTAGTCTCTCAGGTCTCCTTTCTTTCTTATTTTGTATCTTACTGCCATCTTTTATAAACTATTGCTTTCATCAAGCACATATAATTCTTTTAAGAGAATAAGTAGTTCCTAAATTTCAATATTATCTGTATCTTAATTGTAGCCTCAACTTTTACAGCTCAAATTAGAATTAAGATATTACTAAATGTATAGCAGCAAAACAAAGAATAAACTTAATCTTTTAATTTTACTGTAGTACTGTGTGTATGCATGTTTATCCAGTGTGTGGTGTGTAGGTGTGAGTGCAGGCAGGCATGTATATGCCACTGTGTGCATGCAGAAGTCAGAGGACAACTTTTATGCATCACTTCTCTCCTATCCTGGATGCTAGCAAGCAAATGAGCTCAGGTGGTCAGGCTTGTGCTGCCAGTCCTCTTACCCCCTGAGCCACGTAGCTGCCCAAAGTAAAGCTCTTTATCAAATGTCACTTGTTATGTATTTTCAGCATGCTATGTAGTATTTCATTTGTAGAAATTAAATATAGCATCAAAGCAACAAATACATTCTTTTAATGTTATATTCATCTTTACTTGATACTAATAATCTAAAACAGCCTATGAAAAAATGTACATGGTTATAAGCTGATAGGCTTGCCTTCGTACTGTGTGTAGTGAAGCAATAAACAATACATATTTAAAAGACTTCAAGATAAGTAAAAATTAATTACTGAAAATGAGTAGTTCATAAACAATCCTTTCTGTAGTAGTATTCACTACTAAGTCCACAAGAATAAATGTCGGATGTGAAATAAAAAGCACTGTTTAGTTACCTCTGAAGCAAACTTTGACCTTTGAAAATCTGCAAAAGTTTTAATGCTTGTTCCTTTCCAACTCCAGGCACTCCCTACCATAAAGCGGAAAAAACTTAAATGTTAATAACAGGAAGAACTGGGACACATATAAAGAAATATTACAGTGATCAATCACATTTCTACACAGCATATTTGAGAAAAGGTTATTCTGTAATTCCTATCACTGTACGAACAAACTAACACGATGATGACAGGCAGGGAAGTGTGAATGGCTTACTTCAGTAATGGCTCTGCTTAGGGAAGTGTGAATGGCTTACTTCAATAATGACACTGCTTAGCATCAGCAACAATAGCACTGCACATGTGTGTATAAATGATGAGTATAGAGCGTAAAACCAGGTAAAGTCATAATAAAAACTAGTACTGCTATAAAATATGAGCAATCCTTAAACATTTTGATTAGTTGGCCAAGCACGCATGTCAATGTCTTCTGAGGTTGAAGCTGTAGGATTGTTCACTGACTCTCCTTTGTAACATTTACTGTCATAAAGGAATAAACGTCTACCTATAAAGGTGGCTTTCAGCATCACCTGAGGTGCTGACTGTCTTTGGATTTATTTACCTCAGGCATGGACTCAGGTTGTCAGGCTTGCGTAGCAGTGCTTTCAACCATGGCTCATCTCATCAATCCACCTGATTTTTGTTAGTGAATGGCTCATACTTTAGACTTAAAGGAATTCATAATTATATGCCCATATTATGTTCATAAATACATACGCATGAGAAATATTAAAGATATTGAAAAAGTGATGAGCTCAGCTTGCCTTTGGAAGGTAATCACAACCCAGAAGTACGGCCAGTCCAACCAGAGCGTCTCGATCCAAGCCTAGCTTACTCTTGATAGATGATATCGTGTAACAGTCAACATGGGGATCCTATAGAAGCAGAGGTTTTATCTTCAAAGAGTTTTCATGTTAAACAGTAGAAAGAATGAGCTGTTACTTAGTCTTTTTCCAAAAGTTTAAATAAGAAAATTATACTCATCACAACAGTACCTATAGAATGTGACATATCAATAAATGAATAGGGGCTGGTGAGATGGCTCAGTGGGTAAGAGCACCTGACTGCTCTTCCGAAGGTCAGGAGTTCAAATCCCAGCAACCACATGGTGGCTCACAACCATCCCAAACAAAATCTGACTCCCTCTTCTGGAGTGTCTGAGGGCAGCTACAGTGTACTTACATATAATAAATAAATCTTAAAAAAAAATGAATAAAGTGGAGCTGAAAGTTCCTCCTTATGGGGCATCTTTCCAAGAACTGGAAGGTGCTATGCATGTTTGCTGTGGAGCAGAAAAGCCATCAACAGTCTAATCCAGCTATGAACCCTGTGAGCTACAATAATGACCAGCATATGGATTCAATAGCGGCATGAATGTCATATGTTGTGAGTGTAACCAACTGCTTTACAATTAGACTTAAGACCCACTCTACAAAAGGAAACACATGCCTGGTATGTGAGAACATGGCTGAGAACCCATGGCTAGGGAGCTCATAGTCCCAGAGGTGAACCTACTACTATTATTTTGCTAAGAGGATATAGTATAGTATTGGACTGCCTTATACATTTGCATCCTGTATTCATGAATTATTACAGTTCTCGGACTTATTAGAGAAGCAGTGGGCTTTATGTGCAGAGAATAAGTGTTTGTGCGGTGTTCAGACATATGTATCACCCTTCCTCTCCCCAAGGCTCAGGGTCTATGGTGGAGGAGTGTACAGAATGACTGTTAAGCTAGAGAGGTTGGGGAGGAGAGAGAAAAAGAGTGCCAGAACCACTGCGTCTATGAACACAGCAGCTTGCTTGCCTGCCAAAGTTGAGGGCAGTCAACATTTCAGAGCTGAGCAGCACTGAGCAGGAGAGGTGCAGGAGCCCCCACTTGTAGCTGAGGAACAACTGACAGTTGATGGTTTCTGTGGGAGGGAGAATCAATTGTCTTTAAGGGTGTAAACTCTAGTAGGTTGCCCAGGTGATAGCACCAGACCCAATAGTATATGGGCATTACATTTTTTTTTTTAATTTGATCAATTTAACATAAGCTAGTGTCATCTGGAAAAAGGAAACCTCAATTGAGAAAATACTTCTGTAAGACAGCCTCTGCCTTCCAAGTGCTGGGATTAAAGGCGTGCGCCACCACT
Source organism: Mus musculus (assembly GCF_000001635.26). Taxonomy (NCBI): domain Eukaryota; kingdom Metazoa; phylum Chordata; class Mammalia; order Rodentia; family Muridae; genus Mus; species Mus musculus. The sequence continues at coordinate 11,256,531 of NC_000078.6, forward strand.
GCCCGGCTTAAAACAGTTCTTAATTTACTTTTTAATAAGTAATTAACTTTACCATTTCTATCACTTCAAAATAGTTATTTACAGGGTTAGAGAGATGGTTTAGTGGTTGCTCATACTACTCTTAAAGAAGATACTCGTTCAGTTCCAAGTACCCATGTAAGGCAGTTGACAAATCCCTGTACCTCCAGCTTTAGGTGGGTTCAATGCCTGCATTCATATGCACACACTTACCATCCCATACATATAATTTTAAAAAATTAAGTTTTAATGTAAAAAAAAAATATCAAGAGACAAAGAAAAGCTATACCTTTGTGTTCATCGTGAAATTTCTGTAAACAGTCTGGGCTCCATAAAGGAAAGCATCGCCGTCGTTGGTGAGGCAGCCATCCACATGGCCACTGGCATTAAGGTAAGCACACATGGCCTCAGCTTCCCCGGCGGCCTGGACCCAGGGCATTCCCAGGCACTCGAGCATTTCAAGGCACTGAAACAAGTAGGTTCAGGACATTCAACTTTTCAGAGTTTTAGTTTACTTCTACATTTAAAACATTAGTAGTATTTGTCTTCTGGGCATTAAAACATGACATTAAAGAAACACTTGGAAATTTGGATACTGAATAATTTACTGGCATTAAGAGAGGATTGCTAACCTTTTAGGTGAAATAATTTGGTTATGCTTATGTAATTTTTAAAATATTATCTTGCAGAAAGCAACACTGAAATACTGATAATTCTACAGTATTATGGTTGGTATTGACACAGTATGTTCTAAGACAGTGAAAACATTCCATCTTTCAGGGAAGCTGATTAAGCTTAGATCAGGAAATATACAACTCTAAGGATTTAGGAAGTGCCTGACCTTGACCAGTGACACTAGGCTCCTCCCTTCCCTGAATATATAAGTAGTATGGACTGTTGGGAGACAGATCAGCTGGGCTGCATGGAAGAGACAGATGGAACTCAACTGCCACAAAGATACTCAGACCAACTGAGCCACCCGGAATGGACACTCTCCAGCCTCCTAACCTACAGCAGGTTATGTAGTGTGCTCCGAGTTTCCAGCCTTTAAGAGCTACTGCCTACATCAGATGGACTTTTAGTGACATAGTTGTCTTTGAGTTGTTACTCTTCCTCTAACTGACCTCTTACTCAAATTCCTGTAAGTACTCTCCCCAACCTCCCGCCTCTAAACCTCATTGGTTCACCAAGCTGGATTTCGGTAGTGTCCATTCTTCAGTTTGCCATCAGTTCCGTACCTGGTGTACTTCCCACGGAGTGTATCATACAACGGTGGGGAACTCTCACAAGGCTAAGTTGTTGGTTCCTCTTAGGAAATCAAACACCTATGCAAGGAGATTTCTATCCTTTTATGATGCATAAATAATCCACTGTGAGATCCCACTGGGTTATGGCTTTGATCTTGATGACTTTAGCCATATGGACTATAATAACTCAGGTTTTTTTTTTTTGGTTTTTTGAGAGGTTTCTCTGTGTAGCCCTGGCTGTCCTGGAACTCACTCTGTAGTCCAGGCTGGTTTTGAACTCAGAAATCCCCCTGCCTCTGCCTCCCAAGTGCTGGGATTAAAGGCGTGCGCCACTACTGCCTGGCACTAATAACTCACATTCCTTGACATTTACAATTTATAGTTCTTTCTGAATTGAAGAATCCTGAATACAAAGAAAAGAGGCTAGGCAAATGCACTTTCTACAGATTGTTAAACACCTATTGCTCAGAATGTTCAATTTTTTTTTTTGTATAATATATAACAAAAAAGCTGCCAGATGTAGCTCAAATCTGGCAACAGTCTCAAGACTTAGGTGTGTGACTTTCGGGAAACATTTTTGCTTCTAACATATCTTCTCTCTTTACCTGAGCTAGGGATTATCTTTTCATACTAAGCAATGTTGTTTTAGCTTTGCATGCTAATTACATTCAAAACTCTTTTCAAAGTAACAGCACACAAATTATGATATGGCTGGTTGCATCTTCTCCTACTTATTCTATAGGATGGATTTGGTATTGAAGGATGATTAATTTGTACTTCTGACCTACTGTTAGCTCAGAAATATTTGCTTAGTGATAGCTAAGCAAAGCTGAATGGACACAAAATGCTAAAATTGTAATGGACTATAATAACTCACTTTCCTTTTTTTGGGGAGGGGTTTGGTTTTTTTGAGACAGGGTTTCTCTGTGTAGCCCTAATGATTGTAATACATAAGTAGTAACAGAGCAATTCCCTTAAGACATAAATATACAGCATATTTAATGTTCTAAGGATGAGATTCACAGATGTTTCCAGGAGCTAATCTCACAGGAAACTGTTAGAACACTGTACAGTTGTTTACTTCAACTATTAAGTCATTAAGTTTAACTCCTCAGTAACAGAAAATTATTTAAAACATGTAAGATCAGAAAACCCCAGTTCAAGAACCACTGTGTTATGCATTGTCTACTAAAGCATGTCACCATATTAAACACACTATCTCCACGATTTTTAAAGACAGGATGTCACTTTGTAGACCTGGCTGGCCTTAAACTTATAGACATTCTCCTGCCTTCTGAGTGCTAGAATTAACCATGACTGAGTTAAATATTAATTATCTTTGCTTCTATGTAGTGCAAAGATAAATCAAAGATTCATAGTTCTTTTGTGAGTATCTTTTGTAGGAAAGTAATTGGCAAGAGCTATCACTCTAAGCCAGGTGGGGTGCAATAAATCTTTAATCCCAGCCCTTCGGAGGCAGAGGGAGGCTGATCTCCGAGTCAAGGCCAGCTTGGTCTACGGCGTAAACTCCAGGACAGACAAGGCTATATAAAGAAACCCTGTTTTCAAAAGTAAATTGATAAATAAATAAATTCTAGAATTTCAATTTGTCAATTCTATTTTGAATAATTTTATTTGAATCTCAAAATGGTAAGAAAAAAATTACACTAAGAAAGTTCATAATTTCATGAATAATGGAGAAAAGTTAAAATGTAAATGATATACAGTCATAAGAACAATTCAGAGTCCTATACATGTTATATAACACTATAAGTTATAATTTTAAACAGAAAGAAACAACTGGGAACTATCTATATAATGTGTTAAGTGAAAAGCCAACAATAAAGTATAACTCCTCAAAAATATACCAGGAAGTTGGCTGTGAAAGTCTCTCCTAGAGATGGCTGCATAAATAAAACTGAAGACTGGTGGCAACAGCAAAAGACATGCTAACTCAACTGGGGGAAACCTCATGGAGTTCCACCCCTTGACAAAGAACTACAGGCAACTAATGACTTCTGCTACAGGAAGAGGTAGCCTCTCCCAGAGATGAGTTCTCTAGCTGCTTATCCCATATGAAGTAGTCTGCTCTAAAGCCTACACAAACAACAGCAATGAACTCAGCAGGTTGCATTTACATAGTTTTGCAAACTTTTACACACCAATAAAGAAAAAGCAGATACCAATTTGAGGAGGATGCATGGAAGGAGTTGATAAGAGGGGACTTGGAGGACTGGAGGGAGGAAAGGGAGAGTGATATATTTTAATTAAAATTTAAAAATGTAATTTGAAGAGGGAGGATCATGAATTTACTACCATTCTAAGTTATATAGCCAGTTCCAGGATAGCCTGGGCTTTATAGCAAGATCCTATAACAAACAAACCTCCTAAATCCTGGGTAGCCTTCAAAGCTCCAGAAGGTACTATCCAGATAGCCGGGACACTAACTCCAGTCCTCCTTAGACTTGCATGCTAGAATGCCGACTTGCTAGGCAAGAGGTGCTTACTGGTGCAATACGTAGTGACTGTTAGAGAAACAACCAATTGATCTCTGATGAATCTGAGGCCTTTCCCATCGAAGCTCCTGGTAATGTAGCCTGGGTAGAGGCCCATAATTGGAGAGGACATAGGTATAGAATCTACCACTATTTCTTTGCTAAATGGACATGTTATCAAATTCCTGCCTAAATATTTATACCTATACCCATAAACCAGTGATGACCTTAACCTTGGTCAAAGAAGCAAATAACTTGTGACTCTCCTGCATTTTTAAACTGCTGGGTTAAAAGGAAAGATAATCAAGTCCCTACCACGGGTTATTTACTGCAGACACATTTCTCAAGCATTTATAAAATCACTGCGGAGTATTACTATGTCCAATTTTACTAAGATTTAAAATGCACATAAGTTAAAAATCCTGCCCAGTATTTCTAAATGTCAGTGCTAGAATGTGGGCTCAGGTCTGTCTAGCTCTATCATAAATTCTCTGCACATAATACTCCTGTAGTCACAATACGGTTAGCGTGTAGGTTTATAAAATATACTTTAATTCAAATAAGAATTACTAGTCGAATCTGAATGCTCACCTCTCGTAAGACTGACTTAAAATGTGATCTCCCTGTTTTCTGAGACCTTGATTTTCCAGAAGGCCCGTAACGAGTCTGAGTCCTCTTGCTTATGACATCAGCTTTCAGCATTGGTGGCTCCCCTTCCATTACAAACACCAGTTTTACATTCATTTGAGTTAAATATGAAATACGAAAAAATAGGTTCCTGAAGCATACAAATTAGTAACATATTAATCATCATAATGATAACAAGACCCAATAGGAGTACAAAATACTAGGTTTAAACACTGTTCATGCGATAACATTTTAAACATTTATTCGTGTGTGTGTGTGCTAGTGTGGGCACATGCAAGCCCATGAACTTATGGGGAGGTCAAAGAACAACTTGCAGGAAATGGTTGTATTGTTCCACCATGTGGGTTCTGAGGATCACACTCAGGCTATCAAGCCTGATAGCAAGTGCATTTAAGACTGAACCATCTCTTGGACCATGTAGAGACTGCCATATCCAGGGATCCACCCCATAATCAGCATCCAAACGCTGACACCATTGCATATACTAGCAAGATTTTATCGAAAGGACCCAGATGTAGCTGTCTCTTGTGAGACTATGCCGGGGCCTAGCAAACACAGAAGTGGATGCTCATAGTCAGCTAATGGATGGATCACAGAGCTCCCAATGGAGGAGCTAGAGAAAGTACCCAAGGAGCTAAAGGGATCTGCAACCCTATAGGTGGAACAACATTATGAACTAACCAGTACCCCGGAGCTCTTGACTCTAGCTGCATATGTATCAAAAGATGGCCTAGTCGGCCATCACTGGAAAGAAAGGCCCATTGGACACGCAAACTTTATATGCCCCAGTACAGGGGAACGCCAGGGCCAAAAAGGGGGAGTGGGTGGGTAGGGGAGTGGGGGTAGGTGGGTATGGGGGACTTTTGGTATAGCATTGGAAATGTAAATGAGGTAAATACCTAATAAAAATGGAAAAAAAAAAAAAAAGACTGAACCATCTCATTGGCTGATATTAAGATTGTGAGACCAGGCAAGCATATGACATTTAAGCAAGGACAATTTTTGACTATACATACTGCAATCTGAAAACTGGTTTGGAGGAAGAGGTTAAGAACAGGCAAAGGGGAGTGAAAATACCATTCCACCAGCAGAGATACTGCCAGGACATGAGCTTGGCAGACATCGGGACACCAAGAGGAATTTTTTGAACACAGTGTATTTTGGAAGCGATCCTGGTAAGAATTACTATGGACTGACTGAAGATGAGTGACACATAGGGGATAATGGCCTGTGAGCTTCTGGGTGTCAGTAAGTGAATCATGCCAGTGGAGATAGATATTTGAGCTTTAAGCTTGGAGAGGAAGAGATACATATCGTAAGTCATCAGTATAAAAATATTAGACCAAGATATATTAAATATATTCTAAAATCTCAAAATATAAGACAATTTAAAAACATTGAAACAAAGTCAGGACACCAAGACTTGCCACACAATGACTCATCTCTATTCACAGAACCTTTACTCTACCTGAGGTGGGGCTTCTTGACAGTTCCTATCATTTTCTTCACTGTCTGTGCCTCGCATACCCAGAGACTCAAATCAACGGCAATGGTTTTCCCACTAAGATCTTGCAAGTGGATATGTTGCTTTACAGGCTCTAGAATTTGCCATAAGTCATTCACTCCCATCCTGATGGTTGATTATCTGGTGTTATCTGAAGTATATTTGAGCAAGGAATCATGGAACAGGCAAACAACTAAAGAAACAAACAAAACAAAACCAACCCCCAAATCCCGATGGAAAAATAAGGAGGGAAGAAATGATGTTGGAAACACTGGAGAAAAAAATGGAGTTACTTTTTTTCTATTAAGTTTTTCTAGACAAGGTTTCTCTGTAGCACTGGCTGTCCTAGAACTAGCTCTGTAGCCCAGGCTGGCCTCAGCCTCAGAGATCTGCCTGCCTTTGCCTCCTAAATTCTGGGATTAAAGGTATACACCAGGATTGCCAGGTGGAGTTACATTTTTATAACAGGTATTGTTTTTAATTGTATGGCTATACAGTTCACAGTGGAAAATCTGAAATTTAAAACAACATATTTTAAAATGAATGCTAGTCTTTTTTCCTTGTGCGATACAGGATAATTTAGGGAAAAAACCACCTTACACTCTGTTGTCCTGCCCAGGTATTTTTCAGATAACTTTTCTTTATTCAACACCTACACCTATTTTTCTTTCTCTCTGTTGTTATTTGATGATATATAATGTATGCAATGAAGATTAAATCTGATTACATGAATACAGCCCAGATTATTACCCTCTGAATAATGAACTGAATTCAGCCTAAAAACTAAAGGTAGATGGCAAAAATATATGAAATCAAAAGGCCATTACTCATATGCAGAAACCTTCTGAGAAGTCCATGTTATACATTCGCACACAGATGCAATGAAAGCCAGTGCTGAAAGGTTGTTGTATATCATTCCCTCAGTTTTCTGAACCGTGATTTTATAATGCGGCCAGTCCTGCCATGAACGTTATTCTGTACACTCATTTTGTAAAGTGTGTAAATATACGTGGTCACATTACTTTAGAAAGAAAAATACAGAATAAACATAAGATACTAAGCAGTTAATTGGGGGCCAGTGCTAATTTATTTGACATTAACATGTCGGCTGGCTGTAACACTATGGCAGCTTGAGTTAATTTGAAAAGTTGTGGTGAATTCTGGAAAGAACATGGGGTAATACATTTTCTAAGACATTGTTATGAAGGTAAATAACATTTGTAAAGTACTAGCCATTAAAACACATTATTAATACCAAATAAAATCTGAGGGTGAACTTCTCTGTATTTTTGCTTTTATTTCTGGCTCACACTGGATATCTAAAAAGACTCCTTTTAAAAGGAGGGATAAAACCACCAACTGTTGTGTCTGGCCAGTAGATCACAACCTGGGTTCTAGCCTGGAAAGTCATCTTGTATTAACTACTGATGTCACTCTCACGATGTAATCAGAAAATCACTAACAAAATGTGTCTCCTACCATTTCTAACTTTTAAGAATTGGTTGTGAAACAACAAAGGAGTCAACAAACAAAATCATAATATATAAGAAAGAGTTTTATAACTTACTAACAGTTTCAGCATATGAAAAACGTCCTGACTTGGGAGTACGAAGCCTAGGATTTAGGTTCCGGATAGCCTGTGATCAGCCTCAGAGAAAACAAGACTTTCTAGAAAGGTGACATACTAAACCAGATAAATAACAAGATTCTAATATTCTTTGACTCTCGAGATCGATTTTGGTAGCAGGAATATCCAGATGATGGCTTGAAAGAAGGTAAGTTGCCACATTAGCAAAGGGCTTAAGAATCTACCTCCAGTTAAAACAAAAGCAGACCCTTTGATGTAACCATATGGTGCCCATAAATCCATTTATGCTCTAAAGCTTCCTTAAAAGCTATTAAGTTTCTATTGGTTAATTATAAAACTGAATGAGGTGAGAAAAACACAGCTCCTTGCTAATTCCGCTAATGAATCAAATGTAAAGAACATAAAAGAAGTCAATAGCTTGATTTATGCAAAACCACATTTTATTAAGGCAAATTTTCTACTTTGTCAAAGTTTAAAGAAAGGACAGGAAATAGTTAAATTTCCAAATTCACATTTAGTTAACTATATTTTCAAATAAAATTGACAAACAGTATAAACCTTCAGCGTGCAGTATTATATCTATAGGGAATTTATCTCATAATTTCAGCAAGTCGTGCTGTTTTAATTTTTTTCAGCTATAGTGTCATATGAATTTAATTTAAACTTTGAGTCCCATGTTTCATTTTCCTACCAGTATTTATTAGGAATGTGCCTAGGTGCTGGAGATATGATGACGATCAGGTTCTGGATTTAAATCTCTAGGTAGGGTGAGGCTGTAGCACTTTAATAGGATGATAGCAGGGCCAAAAGTAAGGAATCAAAGCACAGGAGTATATAGAAAAGCATCCACCAAAGCTTCCCGGAGGAAGTCACAGCTAGGGAAGAACTTCCCGCTTGTGTTTGTCATTAGCTACTCAACAGGATGGTTCCGCCCAAATTTTAGCCTACACTATGTCACGCTTTTTCACTAACGCACGATAAAGAACGCAATATATGATTACTTTTTGAAGTGACTGGCGACTCTGAACAAATGAATTTACCTCCTTACTGGAGACCTGAGGTTATTGACCGAGGTTTGGGTGACCCGAGAATAAGGTTAATTAACAGTGAATGCCATTTCCCCCAACATTGGAGGTAAGACTGAAATGAAACATGGCAGCGAGGTTACTTCTCTAGGTCTGCATATCGATGTGAAGTTGTGTAAAGAGGGATTGGATGATTAACATCGGAATGAGAAGCGAATAGAGAAGGGCCCAAAACAACCTTTACCTGAATATTTATTTAAAGCGGTGTCAACCTAGGCTGGAGCTGGTAGGGGAGAAAGGACTACATAGACAACCGTAAAGACACTCGTAAGTGGTAAATGCTGTAAGAAATCTATTCTTTCCAATCGGAACCTCAATGCGGTGTGTGAGTGGGCATCGGGGAAGGTCGCCCAGATGGGCTTGAAGGGGACCTGGCAGGGCGGCTGTGGATGCGCTCGCCCTCTCGGGAGCCAGTGTTCTAGAAGCCGGTAGGACCGGGAGGCCGGTCTCAGCCTGTCCCGCGGGACTTACCCAGACACCCCCTCTTCGCGGCTGTGGAAGGCACACTTCTGTCATCTACCAGCCTGGCCCGGAGTTAACCACTACCACCGCCCCTAAGTTCCCGAATTCCTTCAAACAAAGTTAAAGCAAACAAACAAACAAACCCAAGGGCTGGGGGAGCCTCCCGCTGCTCTCCCTAGCACTAAGCTCCCGGCAGTAATTTCGAATCCAGCGCCTTCTCCATTAGTCCCGCCCCTTCCGGGAAATGGCTCGCTTTCCTTCCAGACCCGCCTCGCCCTGCCCTCGCCGGTCCACTTTCCCCTCTCACTGTCGGCCGGGCAGACGCATGCGTAGACCTGTTGCCAAGGCGCCGGGAGATCTTCCCACCCACCTCCCCCGCTGTCTAGATCCGCCGCAGCGGGGCGCGTGCCTCCGCGCTTTCCCCACGCTCCCGCCCGCTGAGCGCACTTCCGGTTCTCTCTGGCTGACCAGAGCGGCGCGAAAGCCCGGGAGCGCGCAGGCGCGGGCGGAGTCCGGGGGCGGGGAGGGGCGGGGCGCAGGCGCGGACTGTCCTGCGGCGGGCGCCTGTCTGCAGGGCTCCCGCCTGCATTTGGGCGGGTGTGCCCTGCTTGGCGGGCGAGCGGTGGCCGAGGTCCGACGCCCTCAGGGTGGCCTTCGTGTCGTGACAGCCGCGGCGTGTAGCTTCCCCGGGGTGACCGCGACTTGTTGGAGGTAGAGTGAGGGCGCGCGCTTCCTCTCTCCGTGCCCGGGAGCCCCGTGCCTCGGCGAGCAGCCTTCGGCCCTCTTGGAAGCTGCGGGCTGCGGGTGCTCAGGGTCGGGCCTGGGCGCGGGCCGCGGGGACCTTCGCGCCCTCGGAGGGGACGCCGCTCTCCGCCGCGGGAAACTTGGCCGTGGGCGCCGGCCCGCCCTCGCGCGTCCCCAGGCGGCCCGGGCGTTGGCGGGCAGCCGCAGAGGTCGGGCCGGGCCTGAGGCCGGCGTCGGAGCTGGGTGTTACACGCGCAGGCACCGTGTGTCGGGGGGCGGGGGTCTGGAAATGCCGCTGAAATCTGAATCTGCCGTTAAATCTAGTTTCCCTGAAACACCACTCGAATGAACCAGGCTGGAGTAAAGCTTGTTTGAAAGGTTTGGGTGGCATTTCTTGCCCTCCATTACAGTGGAATTGGAGGGGGAATCGTGATTGGCAACTCTAGAAAACAGGACCTGAGGCTAGAGAAAGGAGTTTTAGGAGAAAAGGGCTTGAGTAAGGCTACTGATTCCTAGAAAGAGCAGCTGTTTGGCATTTACAGCCCAAAAACAGGTTATGTGAACCCTTAATGCAGTTGATAATGACTAGAAAGACTAAATTTGCATTTTAAAGCCAAGCTGTTCTGTGATTTCTGTTTAAAGTTAGAAATGTCCATATTCCCCGACTCTTAGGTCGGCCGATAAGTATACGCAGTGGCTGCAGCTAGTTTTAAGAGAGTTGTGGGTGATGGGGAACCTATTAGAATTTCTCCTTAGACTCATCCAGTTAGTATGTGAAACTAATTTTTTTTTTTAATGTTTAAAATCCGTGTAAATTCTTTTCCTGGGAGCTGGGGAATGTAGTACTCTTGGTAGAGTGCTTGCCTAGCAAGTGAACCCTGAGGTCAATTCCCAGAACCACACCGAACCCAGTGTGCAGGCCTGTAATCCTTGCACAGGAGGTGGAGGATGGAGTATCAAAAGGTCCTCTGCTACGGAGCAAGTTCGAAGGCAGCTTGGGTTACATGAGGCCCTGTCTCAAAGAAAAATTGTTTTGTTTTGTTTTTTTTCTGCCCTGGGGATGGTGGTTCAGGCTTGTAATCTCAGCTCCCAGTAGTGGCTGAAGTGAGATAGTTACAGGACAGTTTGTGCTACTGCTGAATTCCAGGTTAGCTCAGGCTACAGAGCAAAACTGTCCAAAAAAAAAAAAAAAAAAAAAAAAAAAAAAACCCAAAAGTAGTTGTCTGAATGGGTGTAGAAAGTCTAGAGACAAAGCTTACCCCTTGTAATTGCTTAAAACATGCTTTTGTTCCACACAGAGGGTAGACAGTGTGTGCAAAGTAATGCCACCTCCTTACCTCTTGGTTCTAAGTCACAGAACTGACTCCTGAGAGATTAATTCAGTATAAAGTGTTCAGTATTGAGCTCAACAAGCTAGTATAAACAGCATGTTGAGTGTTATTGTAAAACAAACGTCCCCCCCACCCCCAGTTAATTTTTCTAAGTGCCAAGGGTAGAATTTTATGTAAAACTTGCCTGAATCTTGACTATTTTTATTTTGTTAGGTAAATCAATCAAGATCTAGTAGGCAAGCTAGGAGTATTATTCAGTGGTAGATTGCTACTTTAACATGTAGGGACCCTGAATCTAATGTGACCCTTAAAAGGTAGTTGACTTACTTTCAAGAAATAATAGATACCTATTTAAAAAATTCACTGTAATAGCACATGCATTATATTTGAAGTACTTGGGATTTTTATTATTTTATGAGTGGGTGGTTTGCCTGCAGGTCTATCTGCACCACATGCATCCCTAATGCCTGTGGAGCTGTTAGATGATGTAGGACTGAAGCTAGAGACTGGTCAGTTTCCATGTGGGTGCTGAGATTCAGATTTGAGTTATTGGGAAAAACAGTCAGTGCTTGTTACCTCAGAGCCATCTTTTTGGCCAGTTTGATGACATGCCTAAATGTCACAGTTGTTTTATATACGTATAGTAGTAAGTCCAGGTAACTGGGGGTCCAGTGTGGTCAGTTATACTATATTTGTGTGTGTGTGTGTGTGTGTCTGTCTGTCTGTCTGTGTGTCTTTAAGTTTACAAGTTAAAGTAGTTATGTCTTTTTCTACCCTGCATACTTTTTTTTTGGTCACCAAATTCAAACTACTTTCTGTAATTTTCTTTTCTCCACTTGTAGATTGATTCCTACTGTAGTGTATGTTTTACTGTCTCGGGTCTATCCTTGGAACACTCGATTCAAACTCAAGTATTTGTAAACAAAACATTTATTATCCCTTTCTCGTGATAGATATACCGTCTGTTTATAATGGTAGGTAGCATTAGGTGAGAAAATGAAACGTTTTGAAGCAAGCCCAAAGGAACATTTAGAGGTACCCTTTATGGCAGATTTCTTTTTCTAGTTTTGGAGACACACTCAAGAAGATACTAGATTGTCAGTCACTGGATGTGAATACATTGTTGGTTAAACTCAGTTGTTTATGCCAGGAGGATCCTGGACATGAGCCGTTTGACTTTTGTCTGAGAAACTTGATTTGAATGTGTTCTGTCCGCATGTGTCTGCATCTAGTTACTAAGTTGGTGCTATGTAAGTTGAAGTCCTGCATTTGGGCCTCAGTTTCCCATGTTGTAAAATAAGGGCATGACTTACATCTTAAGGAGAGTTTATCCAGAGCTAAGCATACTTACTCAACAACGTGAATTCTATTCCCTTGGACTTTTACCTAGTCTTCCTTACTGCTGGGCTTCACCTCCACCCCTTCATTCCTGATACTGTTGCAGTTTTTGTTGAGGACTTTTTTAGAAACTGTCTACTTTGTCATCATTCTTAGTGTATCCCCTCAGTAGCAGAAGTTATATTTATTTAAAAATAGTTCTAGTAGTTATAGAATAAATAAGTCTAATTCTGTTACACTGGACACTACTGCTGTTAATCCCTACTTTGGTGTTAATGGGGAAGTATGAGTTGTAATTAAAGTGCAAGAGTCAAAATTTTATAATCCTGCTAAAACTTGTAGGATCTGATTAAGATTTCATGTGTATCTAAATGCTGAGCCCCTAGTTACTGATTTCTCTTTTTAACTAACCTTCTCTTCTCTCTCCCTTTCTTCCTTTCTGCCTTTCTGAAGTTCTTCACTGTTCCTGCTTTGAGGTTTTGCTTTGTATAAGAGAAGAAATGATAGTATTCCTTTATTTAGTGTTTGTTTGTTTGTTTGTTTGTTATAATCCTAGCACTTAAGATGCAGGACAGCCTGGGTTATATAGCTAGGCCAGTGTTAAAAAAACACACAAACCAAAACAACAATTCTTTTTAAAAACTGTAGATAAGTAAATAAAATTATAGAGCTCTATCAATATACTCAAGATCTCAGAGAGGCCTTTCCCTTTTTGTATATGTTGTGTCTTTCCTATTTTTTTTTAACCTATATCTCACCCTCAGGACATTGTACATGTTTCTTGAAAGTCTTTAAATCACAAAGTGATTCCTATTTAAAAGGTAGGAGGATCCTTCAATGTCTCTCAGATGTGAGTTTCCTTGGAAACCTAGAAGACTACAAATCCCAGGCTATGCCCAGCAAATACAACCCAGCCTCATTATGAAGCATCTGAGTGTCTTATCTTTTGTGTAGTGTGGACTGTCATGTACGTTGTCAACTCATCACACTTGGTCTAGTAGTGTATCTCCCTAACCGTGTTTTAACTTGCCAAACTGCTTTCTAATGATGGAGCACTAAAGTCAGTCAGGCTTTTTCTGAGCTTTCTGTCAGTCATTAATACAAATAATGCTTCAAAGGCATTTAATGTTGGATAACCTAATTGTTTCTCTTTGTTTAGTAATTTATAAAGGAATAGAGAGTGAATGAGACAGAACATGCTGCTGGGAAATAATGACTTGGTGGTATTTGGGGAATTTAAATTAGCCACTAGTTGAAACATACATTGACTCTTGCTATTTATTATTTTGGAGGGAAAAAAGATATAAAAGATGTTTGATTTTTTTTTTTTTTTGAAGATTTGACTTCTATAAGAGATTTGAGTTAAATATTAAATTACTTGCAAAGAAATATGTTAATAAATAATTACGATTAATTGTACTGTTCCCTAGAAAAGTACTAGTTTAGGTTACATCTCCCTCGACACTAATACCTTTTCTTTTTCTTTTCTTTCTCTCTCTCTATTTTTTTTTGAGACAGGGTTTCTCTGTGTAGCCCTGGCTGTCCTGGAACTCACTGTGTAGACGAGGCTGGCCTTGAACTCAGGGATCCACCTGTTTCTACTTCCCAAGCACTGGGATTAAGGGTGTGAGCCACTTTGCCCAGCTGCTAATATATCTTTTATAAAGATACTTTATTTCAGAAAGGTACAGAGTCCAAGTCCTTTAAAAAGTGTGATTTACTGGTTCTCAAATTTGAATCACCTGAAATCTTACTTAGACTACAATTCACGTGCACTAACATGGAGACTGAGACCTGGAATGTCCCCGGGGTACGAGATACTGTTTTCTGGTCTTTGGATTACATTCTGAATATCAGGTCTATGAATTATGTTATGGTCCTCTAACTTGTAACAAGGGCAGCGCCTGTTACTTGCTATCGTTTGCAGAGCCTTTTGCAGGGATTTATGAAACACTGCTGAATTCACACTGCAATCTTGCCACATCTGCCTGACATGGAATGTGCAGTTGTGTTTTCTTTGTTTCCAAAATTTCTGGTTTTAATTTCTGTTATAGAAAATATTGATAGATGCAAGCCAAAACTCTTCGAAGTCTCTTGTATTATTTAAGTACTTGTGTTATGACAGTTGAGATTAGTTATCTAGAAAAAGGGAAACTACTAGTGTGAAGCCTTGCTACTTCAAAATGTGTGCCTTTGGGAAATAACTTAAAAATCAAAACATAAAAATTTTGATTAGTATTACTTTTTGTTATAAAGGCTGGGTGATTATAATAATTTCGGGAAGGAGTGTGCCCTCTTTGTTAATAGGAAACCAAAGGACAGCCTTTTATCAATGAAATACTTTTTAATGGGTTTGGGAAGAAAATATTCAGTTAGGCTCCTACTAATTTAGTTATAGCCATGAATAGTTATGAATTTATTTCTTTTAAGACACTATAAAATTACTTTATCTGTCTGCAAATTAGAGGTCTAGGTTGTCTTGAGTGGCTAACAGCATCAATAGGGTTGTGTGTCTTTTTGAAGGCTCAAGGGGGAAATATGTTTCCTGTCTTACTATTAATTTTTTGACTTCTACTCCTTAACTCCATGTAATGTGAAATACTCTTATTTTTAAAAGTAGAATGAATAGTACTTAAATTTAAATGAGTTTTGTGTGGTTTCTTTTGTTTACTGTTTATTGAATAGTCTGTATATGCTATCCTTGACGTTTGTTATTGTTACTATAAACATTTGTTCAGATCTGATGGCCAAAAGAAAGGAAGAAAATTTCTGCTCTCCTGAAAATGCTAAAAGACCAAGACAAGAAGAACTGGAAGATTTTGATAAAGATGGAGATGAAGATGAATGTACAATTTCTTTCACGAATGGAACATCTACTTTGGTAAGTGTAGAATTACAAAATAATGGTCTTCAACTGATTTGTTTCTCATGATCATTTTATATGTCACATTTTAAAATAATTTGTAGTCAGGAGGAAGCAGTAAGAGTTTTAGAGAGCTGGGAAAGATAGCATCTGATTTTGAAGTTTGTGTTAATAATTGCAGAAATTAATGAAAACAATGGGAGAAATAACTGTCTTTAGATAAAAGTGGCAAACCTGTATTAAGACCAGCGAAGGTAAATTGCCACTGTCATGAGTGGAACAGGGGTCGTGGTTACTGACTTCACCCTATGAGCTTTAAAAGAGTAAGGACACACATTTGTCCTTCACGCTTACAGCTGAGATACTACTACATACTCAACAAAACGATAAAGTATGAAATAGTAATATCACTAGATTGCAAGAATGAAGAGAAATGAATTGTTTTATATATTGTTGATGGGAATGTAAATTGTTACCACTATGGAGAAGTTTGTTTCTGAGAAAACAATATAAAATTGTACTAGATTTATCCTAGTACAGGACATAGTATATTTTTAATAGCTTTTTTCATGAATGGTTAAATTAAAAATAAATCCACATGTGATTTTAAATTAAAAATAAATCCATGTTTGATTTCGTGATTAACCTGTGATAATCCGTTTCATGAATTATTGCTTAGCAGTGACAGAAAGTCAGAGCCTGAAAGAGGCAATAGTGGACAGTTCGGCTAAATGAAAAAAAAGCAACCCCTAAGATTATGTTTTGCATAAGCTTATTTATTTGGCGTCCTTGCAGTAACATTCGCAGAAGTACAGCTAGGCAAGTGGTTGTGGTGTGTTGAAAGGGATGTGATCATACTTACATCCCATACAACATGAGAGATCTTGTGCAGGGAAAACCCGGTGTGTTTACACTGTCAGTAACAGTGTCTTGCTCAAGATACTGTGCTTTCTTGAAATGTTACCATTGGCAGAAGCTGAGTGAAGAGTACATAGGGTCTGATTTCTTAATAATTGCATGTGACTGCAATTACCTTAAAATATTTTTAAAAAGTTCATGAATTATACCTGATATCCTAATCATGCAATGATGTAAATATTTCTCCTTTTTGATGGTATATAGAGTTTGTAAAGAATCCATAAAAATTGCTGATCACATTAGAGTGCTCTCTAAAATAATAAGGACTGGCAAAATCTGTTTTTTTATTCTGGTACTTAATACCTATGAAGTACAGGAGATCATTATTAGCTAAATACTGCTTAAACCATCTATAAACTTAAATATGACATTTTATAATATGGGGGGTTGCTTTACAAATTTGGGAATCCTACCTTTTTGTTTGTCTGTCTTTCTTTTGTTTGATACAAACACAGGGTTTCTTGGTGTATCCTTTTTCTGTTCTGGAACAGGTTGGCCTCAAACTCACAGCTCTGCCTGCCTCTGCCTCCCAAGGCATTCACCACCACCTCCCAACTTGGCAATCCTACATTCTTTTTATATTACTCAAAGTCATTCAGCTCTTGTAAGTGGCTGAAACGGAATGCCAGAAAAGCATGTGTACAATGCTGTTGGAATTCTCTGGTATGAAAATGGAATGCCATATTAGAAAATGATTCCATGTTCAGACCATAGCCAGACAGTCTTCTTTCAGAAATATTCTAAAAACACTTTTGTATTTAATAGTTATACTCCACCAGTACTTCTCAGGGAAGTGGAGGTGTTCTCTGCCTCCCACAGTATTGAACAATAACTGAATATATTTTTGATTCCTATACAAATGGAAGACAGATGCATGCTACCAGCATCTATTGTGTGGAAAAGAGATTTAGGATTCTGTTGAATGTTCTACAATGCACAGGATAGACTCCCTTGCAAAACATATTTGACCAGGAGTAGTGTTAGTTTTGCCTGTGTTAAGAAAAAGCTTTGTGATATATTTGCCAGGTCTTTTAAAGGCTATAGAATTAGTGGTATCCTAAAGAAAATTCCCACTTTATGTAATGTTGGCCGTTAAAGTTACTATTGCACACTTGATGATAACTTTTCATTAATAAATACTGTTGGTCTGTCAGATGCTTGAATATTAGTAATGAGTGTATTAAGAGTGATTGATTTTTTTTAATTCCTTTATTGTTAATAGACTGCAGCAGAAGTTGGAATAATTGAGAGTATTCAGCTAAGAAATTTCATGTGTCATTCAATGCTTGGACCTTTTAAGTTTGGTTCTAACGTCAACTTTGTTGTTGGCAATAATGGAAGTAAGTGCCTTCGCTCTCTTTATGCTCTACTCTATGACGACAGTGCATGAGCTTTCTCAAAGAGCTGACTATTAGTACTGAGAGATATTTAGGACTATACTTTATGGCTTCCTAGAATTTATTCAGTTTGCACTTGAAGAAAATATTGAATTAACCTTAAGTGCTATTTAAGTAGTAGGTATAAGCATTTCCTGTTTTCTGTTGTGTTTTAGATTTATTACTTTATGTATATGACTGTCTGCATGCATCTATGTGAACCTCATGGATGCACTGCCTTCAGGGTTAAATCCCTTGGAACTGAAGTTACAGATGGTTGTGAGCCACCATGTGGGTGTTGGGAACTGAACCTGGGTCCTGATCGAGAGCCACAAGTGTTGTTAGTCATTCACCACACTGCCTCTTTTTGTCTTGCTTCCATTATTCCATCCTTCTTCACTCCTTTTTTTTCTCCCTTTCCATTTTCTTAAGATAGAATCGAAGTTATGTAGTTCAGGCTCACCTGAAATTACTAGGCCAAAGGAGCCCTCTGTCTCCTCAGTAGAAATGCACCACAGCAACCTGGTGTAAACACTAGATAGGACGCAAATGAAGTGCCTTATAAATCCAGACTTGGAAGTAGTAATTCCACTGTTGTAATTAATGAGATTCTTATGAGGAGGCTCTGTTTGTGCTGGTACTTGAATGAAACTTAAAGATGCTTTAAGACTCATTTGTCAATAAGTTGAGATGCTCGAGGCACAGATGCTCATTCTCAGATGTGCAGAGGATAGAAGATGTATATGGAGCAGGAGGCTTAACTTTAGTGTGGTTTAATCAAGTGGTACATGGTGGGGAAGGACAGGATATGACATATGAGAGTTGTATTCTCTGCAGTACTGTTGGGGATCTTATGATTTTAGAGTTTTATTCAGATGTCAGAGGATAGCCAGTTAAACATTTTTGTGTGATGGGTTGAAATGGACAGGATTGTTGTGACAGACCAGCTACATTGCGGCAGTTGATGGAAGACAAGCTTGGTGTCAGGGATGACTGAGATAGTGAGCAGTCTACCACCTAGGAACAGAACTAGGCAGTGAGATTAGGTGTACGTAACAACACAGGCCCTTCCGGTGTTATCACTGCCTTTGTCATTTGTCAAAGAAGGCAGAGATTTGGGCAGGAGAGAGTGACTAGAGAAAAGGATATTTATTACAAGGGAAAAAGTGTAAGAAGTAAAGAAAGAATCATGAGTAGTTTGAATGATTTCTTTTATAAACCTTAATAAAGGAGAATTAACTAAAACATTATACCTAGTAGTAAGGAAAAAAAAATAGTAAGAACTTGCAAGGCATTCCAGGTACTAAATCAAGGCAATCATTAATTTATATTGGCTAAATTTGGTAGTATGTTGTAGAAGATAACAAATTAAATTCAGAAAATAATTACTATATCTGTGAAATAAGAGATTTTCAAAGTGGAGTGTTGATGTTTTATATCTTTTAGAATAAAAAGAATTACACTTCAAAACAGTTAAAAGAGCTAGAAAATGAATATTCAAATTAAAGGTCAAAATATTCAATTAAAATTTAAAATATTAAGTTAAAACAGACAAAATATTAAAAATGTGTGATTTTAAAAATAGCTTTTCTCTATTTAATGTGTTTAATGAATGTGTGTGCTGATTCTGAGGAGGCAGCTTATAGTGAAAGAGACAACGTTCCTTCTCACGTGGAGGTTTTTTATACCTGAGAGCGATTTTTAAGTTACTGTGCCTAAAATTTATCATGGAAGGAGTAGCCACAATTAAATTGATATAATAGCAAATTATGTAAATTAATTACATATATAAATGTAATTAGTTTTATTTAGTAGTTTGATGTACCAATTTGGTAGATTGAGTTTCAAGTTGGAAAGATATTGACCATTTTCCTCCTCTCATATTGTGTGTAAAAATCTGGTATCTGAAATGTCTGTTTTTCCTCCTGGTGGTGGTAGTTAGGTAGTTCTGGATGTATAACTTTTCTTAGTTTGCCACTTTACCACTGGAAGAAAATTATAATTGAATTTGTAACATTGAACTTGAGGTTGAGACAAATTCTGGGATGTTTTTGAATAAAGTTACAAGTCAGCACTTTCTGTCTCTGAAGTTGTCAATATGTGCCTTTTTAGGTGGGAAGAGTGCTGTGCTCACCGCACTCATAGTTGGTCTTGGTGGAAAAGCAGTTGCTACTAACAGAGGGTCCTCTTTAAAAGGCTTTGTGAAAGCTGGACAGAAGTAAGTGGTTCCTGGATGAGTTGCTTTTTCTTTTTCTCCTTTTTAAATCTCTTCCCTCAAATTCCTTCCCTACAGGAGTTTCCCTCCCCTCTCTCCACCCAGTCCCTCTTCCTCATGTCCCCTCTTTCCCAGATCATCTCCTCCTCCTCCTCCTCTCCCTCCTCCTCTTCTTCCTCTTTCTCCTCTTGGTCCTCCTCCACTTCCCTTCAGAAAAGGGCAGGCCTCAGGAATATCAACCAAACATGGGATGTCAAGTTGTAATAAGACTAGTCATGTCCCTCATGTGAAGGGTAGATGCTTTTGTTCTCTAGTAAGAAGCATGCTTTCGAACCCTGGAAAGTATGTGTGTGTGTGTGTGTGTGTGTGTGTGTATGTATGTATGTGTGTGTGTGTGTGTGTGTGTGTGTGTGTGTGTATTAGTCCTTTGTTCTGCCCTTGTTGCCAGCATGGCCTTCTACTTCCTGTTTTCTTCTAAGCAGATACCTTGTATTACTTGATACTCTGTCCACTTAAGCTTGTTATGTTTGGGGGGAAGAAATGGCAGCAGCAAATAGCAATGAAAGAAGTAATTTGGGGATTACCACATGAGGAACTGTCTTTAAGGGTCACGGCATTAGGAAGGCTGAGAACTACTGCCTTTATTATAAAAGATTGGTGTATTATCTGGGAAGGTAGACCAGGACCTGAGAAGTGGGTAGCTAAGTTTACAAAGTGAAAGACTTGGGGCCACTAATTTAAAAATATGAAATGTTATTTCAGACTTAATTTTCTTTTTGTCTGGCTATTTTAGTGTGTGCATGTTTGTGACCTTTCTTCTTTGGGTCTCCTCTCCCTCCTCCCCGTCTCTTTTTGGTTCTGCCTGGCTCTGTCATCTTCATTCTGTCTCTTATGATAACGGAGTATGTGACTTTTACCTATGAAGTTTGTGTTTCCTTTCTTACTCTTGGCCTTGGCCACGCTGAGCTTATGTGTACAGACGTTTACTAATATTCTAGTTGGGTATCTGGGTAGAAAGGGGGTTTTGTCTCTGTGTCTCTGATGGTTAGGTTCTCTGTTTCTCAGTTGGTTAGGTTCACTTCCCTAAAGCTTTTGTTGCGTGCTCCTGCATGTCTCTTCAGACTTCATCGTCTCACCAGTGTTCTGCACCAGCCTCGTTTCTCTGTTGAGACCTCAAAGCTATAATGAACCATTATTTTTTGTCTTAGACATGTTGAAATTTGAATGAAGAAAACTTTATCTTGAGGTCATTTTGCATTTGCAGAACTGTTGCAGAGAGAATGTAGTGTTTCTTGTCTGTTTGTCCCCCAGTGTCCCTAATGTGGTCAAGGGTCACTAAGGGTACCTAAGGGAGCTTTGTAATTGATTGGCATTCATGCACGTACTGCTTAGCTGGTGTGCGCATGCTTTTCTCTGAACTTTAAAGAGGACCTGATTGTTCCATGCAGTTTTGGAAATGGGGATAGAGACTGATAGGTGGCTAAGTCCATCTTTTAAGAGGGGCATAGGGAAGTGTACAGGAAAGCTGATGTGTACTTCCTGTCACATCTGTAATGTCGAGTGAAGCTCATTTTGAATTTTTTTCCCTGTGTTTCCTGTACATGTTAAAGGATGGGGTTTATTGACAAATCCATAAGAAGTTTATCAAAAATTTTATGTAATTGCTAATTAAAATCATTTTATATGAGATGCTTATAAGTTATAAGCTTATATGAGTTGGGAAATTCTGCCTTTTATGTGTTGGACAATTAAATATTTGTCCTTTCACCTACATGTTTTCCTGCCACTGAATTTAATGGAAGTTGAAGTAGGAAACTAAAATTGATTTTACTGTATATGTTTATTTGTTTTTCTGAGGCAGAGTTTCTCTTTTGTAGCCCTGGCTGTCTTGGTACTCGCTCTATACATCAGACTGCCCTTGAACTCACGAAAGATCCACCTGCCTCACCTCTGCCTCCCAAGTGCTGGGATTAATAGCATGCTCCACCACTGCCTGGCTAATGTAAATTTTTTTTAGATAGGCAGACACACACACACATACACACACACACACACACCTTAGTTATTCTTATACTACGAAAAAACTATGACCAAAACAGTTTATAGAAGAAAATATTTAATTGGCTTATGGTTCAGAGGGCTACATTCCATAATGGTGGAGCAAAGACATCGTTGGAATCAAGAGCTAAGAGCTTACTTATATCTTGATCTATAGATAGGAGGCAGAGCACTGGGAATCATACGAATTATTCAAGACCTCAGTGCCTTCCCTTAGTGACACTCCCTCAACAAGGCCATACAGTCTCTAATCCTTCCCAAACACTTCCTCCAGCTGAGGACCAACTATTTAAACATGAGCTGGTGGGGGCAGTTCTCATTTAGACCTCCAGATTGCACTCTCTGACCATAGGCTCATAGCCATATCAACGCAAAGTATGTTTACTTGAACTTGCTCACAAGGAACAAGCTAGGATTCAGCACCCTTCCATGGCCTCTGCCTCAGCTCCTGCCTGCAGGTTCCTGCCCTGTTTGAGTTCCATCCCTGATATCTTCAGTAAAGGACTGCAGTGTAGAAATGTTGTTCATAACCTGCTTATTAGCCTGTTTGAGAACCCATGACTACCAGCCCAAAGAATGGTACCACCCACAATTTCCTCAGCTAACCCCTACTAACCACTAATTAAGAAAGTGCCCTACAGCTGGATCTTAGGGCAGTTTCATAGGGGAATAGCAATAGCGGCCTTTTACAGCAAGTTCAAGACCAGCCAAAGGTTACTTGGTGAGGCCTGGTTAGGATGATCCGT